>NC_064816.1:65780879-65883893 GCF_023721935.1 Panthera uncia | reverse complement strand
TTTTTTTTTTTTTTTTTTGGTTTTTGTTTTTTTCTGTCTTTTTTTTTCTTTTTTCTTTCTTTCTTTCTTTTTTTTTTTTTTAATTCGAGAAAGGTTGAAACCATTCGAAAGGATAAGGGTAGGGAAATTCACTCTTTGGAACATTTCTGCTAACGCGTGTTCAGGTCCACTTTGGCAATGATAAACATTGAGGCAAAAACACATGCTCACATTTAGTAGGCCAAAATTACCATTTTTTGGTTAGGTCACTGCAATTGATCGTCTTGTTTGGTAAGTGAGCCATATATTTAACACAGTATCTCCACACAGAAACCTAGTGCCTGAAGACCCCGAGGTTAATGGTGAGTCTCCAGAGAGTGCCTTCACTCAGGCTGGGTAAGAAGGTTCAAAAATGCAAAAGTGATAGCATAGGTCATGTGCAGCTCTAACCACAAAGATCATGCAAGGGAAATATAGTCAATCTATGTAGAACCGTTAGCATCAGAGCTTTCCAAAATTAAATATATATTCTTGTTAGCTTTTGAAGAGAAATTCTTTGACATGGACTCATTTAATCAAAAAAAAAAAAAAGGGAAGAAAAAAAGAAAGAAAAGAAATGATTACATGACTCCTTTAGTAATAGCTAACTGCTTTTGACGTGACACAAAGTATGTTGGGTATTGAATAAAGGTTTAAAAAATGCTAAGAGCAGTAAAACCAAGTAAAACAACTCACTCTTCAGAGAAGGTACTGTGTGAAGTAATAGTTTCCTTTTCAGCATGGTCACTGCAAATTGGTTCACACTTGCTCAACCTGTGTGTGTACCATGGTGCCCCTTTCTCAAATAATCAACCCTTCAGAGGAGATGTCTAAGCCCACCATTCCCCAAAAGATACGAAGGGAACAGCTACTGCATTTTGACCTAACACTTCCAACCATACTCTGTCCAGCATGTGCAAGTTAAAACAAGATTGACACAAGTAGTATAATTAGAAACTCAACTGCAGACTGTAGAGTATTTTAAGGCTACTAAATTTCTGAACTGCCCTCACATAGGCAATGTGCCATTGTAACATGGTACTGTTTTTGCATTTGTTTGTTTTTCAGCTCGTAATCATTCATCTGCTCTAGGTACATGCATTTCCTAGCATATTTCTATTAAATGAAATGTATTGCTGTCAGGCCAATTGTAAAACATCCCTCCTTCCCCCTGTACGTTAGATTCTACAGCAATTTTATCATCAAATCACTGATCGTTTTTCTCTTCTTTCTGTTTTACGTCTTGAATGAAGAGATATGTGCTCCTTTATCTTTGTAATCCCAAAGATTTAGTAAAATACAAGACTCTTAAATGCTGTCATTTGTCCTGTGTAGTTTTAACAAATAATCGTCATAGTCCTTTCTATTCAGATGTACACTATTCTGAGTACTACATTATTACCAAACATGTTATGCTCTTCTCTAGAGTGTTAATTTTATTATTATTATTAATATTATTATTATTATTTTGCAAAAAGCAAACTTCGGCCGCTCATCATGCTTTATTCTTATCTTCACCGATTGAAACATCTCACTTTTGTGAAGTAATGAGAGCCTGGACTGGCGTTGGGAGCCCTGAGTTCTAGTTTCCTCTGCTCCCCCTCGTTTCTAAGATCCCAAACAAGATATGTATTTGTTCTACGTTTTCAAAATTGAGCCTAGTGACCATTTGTGTATTATTATTATTATTTATATTAGTATGACATTGTGCTGGACTGCCTATTTTGCTTTCTTTGGTTTCTTCTGCCTTATGCCCAGAAGCAGGTTAACTTGCTATTTCCTCATAGGACCATGAATTTAAGCCACTCTTCCCCTCAAAAACCCTGCATCCACTTTGTGTGTCCGCACCAGCTAGCTGTTATCTCCCGCCCTCTGAACTTCACAGTGTATTGGCTTTGCCTCTCCAATGGCCTTAATATGGCTTACATTGACCCCTGAAAGAAGAATTCATTATATTCATATCTTATCTCACGGATTACATTGCAAGCTCATTAAAGGCAAGGGGCAAAACTTTAGCAATTTTTTACGACTCTCAATGTCTAAAACAATGCCTGGAGAATTTTAAAACTTTTGCGCCCAACACAAAATACGCTGTAAAGAAGAGAGATACCATTATCTCAATTGTGTGAAGAAAATGCACAAGAGAACATGCCCGGATGAAGAGCAGGCTAATAGAACTTAAAGATTTCTCTATGACTCAGGATGCCATTTCGTAATGTCCTTTCACTTCTATTTAATAATGACGACTTCCGTTTGGTTTTATGCTTAAAGATTTCCGTGGTGCTCTCTCAGGTGTAATTCCCCACGCCTTTGTAAGACAGGCAAGACATTTTCTCCATTTTTGCAAATGGAAAAGTCTAAGAAATCTTCTTAGACGTCTAAAGAGTGCAGGAACCTAGCTTCCAATTCTCAGCTCTTTTTAGACCTCATGCAATACCCATTGTCGCATCACCATCACTGAGATGTGGACAAGCAGGCATTTCTCAAGAGGCTGACTGTGACAAACGAGTCTGGCTGAGGAGAAATAGGAAAAAAGAGAAAAAAAAAAGGCTTCAAATATTTTATCTTAACCGTAATTATTATTTCAGAGAAGAACAAAAAATTCCCTCCATTGCTTTTAAAAAAACAAAACAACCTGAAAAACTACCGATCAGGGCACGGCAGTGAGACCTTGGCATTGTCCGCAGTCCGTTGCAGATGGTGCCCAGTTCTCCCTCGTGGTGGGAACCACTGTCGGGTTCAGCTCAGTCCTGCATCTTCCTGCCTCATTTCACTCACTACAACTTTCCAGACGGCAAAGTGTGCCCTGCCCCTCTGAGGTGTCTGCCAGATGGAAGAACTTAGCTCCCTGTTAGCACCTTCCTTTTTAAACTAGTCCATCTGTACTGCCATCTCTTTCCGGCACCCACGGTCAGGAGGCTGGAAGGCACTGGGCATATTTAACAACGCGGCATCACTCTTCTCGATTCACATCAATTCCCAAAATGACTACCGTGCATCGGGGCCTCGACGATGTGTCAGGGAATTTGCATACATTGTCTTAGTTCGCCCTCTAGACAGTTCTGTATAGTAGACAAACAGGTCAAGAACATGCAACTCAGCGACCTGGAATAACTCACCCTAAGTTACATGGACGAGAGGTGGTAAAGTACAGAAATGAAGGAACAGCGAGGCAAGTCAGATCAGCTTAGAAGGACACAAGTCAGTGGGTTAAGCGTCCTGCCCAGAAGCAGGTCTGACTCTGGATTTTGGGTCAGGTGGTCTGTGGGATCAAGCCCCAAGTGAGTCTCTGTGGTGACAGCGCGGAGCCTGCATGGGATTCTTTCTCTGTCCCTCCCCTGTGCACACGCATGCACGCGTTCTCTTTCTGTCTCTCTCTCTAAATATATAAATGTTAAAACCAACCAACCAACAAACAAAAGGATTGGGCACCTGGGTGGCTCAATCAACTTCAGCTCAGGTCATGATCTCACGGTTCATGGGTTCGAGCCCTGCATCGGGCTCTGTGCTGACAGCTCGGAGCCTGGAGCCTGCCTCAGATTCTGTGTCTCCCTTGCTCCTTGCCCCTCCCCCACTCATGCTCGCGCGCGCTTTCTCTCTCTCTCTCTCTAAGATAAAATAAAACATTAAAAAAATTTTTAAAAAGGACATCCTTTTTTTCTGAAACTTCCTAAGGCAAACAACCTTGCTCCATGGTCTCCACATCTGTTACATCAAGATGTGAAGCTATTATTTGTATATACACTAATCTTTTCAGAGAAAATGCACTGGCCGTAACATACTTCAGAGCAAAAAAAAAAAAAAAAAAAAAAAAAAAAAGTTTGATCTAAAGTTTCTTTCCCAACTCTAAATTGATAAATACTGGATATTAAAAAATCATCAGACTTTTAGTTTTCCCAAATATTAATAACAAGTAAAGTTTGTTTTGCTCTGTATAGTGTACCAACTGTCCTATGACATAATATTTTAACCTTTTGGTTTCATAGACTTTTACAGCTTAAAGGTTCATCCAGATTAACTTAAACATTTGAGTAAAAGGTGACTCCACCATCATTCTTCCATGCCTTCCTCTTTCTAAGAACTTCTTTTTTCCAGGAGTGTCTCTGTGGCTCAGTTAGTTAAGTGTTTGACTTTGGCTCAGGTCATGATCTCGCAGTGTGTGAGTTCGAGCCCCGCATCAGGCTCTGTGCTCAGAGCTCAGAACCTGGAGCCTGTTTCAGATTCTATGTCTCCCTCTCTCTCTTCCCCTCCCCACCGCTCGCACTCTGTCTCTCTCTCTCAAAAATAAGCATTTAAAAAAATGTAACGAACTTCTTTTTTCCAAGTTTTTTAATTCAGATTGATAGCCTAGGGCCAAAAAAGTTAACTTGTCTACCAGGAAAAAGCATTAGAAGAGGCTATGGGTATTGAATTCAAAGAACCAGGTGGAGCGTTTAGACAACTGTCTAGACACTTTATCCCATCGCAATTTTACCAGCTCTTCAAATATCCACTTTTCCTTGGCCGTGAATATTTTCTGATGGATTAATTTCCTATGTGAGTACAACTTTTCATTGGTTTAGATATGAAGAACAATCGCAATTCAGGGCATCTGTCTACAAATTTGGGCATAATTCTCTCCTTTCTCTTGTTTGAGTATCTACAGGAATTAAAAGGAACAAGAAAAGAGAAAGAAAACAATTTGTCTCCAGTTGTGTGGCTCCACGGTCTTACTCCAGTCTTTATTTTGTGAAAGTGAATATTAGCAAGGTTTATCATCTGAACAAACCTAAAAATGAAAATGCTCCAATAAAAAAAGGAAGCAACTGTCAAATACCTTTTTTTTTTTTTTTTTTTTTGTCTGTAAGGAGGCCAAATTTATAAAGAATGAGTGTCCATTACAGCTCTGGGAACAGACATACCCTTTGACATACTTCTCTTTTATTACAGATTCCAGTTTTAAGAAATGAAAATAGCTGTGTGAGAAAATTTGGGCTAGCTTTTAATGCAATTTTTATTCAGGTTTGCACATACTAAATCACTATTTAAGGGGAAAGGTCAAATAATAGAATGATTTTATCCTATAATTTTTTGAAAAGAATATCTTTTTATTAGAATTCTTACAGATCCAGTGCCAATTTCTTCCAGAAATCCATTTTTTAAAAGAAGTGTGCTTCATTTTGACCTAATACATAAACTGCCTATTTTACTGTGCCCCAGCATGTTGGCAAGTTAGCTGTTTAAATTTCCTTTCCTGCGTTCCTTTCGTCAGCAAATTTACACCTCTATTCTAGTTATGAGGCCTCTTATTGGAGCTGGGTTGGGGGGTGGTGGGAAGTGCAGTTGCCCAAGTACTCAAGATCTGACTGACGAGATGATACGCCATTCACCACAGAATTTTCGAGAATCTAGCCTTGGCAGGATTTCAGGATTTCTACCTACCTTGTACGCTGACTTGAGAAGGAACATATAAAGCGATGGTGCCTCCCACCTGCTAAGGCCATAGTGCATCTCACAACACACTATCATTGTAACTCATTCATCCGGGTAAGACTGCTTTGGGTGCAGACCGGATGATGATTACAATGGCAGCAGCTAATATTTCTTGAACATTTGTTATTTCTTGACCTCTGCTTGTGATCCCATGAAGTTACGATAATCATTTTGCTACTTAAGGACCTCTCTGTGCTCGAGTTTACCCAGCCAGTGGGTGGTGCCGCAGACATTCAAAACCAGTTCTGTTTCACTCCAAAAGGTAATTTGCATCATAATTTCCTCCCGTGATTCTTCATGCCTGAAAACTCTAGACTCTCTCAATTCTGCCTATTAGAAATATTTGGAAATATGAGCTGTTTTGACAAAATGGAAGGGAGAACAATATAAATTAGTGGAAAACAAAATGTTCTCAGAGTGAGGTTTTTAATACTACATGCATTTAATAACTCCTTTGATGCATGAATAAGAATGATTTATTATTAGCGTCACATCCACCAGTATATAAATAAATGCTGCGGAGAGGCTGGCAACTCTTTACCCACGGAGTTTAACTATCCTTCCTGCATGTATGTTTTCATTATTAACTAGCATATTCTTTATTCATAACGCAAAGGTAGATATTAATCCACATCTTGTTGGTATGATCACAAACCCCCTGTTAGGGACTGCACACACACGTGGTTTTGTTGCAGTTTGACAGTGTTGTTGAACAACGCCACCTTTCCCAAAGAGCTTAAATAAGCACATTCAACTTGGGGAATGTAAGAGAGGAAATTATGAAGACAACTGGGATCAATGTGGAATGACCTTGCGTCAGGGTAGGCTATGACTGTCTGCCCTGAGTGAGGAAGCTGATACAAAGAGCACCACACGGGCTCCTGGGAGACTCCGTCAGTTAAACATCCAACTCTTGATTTTGGCTCAGGTCAGGATCTCATGGTTCCTAAGATCCAGACCCATGCTGGGCTGCATGCTGACACAGCAGAGCCTGCTGGGGATCTTCTCCCTCCCTGTCTCTCTGCCCCTTTCCCCATCTCTCTCCCTCTCCCTTCCCCCCCACTCCGCCTCTCTCTGCCCTGCCCTACTCTCTCTCCCTCTCTCTCTGTCCCTCCCCAGCTCTCATGCTCTCTTTCTCTCTCTCTCTCTCTAAATAAATAAATAAACATTAAAAAATAAGAGCGCACAACAGCTAGAATTATTGACTACTAAGTGAAGAGGTAAGAAAGCTATATTTTCAGATTTGAGCCATCACTCACTAATTGGTGAAATAAAGAATCTGTTGTTATAGATCACCCTTCCCCTAACATCACCAGAGAAGAATTTCTCGTCAAAGAAACACATCTCATATTTTTAGAGAAATGGCAACTGCGGCACTCAGAGTGAAGAAACAGAAGTCAAGGAAAGACAAGGAAAGAAAAATAGCTGCGGAAATGTGATTTCACTTTTCACTTATCCTCTTACATAAATTGAAAAGTAAAGATTTCAACAAAATTTACACAGTAATTTGCCTACATTTAAACATCACCTTTGGGGTGCCTGGGTGGCTCAGTTGGTTAAGTGTCCAATTCTTGGTTTAGGCTCAGGTCATGATCTCATGGTTTGTGAGTTCGAGCCCCACATCTGGCTCTGTGCCATTGGCACAGAGCCTGCTTGGGATTCTGTCTCCTTCTCTCTCTGTCCCTCCCCTCCTTGCTCTCTACCTCTCTCTCTTTCTCTCAAAAGTAAATAAATAAACATTTGGAAAAAAAATCTTAAAAAAATCCATTTTAATTGTACAGCAATGTTTGCTTTTGAGGAAAAAATTATTTGAGTACCTACTGCCAATAGGATGTAGAAAAACCTTGGGGCACCTGAGTGGCTCAGTCGGTTAAGCGTCCAGCTTCGGCTCAGGTCATGATCTCAGGGTTTATGAGTTTGAGTCCCATGCCGGGCTCTTTGCTGACAGTTCGGAGCCTGGAGCCTGCTTCAGATTCTGTGTCTCCCTCTCTCTCTGACCCTCCCCTGCTCACACTGTCTCTCAAAAATGAATAAACGTTAAGATTTTTTTTAGAAAAACATCAATTATATAGCTTCAGAAAACACACCTATTTTAACATAAGAAACATGTTTTGAGACTTTACCCATATATTTTCTAAATTTGAGCCCATGGTTTTATCCTTTTCCTTAATCCAGCCATTTCAAAATTATCTAAATTATAATGTTTTACAAATTATCCTCAGAACAGAAATGACCTTAGCCATCAGAATTATGTAATTAACAGACATAGTTGAAGCATTAAAAATCCCCTTTATCAAGGCATGTGCATACAAGAAAAATATGTAGTTGCCAGGACTGCTTACCAAATGTCCTAAACATAATTTGTTATTAAATACAATTTTAAATACATGAATATTGTTGTCATGGTATGTAATGAAGGATGGTGCAATTGTAATTTCTAATCCTCTCTCTCCATTAATACATAAGGGGCCTGGGGTTCTTTTCTTATAGATTGACTGAATTACATAAAAAATCATGTAACTTGGGCGCCTGGGTGGCTCAGTGGGTTAAATGTCAGACTTTGGCTCAGGTCATGATCTCTCAGTCTGTGAGTTCGAGCCCCACGTCGGGCTTTGTGCTGACAGCTCAGAGTCTGGATCCTGCTTCGGATTCTGTGTCTCCCTCTCCCCCTCCCCTGATCACACCCTGCCTCTCTCTCTCTCTTTCTCTCTCTGTCTAATTACATGCTAAATACAATATTTAGACACTGCATTAACACCAAAAATATCTAGACATAGTTCATATGTATAAAACACTTATATTTTCAGATTGTTTGAAACTGAGTTTTTACATTCTAAAGGGTTTTTCTTTCTATTTAGTACTTGTGATCTTATTGTTTGCTCCCTACATGTAGGGTTTTTCAAATTAACCGTTTACATTGCTAAGAGAAGTGAGAAAAATTAATAAACTTATTTAATCAGAAAAATTAAAGCTCAAATGTGTTCCAGGGCTGAAGAAGATGTTGCTGAGATTGGGTCTATAACACAAAACAAATAAAACAAGAAAAAAAGCAGTCCCATAATAGACCCCCTCATTGCGCAATGACCTGTCTACTTTAAAATATAGAATGACTGCATTAATCTTTATTAAAGTATTTTTGTCTGTGAAGCTAATAAAATTTCTTCATGTAATTTCTTGCAGTTTACTTTTCAACAGCTCTACAGTCATCAGCTTCACGGAATAGGGAATCCTAACGCCTAGTTTTACCATTGGCTTTAGTTCAAACACCAAGAGTTTAACCTGTCTTGGGTTTGTTTTATACATATAGGGTTCTAAATTCATGCAAAAATGCTCTCTCAGGCTTTTTAAAAGACATATTAAATAAAACATAATTATCACTTATAAATCCTCCGGGGTACTAATTTTCCTTGATAGCCCCAATGACTGCACCATTATTCATCACTCTGAAATCCCTCTGAATTGGGGGCCGAATGCGTCATGCTATTGAGAGGAAAATGATTGCATGATATGTAATTTATGGACTTTATATGAGTTTGATTAGTTTCATCAAAATAAATTTATCAAGATCACACTCGTTATGTTCAGAAAAATAAAAAAAAAATAATTTGACCTTCAGATTATCCATCCAGCTCACAGGAAATAAGATGCAGTGTTCTTAACTTCGATGCTACTAGAATTTCTGAGAATTCCTACTTCCATGCTAGGACTTCTAACGTATGTGTGCACACACATGTGCACGTGTGTATAAATATGTGCATGTACACATACATGTATGTGTGTATATGTTTTTAATTTGTCATGACCTCCACAATCATACACCATTATTTTACCTTGCCTTTTTGTTTTTATTTGTTTAATATATTTTATTTGTTTGTTAGTTTGTTTTCTCTGTCATGAGTTGCCTGTCACTGGACTATCTTTAAATCTGGGAAATTTTAAATGATGTGTTTTTTCCCCCCAATATAACAAAAGTAATAAATTATCACCATATAAATGTTAATGATACACACAAAATAATTAAGCAATTAAAAATCATAACATCTTGGGGTGCCTGGGTGGCTCAGTTGGTTAAGTGTCCTACTTTGGCTCAGGTCATGATTTTGCAGTTTGTGGGTTTGAGCCCTGCGTTGGGCTCCGTGCTGAAAGCTCAGAGCCTAGAGCCTGCTTCAGATTCTGTGTCTCCCTCTTCCTCTCTGCCTCTCTCCTGCTCTCTCTCTCTCTCAAAAATAAATAAACATTAAAAATAATCATTACATCTTGACTTCGGACATACATTTTCATATATTTCTTGTCATTTTTCTATGCAAGTATCTCAGATTGATTTAAAGTTTTATATCCTATATTTTTGACTTTAATGTTTTGTCCTGTATCTTTCACATTATATTATGTGTTGAATCTTACCTAGTTTCATTAAAACTTGATTTTAGAAGCTGTGTAACAGTCACTGTATGGTTTTAACATTTTAACACATTCATTAGGTAACTTCCTTGCTGTTGGTCATTTTTGAGTATTTCCAATTTAGGGATGACCTCTGTAATAAGCATGGGTCTGGGCCTACTTCCCACTGATCTTTCTGGAATCTCCTCCCAGGAATATTACTTCAAGCACAAGTGGGCCACACAATCTAAAGCCCTGTGACTGATCTTTCCAGATACATTTTTCTCCAGAAGGAAAGTACCAATTCACCATGTAAGTAATCATATACCAAAATGCTTGAGTCCCTGTAACCTTGATGATACATATTGATTCTAAAAATCTTTGCCAAGATTATATGTGTCAAGTTTGAAAAAAAGACTAAGGTTTTGACTGAGACTGCATCAAGTCTATAACTGCTTTTGAAAAACTTGACATTTTTTAAATTGAGATCGTCCATCCAAAGACACAGCATATTTATTCATTTATTCAAACCTGAACTCTCTGAACCAAGTGTTCCAATGGTCTTCATATTTAGAATGCTTGTTATTGTCTTTAAAAAGAAAACTAGATACTGTATATCTTTCGTTTTTGTTGGTACTGTTGAGAATTATTATTATGCCCCAAATATTTTCTATTTGGGTATTGCTGTCCATACCCAAATAGGCTTAAGTGTATTTTGCTATCTCTAAGTCATTTAGAATGGAGTACATAATCATAGTATATGTAAAATTGATATTATTTTATTTTTTTCCTAAGTATTAGATGTACATATTTCCTTGTCTGCAGCATCGTGTTTTACTTACATTTGACTTAATCAAAAAATTTTAATTTCTTACAGTAAAATGTTATTTTCACTTGTATATTTTGTAACTTTAAATCTTGAGAGCCTCAGGCACCTGATTTTATGCTAATCTTTCTAAATCTGATTTTTCTTTTCTGCTCTGCTCTTTAATTAATTTGAGTTCATCTGGATATATATCCTAAATTATGACAATGTTTCCTTTTGTCACTTATTAATTAAATCAATCCTTTCTTAATTCTTGTATTTTTTAGTTCATCAGTATGATATTATTTTATGTAATTTTAGAGCTTTCCAGGCTTCTTATTTTCTTTCATCCTTATTCATATTTGTGTTCTTTTGCTACCTTTTTAATCATAGTTACTTAATAATATGCTTCAATATCTGGTAGGTACAGAAAAAGGAACCAATCACTGCCAGGTTTACCCTGATAGTTAAAATACATCATGTCACTTACTGCTGGAAATGACCCTTAGGGCATATGTGTTAATATTTCAGTGTCATAAATAATGACTCCTGAGGTTCAGAGATATTTTGTACACAGCTCACTCAACAAACAAGCTGAGGGTTATTGGTTTATCTAAATCCATTTTATTTTTTTTCTCTTTTTAAAGCTTTTAACTAGTCTCATTTGTTTATGTTTTCAGATATATGTTTAATTATTTTACAATTTTAAAAACTCTGAGGGTCATTTTTGGAAAGTTGAAATTAATTAAGAGAGCAGCCGAGGTGTATAATTGTGGTTTCCAAATACATGTTGCTTATTCCGGCCACACAGTTCAAATTCCTAACAATCCTTTGGAGTTTTATTATGCTTTACAATAAGGATCTAGTTACAACCTTGGGCAAGACAGCTGGTGGCCAATATATTTAGTATGGTTATCTAGGGGGAAATTTATCATCAACTAATGGCATTGTGACAGAGTAAAAAAGGAAGTTCTGAAATTATGCACAACAAAACGTGGGCCAGGAATGAAGACTCAGTCTTCCTTCTTTAATTCATCACCTACACACACTCAATACACACACTCCGCCACAGTGGAGCCAGGTGGTGTAGACCATGTACTCTCAGGACTTCACGGTTCCTAATAATCATCATCATAATAACAAAACACATGCAACAACAGTCCTATTAATACAACAAGTAGTTATCATTTATTGAGGGCTTGATCAATGCCGTGCTCTCTCTGTATCTAATTTCATTGAATCCTCAAAACTCGGTGAGGATTATACCATAATTTCCATTTAATAAATGAGGATATGGAGACATGACCAGCTATGAGTGATGGACATGAGATGGGGACGGACGTCCTTCTTAAGTGCTGTGCCTACTGCCCCTGCTGGTGAAGGCCAGGGCAAGAGGCAGAAGGTCTAAGGAACACCTTCCTGTTTATTTCTACCCCTTGAAGCTGATATGAACGCACCTGTGGTAGCTATAGGTGGCAGCAGCGATCCTTGGGAGAAGGAACCCTGCATTTTCTCTTTTAAGATGTGTGTTACGTTGGCCAACCGAACTAAGTCTTTCCAGCAACTTCTCAAACCTTTGGTCATCTATCCAGATAGCTGCTTCTCTGGCAGCTTTCTGAAATCTCAAGGATCATGCAATCATTAGAGACAAGAGCTTAGAACCCTGACAATTCTGCTTTATGGCTCCGTAATTACAGAACTCCTGGAAATCACAGGTAAACCTTAATGTGTCCAGTCGTGCATTGAAAAGCCCTCCCAACATATAGCTGGCCCTTGGTTTTATAGACCCAGATAGGTACTGAATTTCAATGAGTGAAGTATGGTTTGCGAGAGAATTTAGCCAGTATAGACTTTTAATCTACATAATTCCGGTTCAAACATGGCTCGAGCAGATTCCTTGGCCAGTATTATCTAAAGCACTGCCTCAAATCTATTTTTCATCTTATTCATAGACACTTGATTTACATAGCAGCCATTTAACTGATAGAATTACGATGATCAAATTAATTTAACCTGTGTAAGCAGCCAAGTTGGATCATTTAAACCAAAATCAACATTGAGGTCTAAATCATATCATGGGCTTTCTACCTGGATGCAACGCACCATTTCCTCATATTTTAAGTGAGGAAAACAATCTCCTGCAAGCCCCTCAGCCCCTCAGCTGCCCCCTCCCATCCCCCCCCCCCCCCCCCCCCCCCCACCGGCAGCTTTGAATCCTGTTTCAGGATCATTCTTACTAGATCTGGCCACTTTTGGAAAGCAGCCATGTTTATCGGCAGCAGGGGAGCTCCAGGAGCTCTTGGCATCTAGCAGCTGTAGCAGGGCAGCTGCCTCTCAGTATTCAGGTTCACCTCCTGGTGAAAACACAATCATCATATTTCGGAGTTCAGAGAATCAGCGTCCCTGCTGAGTGACTAGAGACTCCACACGCAGAAACAGAACTACCCCTTAACCAATGGCCAGATTTCCTGTAAGTGCCAGCTGCAGATCACGGGAGTGAAGAGAACAGCTTTGCACACGTCTATCTCTACACTGGAAAATAAACGATGGCCAAAGGCCAGTTTCAAAAAAAAAGGATTTTGTAGCATCGAACACATGCATGCCTATCTCCTAGGAAACGATACAAAATTCTTTCCTCGCCTATAAGAACTTTGTAGAGCTAATGATTTTCGTAATTTGCTGCACATAAAAATACTTCTTTCTGGTTCTCGATTCAGACTTTCATTCAGTAGGTCCTGGGTGGAGTCTTTGAATATGAATTTTTAACCGCTCCCTTGGTGAGTCTGGCTTAGGTCGTCTGCACTACACTTCGAGAAACACTGTTTTAGAGTCTCGTTCAGTTTTGGAATAGTGGCAGTATTATGTACTTATGCAAATATAATTATAAGGAAAAAAACAACAAAAACAAAGATTTACTGTCCCTCTCTGTTTCCCTTTCTTCCAGCAAACATGAACTCCACTTGTTCCAGGCACCTGGTGGATTGCAAATGCAAATTGTAATATTTGGAGCCTACGAGTTATAGTTGGGTGACCGACTATCCCCTGAGCCTGAGGCTTCCCAGTAGGGCAGAATCCAGCCAGGAAATGAGGAAAGCCCCAGGAAAAATTCCTACACTACACTACAAGGCACAACAATGGCTTCAAAGTTAAGTGTAAACAAGTTGCTTTGAGCCCTGAAAGAGGAAACAACCAATTCTAAGACGAAGGAGGAAGCTTTATAAAAGAATTTGCATTTGAGTAGGAACTCAGCAAAGAGGGAAGGGCCCACGCAGGGAAAACACAGTTGCAAAGTCACAGAGGTAAAACAGTATCTGAAAATGTTGCAGAAATACCAATTAAGAAGATTATGGGCGTGAGGATTGGGAAAGCGGGAGCAACAAGGCTGGAAATTACACCACGCAAGTTTGCGATGGTGCTTTGGAAATAGTAATTATATCATACTTGCTCTATTGTGATCTTTTCAATGCATTAGAATTTAAACAGTCACAGTATTAGGAGCTGTTGCAAGAGATGCGGAAAGTGAACAGGCTCCGTCTTGAGAACAAAGTCTCTATTGGTGGAACAGGAAAAAAAACGCAGTTGTTCAAGGTTATCTTAAAGAGACCATTTGGAAGACTGAATAACTGATTCATTGTGGCAACCGGAAGAAGAGGAAATAAGAACATTTTCAAGATTTCCACAAGACCTGTGGATGGTGATCATGTTGTAAAAAGGATTGGGGAACCCCGGAGGAAGAACATTTCTTTTTGGTGAGGAAGCTAAGACAATAAACTCAGTTTTGAGTTGTTTGCGTTTGGGGGCCTAACCTAGATATCACTGTGAAACAAACCATCCTACAACTCTTTATTATTTCTCAGGAGTTAATGTCAGCTGGGCTCAGCTGTTAAGGTGTTGGTTGAAATAGCAGCGAGGGCTGAAGGTAAGGGTTGGCCCGCTTGGGCTTCTGTCAACTCAGTAAGGCGGTCTCAAGGTAGTTGTCCTTTTATGACACCTGGCTTCTAAGAGGCCAACAGCAGAAGCTAGAAAGCCAACAACAGAAAGGCTAGGTCTCTCGACTGGGCATTGCAGTGCTTGCATAACATTACCTTACACCTTCCTGTCTAAGTGTCTCATGCCAGCCGGGCTGGGGGCGGGGGGGGGGGCAGGGAGGAAAGGCCCCACGTGTCAATGGGTACAGTCAACAAAGGTGCAGCCCTCTCTACCCTGCCACAGTGCTTGTAGAAGGCACATGTGGAAATGCACTGGGGGACCAGAGTGAACCGCAGTCTGGCTCTCCAGAAAGAAATCAGAACTGGAAACAGGGGTGGAGGAGTTTTCTGAGGGAAAGTTAACAGTGGAAATCCTAACAGTGGATGAGAAGTTCAGGGAGTTGAGAATGGAAGAGGTCTACATTCAAGAGAGGCGTTTTGGGGAGAAGCCAACAAACGTGAAACTCTACCAGCCTATCAAGAGGACACGGGAAGACTGATGTTCCTAGCAACTGCGCAGGACAAGACAGGGGAGGTGAGGGGACCGGGCTGGGGACTGACTGCAGGGCTGGCAGGGAAGGAGGTGCTAGGAAGGCGGAGTGGGCGCCGGCGCCCCCTGCCGGATGGTGGTTGGCGGCTAGTGCCTTCAGTCCAATTTGCCAGTTTTCCAGGCGTGGGGAGGGGTCCAGCCGCCGGGAAAGAAGAGAGGGACAAAGGGAGGACTGGACGGTGGCCTGTGGGGGGCACCTTTGGCTCCTGGAAGGGGGATGAGACGGGAAGAAGCAAGTAGACAAGGGTGTGTAGAGGGAGGTGTTTGGGGAGGCGCGAGCGCTCCAGTACGTCTGGGTGTTCCCTGTGAAGATGGAAGTAGAATCAGGAATTTCTTCCTCCTCAGAACATCTACAGGACATTTTTTCAATGTCAGTTATGGGTGCACAAAACTGAAGTTCAAAAGAACTGGCAATGAGAAAACAAGGGGTTGCAAAAGCCAGGTTTTGTCTATCCGTTTGCTTTATCATTTTCCCTCATTATTTTGGTTTTAATTGTGCATTAATCAAGTGAATTGAAAAGGCGATGTCATAAAGATAAACAGTTTAAAGCCGGAGGGTCCAGTCACATGCTCACTAACTTTTGGAAAAACGGGACTAGCTATATTAAATGATAGTTAAATGTATCTTTATCTTGTGATACATAGATGGTAATAGGCTCTTCTTCCATCTTTTTTTTTCATGTAAATTTCTGTTTTTAGGAAAACTGGTTAATTGTATGACAATTTGAACATTATATCTAGGTATATATACAGAGTTACTTTCAGTTAGTGCTTGTCCTACAGAGAGACAAAAATCCTTTGACAGAAAAATACTATGAATTAAGAGTTGAGTAATTCAGCCTAAATAATTTACTCAACCAAGTCAAAGACTATCGTGAAGAGAAAAGGCCAGATAAACCAGCCTTTTGTAACCCAGGTTAATATTGCAGTGTCTTATGTACCATGGATGAAGCATGCCTCCTGGTAGCGAAAATAGACAAAAGGTTCTATCTTGGCCTGTAAAAGCAAGATTTTAATTTCTGTGTCTTCATTATGTCTTGCCTTTAATAGAACAAGGGGGAAAAAAAAAGATGCATGATGAATGGAATTTACAAATATTGTGTTTGCTCACAAAGAGAGGAAGTATGTCTCCCATTTTTGTGTCATTGTGCCTGGCGTAGAAGCTCTTGGAAGGATGGAGAGTGAATAAATGAAGCATGGGTATTGAAATCAGCTTTATTTGGACATAACCTGGAAAATTATAAAGCAAAATTATAAATCAGGATGTAGGTGTTACAGTGAATCTACTATATAAATATCCATCCCAGATACTGTATTGTATACAATAATTGTGCAAGCTCAAAAACTTACACACATATAGAATGGGTGGCTGGGCAACCCCAGCTTCTGAAGTAGTTAAAAAATGTTACTAAATGTATCAAAAATATTTTCTAGTATTTCTACTGGTAGAAAAACATAGACATGAAAGATTTGGATATATTTCATATTAATCTTTGCTATAAGCAGATGGCTTTGGATGCATATCTGGATGCTTATGCATGAAGTCTACATCCTTTCTTCCATCTGCATATATCCATGCATATCTGGATGCATATCCATGGATGCATATCCATGAAGTCAGCATCCCTTCTCCCACTTTGCTTTAGAGAAAACAAGTCAAGCTGGTGGTGTGGTGGAAAATAAGCGGTGATTCCTACTTGAAAACTGTTAGAAGATATCTAGAGTTCTACCATTTAGCTCCAATCACAATACTGAGAAAAATATATTAAGATAAGTTAGCTATTTTGAGAGTAGGTTACTTAATCCAAAAGTAAATAATTTAGAAATAGAACATTTCATTCCATGCTTAAAATCCTCCACTGGAATAGGTAACCCATTTGATTTTATTCAGTGGAACAGATTCATGATCTCTAGTTTGGAGTAGTCTATGTAGGCTAATAATTTCACTTCCATGATTTGGAGTTCTCCCTAATAAGGTTGTAAACTGTCTGCTGAGGCTACTCTAATTTTGCATATAGTGTCTAGCTTCTGTTTTTATCTTTGCATGAAGAGGAGGGGGACAATGTCTCCAAAGACGTTGAATCTCTCTTAAATAATGGACACAAAAATTCTAACCACTAGGGGTGTGTGCGTGCGTGTGTGTGTGTGTGTTTCCGTGTGTTACATATGCATATGTGTATATACATATGTATACATATACATATATATGTACATATATATTCTAGCTGTGGTCTTGTTTTTTAACTTGGGAAACAAAAGAGATGATAAGGAGGAAAATGAGACAAAGCCACACAAACTGAGCCTTAGAGAGGCTAAGGGGCTAAGCTATTTATTCATCAGACTGGCAGAAACTGCCAGGACCAAGGCAAACTCACCCACGTTTAAAGGCGATGCAAACCCCCAGGGACCCTGAGTCAAGCTCTCCACACATCATATCCATTAGCACGTGATGAATAAGAAGGAAGCCTAGGTTGGCACACATTATCTTAAAAGTGCTGTTCACCAGCAAATATGTAATATATATGTACACATGTATCTGAAACTATCCTAATGAATGCCCAGGTTTTTGTATTTGACGGCTAAAGTGACCTTGAATGTTAGCAGTGTCATTTGCTACTACCAATAGTAGTATCAATACTTCTTCAATGATAAACAGTGAAGGGAAAAACTTAAAGAACGATAAATTAAGTATTTTTATGCCGCCTGCATCCTGTAATATTACGTCAAGTGTTTGAACAAAATACAGAACAGTCACGGGGTCGTGCAGGGGACTGCTCATTCCAAGAACCCTTTATCCCCCATCAAGGTTAAAACTTCAATGAGTTTCCATTGGCTGAGTGATTGCATAAATTAATGCTATTCAGAACAGCTTTAACTTGCACAGCTGACTTGGGAAATGTGTGACTAAGCTCCTAAATTGGCATCGAAGGCACATTTGCGGGGAGTTGCCGAAACCCTGCACTACTTACTGCCTTTCATCCCCCCTCGCTTCCTCCCATTATCATTATCACTTTCATCACAGGCAGCTGAAGTTTCTCCTTCAGAATCAAAAGCCCTTGGAGAACAGTCCTGCCTTCAAGCTAGGGGCCGCTGAAAATGTGTTGTCTCTTTCATTTACATTTTGATTAAGTGAAAGTCTCTTAATTTGGGCCATTATCGATACATAAATCTGTAGAGAAAATGAACATGCATTTATAATGCGACCAACATGACATGATTTACTGTTCTTCTAAGGTGTAAATACAGAAGGAAAAAAAAAAAGTCCAGCTCTTAGGTCCCCTGGACGTGTACACGGCCAGAGACTAACGGGGCGACTCGCGTCCTCTGGGAAGGCCCCGTGTGCTTCATCTCGTCATCATTCCAACTGCACTACGTCTCCAATTTTAAAACCATCATACACAAACCTGTCTACTCTACTTGACCGATCTTCCTGTGGGAAGGTTTGTGAGTGGTAAAATGAAAGGCTCAAAATGGGTTTCCATACCTGATTGTGGACTTTGTTTGGGCATTTTGGCTACCGCTTGAGGGCTGGAGGTGGAGTGCATTCGCTGGTTGCCAGAGCTGTGGATGCTGCTGGGAATGGCCACTGAGACATTCTTGCGAGGCTTCATATCCTGCAGCCACATGGGCGAGGCTTCGAAGGCCTGCATCCTCCTAGCATGGCTGTTGGCATTGACTTTCAAGTAGGCCTGGGCTTTGTGTTCCTGCAGCTCTCCGTAATTAGCGTCCGTCACCCTGCATTCGTACAAGCCTTCATCCTTTTTCCTCACTTTGGAAATCTGAAGCTTGTGAGAGATGTCATTGCCTTGGACTTTCACTGTCTGAAAAATTGCAGGTGGAAAAAAAAAAAAAAAGTGCTACATCAAATGATTTTGTTCCCATACGTGCTCCTAAGCTTGCTAATGTTGGAAAATGAAAGGGTCTTAACAGCCTCGTAGCCACAGTCAGAGAGCTATTTATTTTCTCAACAGTCAAATACGAAGGTTGTATTTATCCCATTGCGCTAACAACTGGCTTCACAAAATCATGGGGTAATTAGTTCAATCCGGCCAGCGCCAGAGTCTCTCAGCCCCGTGGTCCCCAGATCCTAGGTTCCAGGTCTGCCATTTTCCAACCATGGGATTGACCTCCGCCTGGTTGGCTCCGTTGAACGAAACACGGACATAATAAGGTAAAGGATATAGTTTGTACCGCCTCTTGTCATCGCTTCAGGCTACAACTCTGAGAGATCACAAAACTATGTTGTTGGGGACACCAGGGTTTAAGTGAGAATGTGTTTTTATCCCCACATTGGGGATGCCTTACTAAAGGTAGTGACACAAGGCTTGAATATTAAGTATTCTTCTCAAGTGTTTGGTGCAGGCTTACCAACAGTCATGGGGTGGCATGACTTGGGGTGCAGATTAATATCACCTGGTCTTATGGGCAGAGTACATACTTCCGGCAATGATAGGGTTTTTATGCTACTGGAACTGGAGAGGCCATCAATCAGACGCTGGTTTGATTTCCAAGAGTGAAACCGGCTTTCTTATTTCTTCTAATAATTTTGATGCCAGATTAACAGCAAAATTATATATAATTGTAATATGTAAGATTATATATAATTTTATATTATGTCAAATATACATATACACATAGATATCCATAAGTGTCTTTATCAGAACAGCTAGATTTTATATACATCATATATTATCCATGATTGACAGGATGATGGATTTCATAAGACACCCAGGATTTAAGGCCTTGGATGATTTTGAAAGGCAGGGAAAGAAGTGAAGAAGGCATACACTTTCAAATGCCCCAAGTAATTAAGAAAACTTGGGGAGCGCTCATCTGTTTTTACCTACAGAGTTGTATACAGTTTCCAACAGTTGAACCATAACCATAGTATGTATTTATTTGTATGGAAAATTACTTATAAATATACTAATACTATAAAAATAATGGGGACTAATCATTTCAAATATAGTCAGTTGAGTCTCCTAATAAAGTTTGAAATAGTTGGAGTACTTATATGATTATTTTTTTACAGTACACTGAGATTTGGGGGTTTGGATCCGTGATTCTCAGCACTGATTGCACATTAGAATCCTCTAGGGAGCTGTTAGAAAATGGTCTCATTTGGATTAATGTGGAAACATTAAGTCTGCATCTCCAAGAGGTGAAGCTATCACAATGTTTCATAAAAGAATACCTGAGAATTCTAAGTTAACAACCGCTGGTTTAAGACACATGACATGACCAAGGTCACCTTGTAGGTAAACTGGGAACAAACTACTTTCTACCTCAGTTTATAACGAGAATTTTTTGCTGATTCACTAGATTTTATTAACCTTTGGCATAGATAATACTGTTAGTCGCAGTATGTAGTAGCTGTGTGCATGACCGTGTTTCTTAACCGCATGCTTCCTTAGTTCAGGATGTGCGAAGCTATTTCCCTTACCGCTTTTTGGAAGATATAGGCGTGGGTGAAGGGTGAAACCTGACTAGTCAGTGAACAATCCAGCCACATATATATGTATATAAAATGAAATACTTAAGAAAAGTATTGTCAATAATTAATTTTACCCGTGAGCCTTTCTAGCATCGTGTGAAAACAATAATTGTGTGATAGCATAATAATTGAATTAAAATATTCTAAAGTCGATAAGTTTATGAAGGTAAATTGTAGTTTTGGGTTTATGTCTTATTTTTGTTTGATATTTGCTTCCATGTTTAGATTATACATTTACATTTATTTTATAAAGTATTAGTTTCATATTATAAAAATTATAGAATATACAAAATATTATGTATTTTTATAAAATACATGTATTTTATAATTTATATATATCAGTGTTTTATAAAAGAATTCCTAAACATATATATACGCTAAGGAGACCTTGTACTTCCTGATTGTACAACTATTTCATTTCTAGTAATGGAATCTTCTTTATTATTTATGAATGAGCTAGGCGGTTCTATCAATATAAAGTGATTGTAGGAGGTTTCAATTGTGGTGTAGTAAAAAGATACAATTTTCTTTTTATTTCTAATTTCACATAGAGTTATTAAAAGTAATAATCAGGACAGTCGAAATACATCTCGATATTTTCAATAGGTCAACCTCCTCCACTATGTTTTATATTTATATTGGCTTTGGCTTTATATGATTTTGAGCACTGGCATTAGAAATACATGGCATGCATTATGAATCACATTGAAAATTGAGTGTTTTCAATACAATTTCAACATCCCGTTGGATGCTTTAATTTTTTCCTGCCTAGGAAGATTTTCATAAGTTAGTGTTTTACTTCCTATGAAAGGATAATTCTTTCTATGATTTTGAATGAAGATTAGCCTTGCAGCGCTACAGGCTTACAACTATTTATTTAACTGTTAAAAAAGAGTGAGAAAAAAAGCGTCACACTCTTTGGCCGGCAAAATGAGTCTTTAGTAATTGTTTAAATACTTAGGATATTAAAGTAAATAATTTTATTGTGTCATCTTTAAATCGGCTTCAATTTTTTTGGGACCCAGTGAAATAAGAAAGGGAAGACTGGTTCTCGTCCTGCGTTCGTGACATTGCCGTTCTCGGGGACAACTAGTTAAAAGGCTTTCTAAAAAACCTAAAATTCACTAATTTTCACCTGGGGCCTGCCTGGCAGCTGACAAAGGCACGCGCCCCCTGTCGCCTGTCGCTGTGATACTCACGCTGATCTTAGTCCCGTCGTTGTCCGGGTCTCGGTCGGGCACCAGCTCCACCTGCGGGAGAAGGAGACGACGCTCAGACTCGGGACCCCCACGGTCCCCATTCCGTCCCGGGGGCGGCCGCGTGGAGCCTGCCCGACCAGCCCCGAGCGGGGGCGGTAGGACCGTCTCCGGTGGGGTGATTCAGAAATGAGACCGACGAGGGCGAGCGCGGCCCAGGCCACTGCGGCGCGGGGAGGGGACCGCGCGGGGGCGCTGCCGAGTCGCGCGCGCGGGGAGGTGGGTCCCGGACGCGCCGGGCCCGCGAGGGGGCGCGGGCGCGGGTGGAAGTTTGCGGGGACGGGATTCTGCGTCTTAGCCCAGCCTGCGACCCCTCCCTGGGGTCTCTGCCAGATTTTCCTTTTTATTTCCGCTCCGATAAGGCCGCCGTCTCTTTTGCTGAACTGTTCAATCTCTGCTCGGACCCTCTTTTCCTCTCTCACCGCTTCTTCCCTTTTCCTCTTCTCCTCCTTTTCCCAGCCCTGCTCCGTTTCTCCACACCTTCCTTTCCCTTCTCACCCCACCCCTCCGCCCACCTCTCCGGGGTGTTGAGGAGTCACCTCCGGGCCCCTCCATCGTTCACTCCCCATCCCCTCTCCCTTCCGTCTTTCCTTCTCTCCCCGCCTCTTTCCACCGCCCCCGCCTTTCTTCCCCCACTCCGTCGCTCCCTTGCCCGCCTCCACTTACCCCTCCTCTTTTCCCTTCTCTCTCCCCCTCCCCCAATCTCTTTTCTGACAACCTCAGTCGTGAGAACTGACGCTGTGTGTGTGTGTGTGTGTGTGTGTGTGTGTGTGTGTGTGATGGAGGCACAGAACAATCCCTCCCCACCCCACCGTCCCGGAAAGGGGAGGAGAGCGTCCTGGGATGTGTCAACACAGCAGTCCCGGAAGGACAGCTCCACCATCGCCGGTACTAAAAGGAGGAAGTCATTCCCAGTTTTAACTGGGGAAGACTCCACAACAGGACGTCCTCCTTGGTTTTAACGTGATATCAGCAGGACACATTCCTTCTCACTGCCTGGTATTGCTGGCATCAGTCGCGCTAACAGAACCACGCGGGCCCCCGGGGGCGCCCCCTAAACTGGACACCTAGAGGACTAAGGGGGTGAGTGGGACACACTCAGGGGGGCGTTGCGGAAGACGCGACTCCGCTACCTGCGCACCAGCCACCTCGGCCCCGGGCTCCAGGTCCTCGGGCCCCCGCAGAAACCACCACTGGATCTCCAGGTACACCGAGGCAGAGCCACTCTGGAAAGCGCAGGACATCTCCACATTCTGCCCCTCGGTCGCTGTCACGTTCCGCGGAAACTCGGTGAATTTTGCTGCAAAACAGAAATGCATCTTGTTGGAATGTACACACCACTCTCGTCAGCTTCTCTTTCCTTGAGAGCTCGCTACATTTTTCTTGGACTTAAAAATCAGGGCAACAAAACCCCTCCGTGACATCTCGGACTTTGCCTGGCTCCCCAACCCCCCTTCCTTTGCCTCGTTCCTGTCTCATTTTTGGGATCATGCCTAAATAACTTTGTTGTTGATGAAGTCCAGATAATGGAAAGGCTAACAAGCTTGCCAAATAACTCCCCTCTGTTAGCCAAGATGCCCACATACCTTTTGTCAGACTGCAGCATTACCCAAAACTTACAGAGGGATTCAGTGAGCTACATTTTTGACAAATCTGTCAAGCTGATCTATGAGGAGAGCCTCTTGCGCTAAGTTTCTAAACAATCTATGACTAACTGGATGTTCATATGACAGAGAATGGATCGTGATTACCTGTCAAAATGCACCTTCCTGATATATCAAAACAATGGTTAGCAATTGCGATGTTAAGACCACAGCAGTGAAACAAGTTGCACACGTTCTAAGCTGCGAATATTTCTTTCTTTCCAGATTCACCTTTGTATTTGTTCTCATCAAGCCATCACGCTGCCAATTGCTGTACATCATGGCATGTAAGAATCACACCCCTCATTTGAGTTCAGATTAAAGACTATTTTGAAGCCACCAGAGATATATTTTTTTTCAGTGTTTTCACTATTGATCTTGACACTGCTACTCTGCAAAATTCAGAGTTAAGAAGAAACTCATGAAAATGAAATGTTCCCTTTTCCCCAAAGGCATTTCTTCAACATAGAATGCTTTGGGTGTTTGTTCTTATCTTGTCTAACGGACACTTTGCAAAGAACTGATGTTTCCCTGAAAGTAGTCTTAGGGAGATTTGTGGGTGATGGAGGTGCACAACTACAACGCACACTCATGGACAGGACTGGGGGGCTGTAGCACTGATTTTGGGTGGGTGCACCTTCCCCCCACTTTTTAAAGAGAGGCACCGTCAGTGTCTCTTTCCAAAATTTTGTGAAATACCAAGACGATCTCTACCGAAGTGGAACCGTATTTATACTTAAAGGAAGTAGCGGATGTTAAAGAAGACATTCGGCTCTGAAAAGGACTTTTCTGTTTCAGCTCCCAGGAGGAAGATAGCATTTCTGCTTGCAGAAGTGATGCAGTCTTCTGGCAGCAGAGATGTGATCTGTTCGTGGTGCTGAAATGATCACTGCAGCCTGAGAAGTCCTGAACAACTGGATTCAGCAGGCTGCTGCTGTTTGTGATGCAAGTCGTGCCTTTTTATGGGTCCTCAGAGGAGTCTGTCCTTTGATAAACACACATGCAAACGAAGTCGCAAGGACCCAGAAAAAGGAAACTCTAAACCAATTCTGCCTACACTGAGGACTGGCAATGGAGAGCCCCCCATCCCCAGCTCTGTTTGTTTGCGATGATTATGTATGCATGAGTGGTTACCCAGTGCATGCACACAGATACAAGGCGCACATACACACACGCACACACACACACACACACACACACACCCCTGTGTTTGCGCTTGCACAGGAACCCACTTCATTGTCAGGCACCAACTAGGCTTGCTCTCAAATCTAGCTTGCCTACTATTTAATAAACTTTAAAGAAAAATGCCAAACAGAACACTATTCCACCGTTACTTGCTAAGAATCTCACTACATCTGCTTGGCCGTTCTTTGAATGTAGAGAACACACACACACACACACACACACACACATTCCACAAGCAAATGTATATTTGCCAATGAGCACACACTTACCTTGAGAAGAGAGCCCTTGTTGTACATATAAAACGGAAAAGAAAACAAATCCAACATACGCCAAAAAGATCCCCATCATTCCAAAAAGGGGAGGGGGGGTCACATCAGTGTAGCCGACAGCCAAAAAGCCCTAAAAGAAAGGAATGCAAATGTATCAGAGGCTCGGTCTCAGAGCCCTGGGCGCGACACTGCAAACATCCTGCTGCTGGTTCAGCGAGCACTGGCTTTGGGGAGAGGGGAGCGCAATTCGCAAAGGTTAAAACCAGCTGGCTCGGATTCGGAGAGGCTTCGAGTCCACACTCGGGCTTGCAACGCGGGGAAGTGCCTCAGCTGCTTCGCTGCCTGCTCTCAGCTACCTGGCAGCTCGTCCAACGTCAGCCCGCTGCTCCGGCTTGCGTGATCACTGCCCTCCCTAAACGCCGAGCCAGCTCGGGAAGTGGGGAGTGGGCAAGGGGGGCGGGCTGGAGGACTTCACCGGGCTCGCCGCGCCGCAACTTTTCCCTCTAATGGCTGCGATGATGCCTTTAACTCTCTGCGCGCCGGACAGCTCCCCTGCTGCCGGGAACTCGGGCCGGGCAGCCCGCGGCAGGCTCGGGGCTTGGCGGCTCCGTCTACGTTTTCCTTCTGGGGAGCAGGAGCATTTATTTTTTTCCAGTTTGCTTTTTTCCTCCATGGATTGACTCCTTCTTGCCTCGGCAGACCGGATCGCTCGGTGCTTAGGAGGACAATACAGTTGTAGGATTGCGGTGTAGGATTGCGGGGGGCTAGGAGCTGGAGATTTGGGGAGGAAGTTGGGGCATTGTTGAAGAGGAAGGGAGGAATGGGATGGGGTGAAGGAGACTGCTTTAGGGCGAGGAAGACAGTCGTTTGAGGGAAATGTCGCTTAACCAGTTATTAACTGCTTTAACTAGAATGATCACATGCTATTACTCCTCACGAATTTAGTGCCGAACAGCCTCCAGCGGAAGAGAAAGCTCATGCAGGCACCATACCACTCTAGCTGGCAAACGGAGAAGACAAAAAGTACGAAAAGTCACGTATTGAGAGAATTTTCCAGAAAGAAAAACCCACCACACGACGATTACTTTTATTGTATTATTTTTTAAAAAATTCATATGCCCCTCTGCCTTCCCTGCGTCTGTCTCACACGTATTTTGGAATGGGGGAGGGGTTTTAAATACCATTAAGGTCTCCATTGCACGGGTTTTCTTTTTGTTTCTTTGCTTTTCTTTTGCATAACAATAATTATCTAATGCTCCCTAGGATTATATGAATAAGGAATATTCTCCTAGGGAAAAAAAGCACAATAAGTTTTGGAATTTGAAACAAATCCACTTATTTGCCCTGGAGAAGGTTTGAGATAGAGATGTTCTATTTCTTATTAAGAACCTAAAAACAGTGTATTAAAGACTCCATTTGTCCTTATGAAGTCCAACCATTAGCCACTGAATTTAAATCTTTTTAACAAAATTAAAATCATTTCCTATTTAAGCAGAATACCAGATATTTTATTCCCATTATTATTTCTATGCAACTATACCACAAATTTTCAATATTATTTGGAAATATGACTCAGCCTTAACAATGCTGTCAGGAAACCAATGCAGTATATGTATTTTCATTTTACTGGTAAAAAATCTGTAGTTGGCTAATTCCTTCACTAACCAGACCAAAAAAAAAAATAACCATAACATATCTGTTGAGTTTTTAAACCACTTATGCTTCTGCTGCTGAATGCAGCAACAACTTAAATGATCAGAAAACCAATACACAATAACTTCATAAGAATATTATTTATTTTCTGAAGATATATTTATTTTTCACTCTGAATATAAGATTTATAAGATTCGAAGAAAGTCATGGGGAATGTTTTACATTGGTTTGTGTTTAGGCCAACAAGACTCCATATCCTTGTATTGAGCAAAGGATTCTGAAGTATGTCATTTCAAGAAAATAAGCTTCTTTATGCCCAAATACTTCCTCACGGAGAATGTATTTAGAGTACGGAAACAATCCAAGTTAATATACTTGCCCCGTACTTAACATTATTTGGAAAATAAACAGAACTTTGCAGGTATTAGATCCTCAGAGGTTAACTTTCAAGTTATCCTTAACAAGATATGTTCAATGTTTATCTCCTGGTTTTAGCTTTAGTTGAATATATAACATAACCATGAGATTAATATGTCATGAAAATGACCTGACTTCAAGGTTATCTGCTGTTCGAACAGTTTCCAGTATAAAGAAAAGGGCATCCATTTTAAGCAAGGGAAGTTCTGAATTAATTTAGCAAAGCACTTCAATTTCTTTTAAGGGGAACTTGATCATTGTAACTATAGAAGTACAATAAAAGTAAGTTGAAAAGTGTTAAAGTATGAGAAAAGCTTTTATAGGACAGATAAACTATCAAACTACTTTATAAGCATTTAAGCAACAAAAGAAAGAAAAAAAAGAAAAGAAAAAGAAATAAAGAAACAAGAAAGACAAAATTGGAAAAAGATTTATGTTCTTTTTCTTATGAAAAATGCCCGATAGGTATATTATTTTCACTTTTGCCAAGATAGACCAATAATTTCATCTTAAATATCTGCTGTATCATTTCAAGGACAGTATATAGTGCTGGCAAACAAACTTGCATTATTTCCTTTAGAACATTTGCTTTATTAAAGACAAAATATCTCTATATTAGCAGTTTGAAATGATAAGAAAGTTTAATTAAAAAAGTAAATATACCCAATATATCAAATGTCACAGTTCTGAGGCAAAGTCCCACTATTTTTTATTAAGTTCCTGTAAAATACCACATTCTTCTATAAAATTGGTGGTAACTTACCAGCACAGATAACTTGTTTGCATCCAGAAATGGGAGAGACATTTTCTTCTCATTTCTCCTTTCCCAGAATGATTGTTGGTCCCTCACCCTATAAAAATGACTGCAAATCTCTTCTTAAAACAAACAAGCAAACAAAAATCTATCTATGAACTAACGCTCCAAAAATAAAATCTTACAATCTCATTTTTAAAATTATTTTCTTGCCTTCTAAACTAACTTTTGTTAATTTTTTTTGCTGTTTTAAAATTTAAATATTTGTATCACCAGAGCTACTTTTCCTCTGAACTGTGTAATAGGAATGCTTATTTGAATATGTTCCTTCCTTGGGTATAATTCAATCTGGTTGAGTTCATTCCATTGCCTTCCTTTGATATCTTATTTAGATTGCATCATACTCTTTTCTTGTGTATAAAAACTTGTTTAACTTTATCTTTCAAAAACTGCTGCCTTATGATGTCCACAGTCTCACATACACTTTCAGAGCCTTTGATCCACTAAGAATTAACTAAGCAGGAGAAGGGCTCTTCAAGATCTGTGATTATAAACTAGATTGGCCCTTTCTCCTAAGAGGGCTTTGGGGCATCTGTGCACTTTGAACTTGACAGGGATCACCATTTTTCACTTCCAAAGGCTCAAGATGAAATTACTTTCCATATTCCATTTGCATAATCTGTCCTAAATTGAGACTTAGTGCCCAATGTAAACTTTTAAAATTTTCTCAACAATTGGAAGATCCAAGATTATGTATTTTATTTATAAATAACCTTTAAAATAAAACTAAGAAATTGGAAGATCATCCTCATGGGTCTAGAAACATAAGCTTCATTTCTTTACCTTTCTGACAAGCAAGGTTAGTTGAGCAGCTCAGATTTTTCATCCATGCACCTAGAGGTACATTCTACTGTGTTCTCAAACATGGTCTTTGGAGAAGCTCAAAACTGTATAGGAGAGAACATTTCAAGATATTGAGGCATATTTTCACCTGTAACCTCATGCCTGGTTTATTTTTTCTCACTTGGGGAAATAAAAGGAAATATTACAGAGTCTTTAGATACAGAAGCAATATATAAAAAACCCACAGAGAAACTCTTTCAATGGAAGAAATTAGGAGTCTAGGAGAAAGTCACTAACTCATATTAAGCAAAGATGACCTTTTAAAATTTGTTTTGGTAGTGCTGGGTTTATTGGTCTCCTCCACATGTCACATTCTCAAAGATATGAGAAAGTCAAGGACAAGATAATCACAACAGAAACAATATAAATAACATCCCTTGCTGTATATGTATATAGCATGTCTCCTTAAAATCAATGAATTTCAGAAATGGAATGGAGCTATCAACCAACCTGCTCACTCACAGATGACAGGCCAGGGGCTGCAAGTGATGGTCACTCCTTTGGGTCATAAAACTAAATCAAGACTTTCTTTCATCAAGATCCTAAGACCTAAAATGCTTAAAACAAAGGATTAAGGATTGCATATTTTAAGGCAAGCAAACAAAACATGTTCATGCTCTTGGTTCTACAGGTTTTACTGGAAAAGTGACCGCTGGAAAGAAATCAGTTGCACCCAAACTCTCTCCTAGATGCTGGTAAATGAGTCACTTGAAATTCCAGTCTTTGAACCTCCTCCACATACATTCTGATTGTCTTATATCTTGCATCTGATAAAGTAAACAATTCAGGGAGGGAGAATAACGGGTGGTCATTGGAAGTGATCAGTATTTTAAATAGCCAGGTGGTCTATATTGCCTAATTACCCCTTGTATGGCTACTGTTCATTTTAATCTTCCACACGTAATTTTCCCCTTTATTTTTTTCCTTTAATGCATGACCAAAATAGAAATTACTTAGATCTAGCTTATATTCTGTGAATCTCAATGTAACTTTGTAGCTGAAGTTCACAAAGTCAGACCTCTAATTATTCATGAGGTCATGTTATGTCATTTTTAAACTGTAATATCTGGTCTAGATGTGACCGCTGGAAACAGCAGAGGGAAGCTTCACATTTTCTGTAACAGTTAATATCATGATCTGCTTAGACGTCCTCCACAAAACTCACGGATCCTTCCATTCACCTTTTGTCTCGTGAGAGATTAAAATGGGCTCATGATCAAACATAAATTGTATCTGGTAATTTCTTCATTAGTAAAAAAGCTAACATGAATATTGGGTGCCCACCCTTAGTGAAAAATATAAAGAGTCTATAGCTGGAAGCTGTGGAGTTAAAAAAAAAAACAAAAACAAAAAACAGACAAACAAAAAAACCCCTAAGGATCACGTAGCTGCGTCTACTATCTCTGGAATATTTCTTCTGGCTTCAAAATTATGCTGCAGTTGAAACTCAGGGTTTGTGATATTTATTAATTTCAATATATGCTTTTTTTTCCATTAAAAATCCTGTGGGTTTGATTAGACATGAATAACTATATTCTACATCTATTTTTGTGCAACAGATAATTATTTGGGGCGAAATAAACCCAAAATACAAGAAAAGCAACAATTTTGGTAGAGTTTATAGTTTCTATGCTTGTCCATGTTTCTTTGCCTATATTTATAATATGAATGAAAGTAAATAATAACTTATATATAATAAGTTATAATAATGGTTTTGAACATCTTTCAAGAAACAAAGCGATTTACAAACATTTAACTAGCTTTACATGCTTAAGTATATATATTTCCTAATTCAGAACATTTTTAAGTATACATGTTTTCTAATTATTGAATATTAAAGATTGAGTTCAACCTTCCCTTTAGCATTTATTATCTGTATGCTTTTAAGCAAGTGACTTTTCTTTCCTAAATGTCACCCAGTTGCCCTGTAAATGAAAGGTCCTGTTTTATACTTTGTGAGGAAATGCCAGGTATACAGTAAGTGTTCAATAAAAGCTAACTATTTTTTTTAATTTTCACTTATTCCTATTTTTCACTCATAAGCCCAAGATTTTAAGATATTCAGGATGAATAAAAAGGGAAGTCTTATTACCCTTATAGTGATCTTTTAGAAGAAATGTATGGGGGTATTCTGGGCTTCCCCACAGGCAAATGGTGGCAAATTATAATCATTTGTGTTGGAGGAATAAAGAACTCATATTTGAGAGGAAAAGTGGAGTTAATTCAAAACAACAAGACTAAATTTGAAAAATACAATAGGACCGTGAAACTTCATTCATGAGATGTTATAAGGGGGCCAAGGCAACAGTCAAAGTTCCAGGACTGATTTAGCAGTGTTCTAGCACTTAGTTATTTTGAGAAAAGGGCTTTGATGTGACTCCAGTATGTATGGAGGTCCCGCTCACCTCCATTAAGCTAAGCCAGGTATATTAACAAATGGGTATAAGTAATTCTATATGGTACCAAACTTAACTGGAGTTAGTCTGACTGTAGTCCGAAGGGCTGAATGACTTAAATAATCAACCCCTGTCATCATAAGAACTTGGTGCATTCCCCTATTCAGAATCTTGAGCCTTTTAAGGGAGCATCATACAAGTCCTAGGTTGATTAAAAATATAGTGATCACATCAGAATGGTCTTGGTTCATGTCACTGTCTCACTATAATTGTTAATATCACATACTTCTGCTTTCAAAAGCATCCCTTTCTGGATGATAAATTATATGACCACCGTAGTTTAAGAGGAATATAGAGCCCTTATTCCGGTGTCAAGTTGACGATCATGACTGTGTAACTTGCGAGGTATAAGAGAATATTTAAGAGTCCTGTAAATGGCCAGGATTTAGTTGTGAAGGTATTTGAGGTTGGATGAAAGAAAATTTTGATCCCAAGTCAAAATGTTCTAAATACAGAGAGTGGGAGTCAGCTCACATTCTCTTTGGAAGACCCAGAGGCCCTGTGGGAGTAGCCCCTGATAGCTGGGCTGAATCATCAATTAGTCTTGGTAATTGCTAAGAGGAAGCAAAAAAGCTTTACATTTAAAGAAACATAAGTACAGGAAACTATACTTTGAGAAAATGCTTTGCAATTTAAGAAAGAGGGAACAAAAAAGTAAAGGAGGTCTTTAGAATTTCCTGGGATTTGTTTTATATTTGGAAGGTTTGATTCACAATTATGGAAGGTGTGTTCACCAGTCCATTTTCAGAGGAGAGAGGTGTATGTGTGTGTGTGCTGCAGCAGTGACATTCAGGGGTGGGATGGGACAGGAGAAAGGGGAGTAAATACATACAGGGCTAAAGGGAAAACTGTAGCTGGCCCTTCATTCTCTTGTAATGTTTTGGCCACTTTTGTTGACTTTACTAGACCACATGTGTATCCAGCATGCTTTACCTATCTGTTCCCCACAGAGGATGTGTTCCAGGCTTCTCTACTCCATGGAGCCCTTATGCCCATGCTCTAGCCAACATTCTTCTCTGGTTCTCTCTACTGTGTCTTCTGAGATTAGGAAACTTTCTTACATCTTCACCCTCTTCCCCATTTTTGTCTTTTGTACACATTCAGCGTGCAACCAACCAAAAGCCTGGTTCTCTTCAACTGATACAACACCCCAGGAAACCTTCACCTTCACCTAGGCCATTTGTACTCTAACATTTCAAGTTACTGAAGAGCAGAACTTCCTAACCTGATATTTCCTCCTTGAATTTAACTGTGTCCCTTTGGAGCTCATGTTATTCAACTTAGAACATGTTTCCCTTTTTGTTTATAGACTTTCTTAATTTATCAGCTCTTCCCTGCTCTTAGTTGCTTCAAAAACTACTAAAGGATACTTCCCTTTTCCTTAGTTATTTCAATATTCAGTTAGAGGATGCTTTTAAAATACTGATTTCTCGGTTTTTAATTTTATATCAAATAAAAATATTGCTCACCCTACTTTCAGTCGCATACCTCCTTTGTCTCGTTGTGGACTTTGCCATTTCCTAGATCTGTTGTAACTTAGAAATAGTAAATTTACATCGCCCGTCACTTACCAAAACCTTGCATCCTTGATCTGCAACTCCCACACCATTAGTTGGTCAACCATTTAAAAAATTCATATCAGTTTCTCTTTGGACATTTCCCCATATATCATTTCATTCCTTCTTGACTTCCTCCTCTCAAAGGCTGGTTCAGTGTGCTATCACTTTATCCACTATTAGCCTCCCTTGTTTTGGCCAACAAGTCATATAAAGATTCTGCAAACTGCTCAGCATATCTTCCCTAACACCATTCAAAACAAGGGGGAAAACCACAAGTTTGGCCCACACACTCATCAGATTCAAGATTCTGTGTATGACCTGATTTCCATTAGCCTTTAATATGGTGAACTATGGTAGCATATTAGGTCCCCAGGCATTGATTGATGTATCAGGAGACTTCTTCAGGGGACCCAGAGACTTTTGCATTCAAGAGGTTTTTTTTTTTTTTTTCCCGTGGTGATTTATGATCCAGAAGAAAAAAGAACTAATATTTAAGAGAAAAACTAGTATTAGTTCAAAACAAAAAGACTATGTAAAAAATATACTGAGCCTGTGTCAATGAAATGTACATGTGAAGGGGGCCAATATAACAGTCTAGAGTTCTATAGTTGATTTAACCATGTTCTATCTAGCATGGAGTTGTCAGAGAAAAAGCTTTGGTATGACTCCCCATTTGTGATCTAACTTGTGTCTGAGCACTTGGTGAGAAGATCTTTTTGTTTTGTTTTGTTTTGTTTTGTTTTGTTTTGTTTTGTTTTTTGATATTAACTTGTTTCCATTCAGACATAAAGTTCTACCCCCCTGCCTCCAATTATATAGATTGAACACTACTTTGAAAGATAGTCATCTATTTAAGTTTTAAGTACATCATGATCAATTGGCCAATCCCTGAAGGTCAAGGCCCTCTGATTGCCATGGCCTTCCTTTGGCTTATTATTATAACTTTGTAGTTAATTGCAGCCACAAAATGATCATTCCCATAAAGAGCTCATTATAGTGGTGCCCTACAGAAGACTGACCCCACCAAACTAATTATATGGAAGCTGGTGATGCTTGACTGAAGTATTTGTCAATATCTTAGTGAATGAGGTGTCTTCTGAGTCCCCTCAGGGGATAGATAGTGAGTAGGTTAATGTGTTTCACATAACAAATACATACAACATTCCTATATTTCTAAAGCTTTGGATATCTTCCTCCACATTATGGAAGTTCATTGTTTTGACCTCATTTAATGTAGGCCATCTTTAAATTCAAGTTTTAATCACCTAGCCAAATAAATTCTTAAAGTCACTTTCAATTTTGGATGCTAGCTTCTTAAAGTATGAATCTCTTTTAGTGAACCATTTTGATAATTCAATAAAAATGTGATAAAATTTAATATCCATTAATGATTAGTGTCCCTTATTATGCAGGAAACAGAACTTCCTAAACCTTATAAAAGACATCTACTAAATGCTAATATTAAATATCATATTTAATAGCAAAATGTGTGCCTCTGAGTTTGGGACGTAGACAAAGATGCCCACAGTCTTCAGTACCATACAACATCGTATTGGAGGTACTAGCTAATGTATGAAGACAAGAAAAAGAAATAAAACATGTAAGGATAAGAAAATATTGAAATTAAACTGTCAATACTTGTGGTTGATAAGATTATATATGTAGAAAACACAAAATATAAATATAAATTATTAGAATTTATAAGTAAATTTTGAAAAAAATTGTTGGATATGAGGTCAATATATCAAGTCAATTGTATTTCCACACCGTAGTAACACAGATTAGAATATTAAAATTATTTAAAGGGACGCCTGGGTGGCTCAGTCAGTTAAGCATCTGACTTTAGCTCAGGTCATGATGAACCCCAGGTCGGGCTCTCTGCTGTCAGAACAGAGTCCGCTTTGGATTTTCTGTATCCTCTGTCTTTGTCCCTCCCCTGCTTGTGCTTTTTCTCTCTCTCTCAAAAATAAATAAACACTAGGGTGCGTGGTTGGCATAGTTGGAAGAGCATGAGACTCTTGATCTTGGGGTCATGAGTTTGAGCCCCACACTGGGTGTAGAGATTACCTAAATAAATAAAATAAAATAAATTAAATAAATTAAAAAATAAATAAACACTTAAAAATACAGATATGGAATTTACAGGAGAATAAAATTATCAAATATCCATGAATAAATCTAATGGAAAATTTGCAGAATCTCTGTAAAGAGGTTGGGAAAAATAAAAGAAGATCTAAATAAAAAGAGAATATTCCTATCTTTGTTGATTAGAAGACAAATTAACATATGTATCTATGCAGTTTTACTAAAAATGTCAATAGGTTATCTGTGGTAATTGACAAGTTAATTTGACATTTCTTTTGGTAATTTTTGAATCGAAAGTAGCAAAGATTAAGAAAAGAGAAAGAGAAATGAAGATGATTTGGTAGATATATCAAGACAGTATAAATAATTTATAAGACATTATCATATTGGCATGATTACAGATGGAAAAAGTGAAATTAAAAAAATCTAGGAGCGCCTGGGTGGCTCAGTTGGTTAAGCGTCTGACTTTGGCTTAGGTCATGATCTCATGGTTCGTGAGTTCAAACCCCACATTGGGCTCTGTACTGACAGCTCAGAGCCTGGAGCCTGCTTAGGATTCTGTGTCTCCCTCTCTCTGCCCTTCCCCTGCTCATACTCTGTGTGTGTGTGTGTGTGTGTGTGTGTGTGTCTATCAAAAATAAATAAACATTAAAAAAATATAGAAATCTTCCTGCGTGTATTTGGACTTTTATATGCAACAAGAGTGAGATTTTAGCTACATGGTCAAAGGAAAATCTTTTCTATTAATGATTCTTGGCAAATTGGCTATCTACATAAAGGAAAATATAGTCCCTGATTTATGGCACACAGAAAAAAAAATCCAGGTTGATTATGACCTAATTGTGAACACTGAAATATTTAAGTTTCTGGAAGATGATATAGGAGAAAATCCTCTTGATTTTGGCCTACAGAAAGATTCCTTAAATAGGTTACAAAACCAACAGCTACTAAGATTGATACATAGGAGTTCATTAAAATTTAGAAGTTCTGTTCATCAAATGACATTGTTAGCTGAGTAAGAATTAAAAACATAGAGATGAATAGTTGGAATATACATAAGCAACAAAACACACATATCCAGAATATATAAAGATTTCCATGGATCAATAAGAAAAGCATACTATTTTTCTTATTTATTTGTTTATTTATTTATTTATTTATTTATTTATATTTTTAAGTTTCTTTTAAAATTTTTTTAACGTTTATTTATTATTGAGAGACAGAGAGATACAGAATGTGAGCAGGGGAGGGGTAGAGAGAGGGGGAGTCACAGAATCCGAAATAGGCTCCAGGCTCTGAGCTGTCAGCACAGAGCCCAACGCGGGGCTCAGACTCACAAACTGTGAGATCATGACCCGAGCCAAAGTCAGTCGCCCAACCAACTGAGCCACCCAGGCGCCCCATATATTTTTTAAGTTTTTATTTAAATTTCATTTGATTAACATACAGTTTAATATTAATTTCAGGTATACAATTTAGTGATTCAATACTTACATGTAACACAAGCACCCTCCTTAATCTCCATCACCAGTTAGTTAACCCATCTCCCCATCCACCTCCCCTATGGTACCTACCAGATTGTTCTCTATAGTTAAGAATCTGTTTCTTGGTTTGCTTCTCTTTCTCTTTTTTCCCCATGCTCATTTGTTTGTTTCTTAAATTCCACATAGGATTGAAATCATACGATATTTGCCTTTCTCTGACTTATTTCACTTACCATTATAGTCTCTAGCTCCATCCATGTCATTGCAAATGGCAAGATTTCATTTTTTTATATGACTGAGTAATCTTCATATATGTATGTATATATATATATGTATATTTATATATATACATATGTATATGTATATTTATATATATATATATATATAGCTTCATCAGTTGATGAACATTTGGATTGTTTCCATAATTTGGCTATTGTAGATAAAAGCACACTATTTTTAAAAATGGGCAATAGACTTTATACTGACTTCACAAAAGAGAATAAAGATCAATAAAAATATGAAAATATGTTTAATCTCTTTAATAGTAATGTAAATTCCGATGAAAGATGCAATGACATATCCCATTAGGATAGCTAAAATAAAAAAAATGGTATTCTCAATTACTGGTCTGCATGTGAAGCAAAATAGGGAAGCTCCTTCATTTAGGTGGGGGTAGTACCCAATCGTGCTATTGGTTTGAAACATAGTTTGACATATCTGTTAATTCTAAGGTGTACTTACACTGTGAAATATAACTCTACTCTTATGTACAAATGCAACAAGAATATATGTATATGTACTCCAAGAAATTTGTGTAGGAATATTCACCGTAGCATTACTTTTAATAGCCCAAAAGTAAAATCAGATGTTTACCTACACTAGAATAGGTAAATTATGGTATGTTCATCTAACAAACATCAAAGAAGATGAACAAAATAACCATAAACAACAAAATTGATACATCTTATAAACATATTGAGCACCAAAAGTCAGACATGAAGAATATGTACTATAGCATACAATTCAATACAATTAAAAAAAACCCCACAGGTATAACTAACTATATTACAGTGCTGAAGTCAATATCAGGAAAGGAAAATGGGTGTTGTGTTAAAAGACTCAACTGGGGGCTACTCATATTCTATTTCTTGACCTGGAGACTGGTTACATGGGTATTCTCTGGGTGATAATTTATTGATTTGTAAATTTATGTTTTCTGCAGTTTTCTTTAATAAAAAGTTAAGTAACAAGAAATTCAAAACCATTTCCACTAAACTGACATCTGACCAGTAAACATTTATTATCCCCAGTCTCAAATGGGCCCTTGATGATGTCTGTAACTATATTATTTTCATTGTAATAGTAACAAATCTATTATTTTCCTAGTTGGCTCACTCCACATTATCCTCAGTTACTATTTTAAATTTTGCCAGCTTCCTAAAACCTTCAGCCACAAGAGTTTCCTTTTTATGATGTGCAAATTCTCTCTATTCTCACTCTAAATATTAAATAGAAGTAATCAGGGTGCCTGGGTGGCTCAGTCGGTTGAGCGACCGACTGACTTCGGCTCAGGTCATGATCTCACGGTTTGTGAGTTTGAGCCCCGCGTCAGGCTCTGTGCTGACAGCTCAGAGCCTGTAGCCTGCTTCTGACTCTGTGTCTCCCTCTCTCTCTGCCCCTCCCCCACTCGTGCTCTGCCTCTGTCTCAGAAATAAATAAACATTAAAAAAAAAAAAAAGAAGCAATCAGAAAAAAAGCTCACCTAACTTCCTGTCGCCAAACACACAGACTTAACTGAAGAATTCAAACTAATAATTTAGAGAGGATATATATATTTTTAATTTAAATCTGAGTTTGCTAACATATAATGTTAATGTGTAATAATGATTTCAGGAATAAAATTTAGTGATTTATCACTTACATATAACACCCAGTGCTCATCACAAGTGCCCTTCTTAATGCCTATCATTGGTTCCCCCACCGAACACCCCTCCAGCAACCCTCCGTTTTTTTTCTGTATGTAAGAGTCTCTTATGGTTTGTCGCCCTCTCTGCTTTTATGTTACTTTTGGTTCCATTCCCCTATATTCATCTGTTTTGTTTCTTAAATTCTACATGAGTGAAATCATACGATATTTATCTTTTGTCTGACTGACTTATTTCACTGAGCATAATACACTCTAGTTCCAGACACAGTGTTATAAATGGCAAGATTTAATTCTTTTTGATCACTAAATAATATTCCATTGTGTGTGTGTGTGTGTGTGTGTGTGTGTGTGTGTGTGTGTATACCACATCTTCTTTATCCATTCATCAGTCAATGGACATTTGGCTTCTTAACGTACTTTGGCTATTGTCGATAGTGCTGCTATAAACATTGGGATGCGTATGCCCCTTCGAAACAGCACACCTATATCCTTTGGATACCTAGTAGTGCAATTGCTAGGTTGTAGGGTAGTTCTATTTATGATTTATTGAGGAACCTCCATACTGTTTTCCAGAGTGGCTGCACTAGTTTGCATTCCCACCAACAATGCAAAAGAGATCCTCTTTCTCTGCATCCTCACCAACGTCTGTTGTTGCCTGAGTTGTAAGCGTTGGTCATTCTGAGAGGTGTGAGGTGGTATCTCATTGTGGTTTTGATTTGTATTTCCCTGATGATGAGTGATGTTGAGTTCTTTTCATGTGTCTGTTCATCAGCTGGAAGTCTTCTTTGGAAAAGTGTCTCTTCATGTCTTCTGCCCCATTTCTTAACCGGGTTATTTGTTTTTTGTGTGTTGAGTTTGATAAGTTCTTTATAGATTTTGGATACCAATCCTTAATCTGATATGTCATTTGCAAATATCTTCTCCCATTTGGTTGTCTTTAGTTAGCTTATTGTTTGCTTTGGTGTGCAGAAGATTTTTGTCTTGATGAAGTCCCAATGGTTCATTTTTGCTTTTGTTTCCCTTGCCTCTGGAGACGTGTCAAGTAAGAAGTTGCTGTGGCCATGGTCGAAGCAGTTGTTGCCTGTTTTCTCCTCTAGGATTTTAATGGCTTCCTGTTTTGCGTTTAGGTCTTTCATCCATTTTGAATTTATTTTTGTGTATGGTGTAAGAAAGTAACCCAGATTCATTCTTCTGCATGTCACTGTCTAGTTTTCCTAGCAACATTTGAAGAGACTGTTTTTTTTCCATTGGATATTATTTCCTGCTTTGTCAAAGATTAGTTGGCCATACATTTGTGGGTCCATTTCTAGGTTCTCTATTCTGTTCCATTGATTTGAGTGTCTGTTCTTGGTGCCAGTACCATACTGTCTTGATGACAACTTTGTAGTACAGCTTGGAAGTCTGGGATTGTGATGCCTCCTGCTTTGGTTTTCTTTTTCAAGATTGCTTTGGCTCTTCAGGGTCTTTTCTGTTTCCATACAAATATTAGGATTGTTTGTTCAAGCTCTGTGAAGAATGCTGGTGTTATTTTGACAGGGATTGCATTGAATATGTAGACTGCTTTGGGTAATATCAACATTTTAACAATATTTGTTCCTCTAATCTGTGAGAATGGAATATTTTTCCATTTTTTTGGTGTCCTCTTCAATTTGTTTCATAAGTTTTCTATAGTTTTCAGTGTATATGTTTTTCACCTCTTTGGTTAGGTTTATTCCTAGGTATTTTATGGTTTTTGGTGCAATTATAAATGGGATCAATTCCTTTATTTCTCTTTCTGTTGCTTTGTTATTGGTGTATAGAAATGCAACCAATTTCTGTACATTGATTTTATATCAAATATAAAACTTTGCTAAATTCACGTATCAGAACTGGTGGAGTCTTTTTGCGTTTTCCATATGGAGTATCATGTCATTCATGAAGAGTGAAAGTTTGATTTCCTCCTGGCTGATTTGGATGTCTTTTATTTCTTTGTGCTGCCTGATTGCTGAGGCTAGGATTTCCAACACTATGTTGAATAACAGTGGAGAGAACGGACATCCTTGTATTCCTGACCTTAGGGGGAAAGCTCTCAGTTTTTCTCCACTGAGGATATTAGCTGTGGGTCTTTTGTAAGTGGACTTTATAATCCTGAGGTATGATCCTCTATCCCTATTTTCTTGAGGGATTTTATCAAGAAAGCGTTCTGTATTTTGTCAAATGTTACCTGCATTTTTGAGAGGGTCATGTGGTTCTTGTACTTTCTTTTATTAGTGTGTTGTATCACACTGATTGGCTTGTGGATATTGAACTAACCCTGCAGCCCAGGAATAAATCTCACTTAATCGTGGTGAATAATTCTTTAATGCACTGTTAGATCTGGTCTGCTAGTATCTTTTTGAGAAGTTTTGCATTCATGTTAGGGAAAGTGGTCTATAGGTATCCTTTTTAGTGGGGTGTTTGGTTTTGGAATCAAGGTTATGCTGGCCTCGTAGAATGAGTTTGAAAGTTTTCCTTCCATTCCTATTTTTTGGAACAGTGTCAAAAGAATAAGTGTTACCTTCTTTAAGTGTTTGGTAGAATTCCCCTGGAAAGCCATCCAGCCCCGGACTTGTTTCTTGGGAGATTTTTGATTACTGATTCAATTTCTTTACTGGTTATAGGTCTGTTCAAATGTTCTATTTCTTCCTGTTTCAGGTTTGGTAGTTTATATGTTTTTAGGAATTTGTCCATTTCTTCCAGATTTCCCAATTTGTTGGCATAATTGCTCATAATATTCTCTTACTATTGCTTGTATTTCTGTGGTGTTGGTTGTGATCTCTCCTTTTTCATTCATGATTTTATTTATTTGGGTCCTTTTTTTCTTTTTGATAAGTTTGGCTAAGCATTTATCAATTTTGTTAATTCTTTCAATGAACCAGCTCTTGGTTTTATTGATCTGTTCTACTGTGCGTTTTTTGTTTTTGTTTTTGATATCATAGATTTCTGTTTTAGTCTTTATTATTTCCCTTCTTCTGCTGGTTTTGGGTTTTATTTGCTGTTTTTTGTTTTTTCCTGCTCTTTTAGGTGTAAGGATAGGTATCAAGATATTTGAGACCTTTCTTCCTTCTTGGGAAGGCCTGGATTGCTATATACTTTCCTCTTATGACTATCTTTCCTGCATTCCAGAGGTTTTGGACTGTTGTGTTTCATTTTCATTGGCTTCCATGTACTTCTTAATTTCCTCTTTAATTTCTTGGCTAACCCATTCATTCTTTAGTAGGATGTTCTTTAATCTCCAATATTCATGGTCTTTCCAAATTTTTTCTTGTGGCAAATTTCATAGCATTATGGTCTGAAAATATACAAGGTATGTCTCAATCTTTTGTACTTGTTGAGAGAAGATTTGTGGTCCAGTATGTGATCTATTCTGGAGAATGTTCCTTGTGCACTTGAGAAGAATGTATTCTGCTGCTTTAGGATAAAATGTTCTGAATACATCTGTTAAGTCCATCCGGTCCAGTGTGTCATTGAAAACCATTGTTTCCTTGTTGGTTTTCTGCTTAGATGATCTGCCCATTGCTGTAACTGGGATGTTGAAGTCCCCTACTATCATGGTACTATTATTATCAATCAGTTTCTTTATGTTTGTGATTAATTGATTTATATATTTGGATGTTCTACATTGGGGGAATAAATATTTGCAATTGTTAGATCTTGATGGATAGACCCCTTAATTATGATATAATGCCCTTCTTCATTTGTTGTTACAGTCTTTATTTTAAAACCTAGTTTGTGTGATATAAAAATGGCTATAAAAATGGCTTTCTTTTGATGACCATTAACATGATAGATGGCTCTCCATTCTCTTACTTTCGATCTGCAGGTGGCTTTAGGTCCAAAATAAGTCTCCTGTACGCAGCATAGAGATGGGTCTCATTTTCTTATCCATTTTGATTCCCTGTGCCTTTGATTGGAACATTTAATCCATTTACATTTAGAGTGAGTACTGAAAGATATGAATTTAGTGCCATTGTATTGTCTGTAGAATTGGTGTTTCTGGTGATGTTCTCTGGTCCTTTCTAGTCTTTGTTGCTTTTGGTCTTTTTTATTTTTTTCTGTCTTTTCTCCATTCAAAGAGTCCCCCTTAAAATTTCTTGCAGGGCTAGTTTAGTGGTCATGAACTCCTTTAGTTTTTGTTTGTCTGGGAAACTCTTTATCTTTTCTATTTTGAATGACAGCCTTTTTGGATAAAGAATTCTTGGCTGCATATTTTTCCAATTCAGCATGTTGAATATTTCCTGCCACTCTTTTCTGGCCTGCCAAGTTTCCATGGATAGGTATGCTACAAACCTGATCTGTCTTCTCTCATAGATTAAGGCCTTTTTTTTTTCCTTGCTGTTTTCATTTCTTTCCCTATCTCTATATTTTGTGAATTTGACTATGATATGCTTGGTGATGGTTGGTTTTTGTTGAATCTAATCAGAGTTCTCTGTGCTTCTTGGATTTTGATGCCTGTATCTTTCCCCAGATTAGGAAAGTTTTCCATTATAATTTGCTTATATAAACCTTCTACCCCTTTTTCTCTCTCTTCATCTTCTGGGACTTCTATGATTCAGATATTATTTCTTTTTAAAAAGTCACTGAGTTATCTAAGTCTTGTGTCATGATTTTTTTGCCTTAGTTTCCCTCTTTTTTTCTGTTACCTTATTCTCCATAATTTTATCTTCTCTATCGCTGATTTGCCACTCTGCTTTGTCCATCCTTGCCATCATGGTCTTCATACAAGATTTCATCTCTGTTATAGCATTTTAAATTTTAGCATGCCTAGATTTTATTTCTTTTATCTCCACAGAATGGAATTTTCTGGTGTCTTCTATACTTTTTTCAACCCTAGCAAGTATTCTTATTATTGTGTTTTTAAATTCTAGTTCTGACATCTTACTTCTGTGTTGATTATGTCTCTCGCTGTCATTTCTTCCTGTTCTTTCTTTTGGAATGAATTCTTTTATTTTATCATTTTGAAGGAAGAAAAAAATTAATAAAATAGAGAGTTAAAATAAAAAAATAAAAACAAAACAAAAACTGAAAAAAAAAAAGGAAGCTGGATACAGTTCTGTTTCAGTCTGCTTGTTGAAAGAAGTTTGATAGAATGGAGAAAAAAAGAAAAGGAAAGAGAAAAAAATGGTAATAAAAAATAGAAAAATTAAAAAATATATATATAATAAAATAAAATAAAGAAAATGAAATAAAATTAAAAATTTAATACAATATAAAATAAAGTAAAAAATAATAAATTTTTCTCTTTCTGTGTCCAAGAAAGAGAAAGGAAGAAAGAAAGAAAGAAAGAAAGAAAACAATTTATGCAAAAACAGAAGCAAAGAAAACAAACAAATAAGCAAACCAGAAAACAGAATGAAACCCAAAGAAATGGGTTTCCAGTTTCCCCTAGAAATGAAACTATGAAGGCTTCTATAGGCAATACACTAAGCAGGTAGAGTGACTTGTATTGTCTTCTGGGGGATGTGATTGGAGGACGTAGTTGGGCAGGCCTTGATGTAATGGCTTTGTTCTCCACTTCTCCACTAGGTGGTGCTGCTTAGCTTACTGGGGTGGATCAGTGTGCATGGGTGCATGCATGTACATGGGAGAGGTGAAAAAGGCTTTACCCAGCTCCCTAATCTCTGGCACAGGAACTTTGTGCTCTCACCAACCTGCCATCAAGTATCTCCTTTGTCTCAGACCTCCATCCACTCCCCACCTCTACCCTGTCCCTGTCCAAGCTCTCCACCTGCCAGGTGCACCTCCTTCCAGAATGTTCTCTCAGATGGGGTTGTATCTCAAAATCTCACACTTCAGAGATCCCCCACGACTTGGACTTAGAGAGGATAGGTTTACCTGTGAGAATTAAATTTTGCTTAGAATGATAAAATCCCCCAAATAACAATACCTTAAACTACATCTGCCTGTCACATAAACAATAGAAACAGAAAGAGAATATTAGGTAAAAACTAAGTAAATATGAATAAAATATCAACTTTAATAATAATTTATCAACATTTGTTTATTAATTGTAAGAATTATACCATAAAAATGTAATATATTAATAACCGGGAAAACTAAATGTGGCATGTATAGGAATTCTCTGTACTATCTTTCAATTTTTCTGTAACTCTAAATCTGTTCTGAAATAAAAAGTTTAAATATACATAAAAATATGTTACTTTAAACAATTACATATTTATTGTAGTAATTGAGGGAATCATTGACAAATGCAAAAAGTGAATATGACCACTAGTGAATCTTGAATTTGGTGAGCCATTCTATCCTACATTGTCATTTCTCTTCAACTCAAAAGTTTTTTTAAATTTACTTTTGATTATTAATTCAGATCCACGTGATTTCTTCCATTAATATAGTTTATTACTGTTCTCTGTCTTCCATAACTATTATCTCTTCTTTCATTATCTTCTATTCTGATTTTTTTTTTTTTTTTTTTGCTGAATTTCCTAATAGCTTCTTAAGAGTTCCACTTACAATTACTAATTCAGTTCTGCAAAATGCCCACTATGGTGTTTTTAATTTCTAGTGAAAATTCAATTCTGCTTTGATATTACTATGTTATTGTTTATCACAGCTTGCTCTCCCTTTCCTCTCAGGCTAGTAGTGTCTTACGTAGGCATACTTCATTTTATTATCCTTCATTTTATTGCACGTTGCAGATACTGCTTCTCCTTCTTCTTTTTTATTTACAAATTGAAGTTTCAAGATTCAATATGGGAAGTTACTGTAGATGTAGTAGAAATAGCAAGAGAACTAGAATTAGAAGTGGAGCCTGAAGAGGGGACTAAATTGCTTCAATCTTATGATGAAACTTTAGTGGATGAGGAGTTGCTTGTTATGGGTGAGAAAAGATAGTGGTTTCTTGAGATGGAATCCACTCCTGGTGAAGATGATGTGGCATGACAGTGGAGGACTTTGTTGAAATGAAACAAAGCATTCAGATATTACATAAACTTCGTTGATAAAGCAGCAGTAAGGTTTGAGAGGATTGATTTTAATTTTGAAAGAAGTTCTACTGTGGGTGAAATTCTATCAAATGCATCACATGCTACAGAGAAATTGTTTGTGAAAGAAAGTCAATTAAGGCAGCAAACTTTTTTGTATTTTTGTAAATTTTTTAAATGTTTTTGTTTATTTTTGAGACAGAGAGAGACAGAGCATGAGCTGGGGAGGGGCAGAGAGAGAGGGAGACACAGAGTCTGAAGCAGGCTCCAGGCTCTGAGCTGTCAGCACAGAGCCTGACACAGGGCTCAAACTCACGGACTGTAAGATCATGACCTGAGCCGAAGTCAGACGCTTAACCGACTGAGCCACCCAGGTGCCCCACTTTTTTGTATTATTTTAAGGAATCTTGTAGTCACCCCAATCTTCAATATGAAGGGAAAACCCTCTACCAACAAAAAGATTTTGACTCACTGGAAGCTCAGATGATGGTTAGCATTTTTGACAATAAAACATTTTTAATTTAAGGTATGTACTTTTATTAGACATAATTCCATTGCACTCTTTAAAAAAGTAATCTCGTGGCAATGAGAGAAAATGAAATATGGCCTTTTGTAGCAACGTGGATGGAACTGGAGAGTGTTATGTTAAGTGAAATAAGTCATACAGAGAAAGACAGATACCATATGTTTTCACTCTGATGTGGATCCTGAGAAACTTAACAGAAGACCATGGTGGGGGTGGGGGGGGGGGAAAAGGAAGAAAAAAAAAAAAAAAAAGGTTAGAGAGGCAGTGAGCCAAAACATGAGACTGTTAAAAACTGAGAACAAACTGAGGGTTGATGGGGTGTGGGAGGGATGGGAGGGTGGGTGATGGGTATTGAGGAGGGCATCTTTTGGGATGAGCACTGGGTGTTGTATGGAAACCAATTTGACAATAAATTTCATATTAAAAAAAAAAGTAATCTCTGATTCCATTGTGGGGCTTCAACTCATGACCCTGAGATCAAGAGTGGCATGCTACATCACCTGAGCCAGCCAGGTACAGGTACCACAATTCACAATTCTATTGTAGTTTTAAAAGACTACTGTATTATATAAACAGAACTTTTATGTGCGCTGGGAAACCAAAAAGTCATTGACTTGCTTTATTGTGATATTCACTTTATTTCAGTGGTCTGGAACCAAACCCACAATATCTCTGAGGCATTCCTATAACCTGGTTTTTTGTATGTTTCACATTTTTTAAATTTGTAATTTAATATGAGTGTACAGACTATAACTATCTAAAGTTTGTTTTTTTTGTTTTTTTTTTTTTTCCTATTGGGTATCTCTTAAACTATATATTCTTCTAGGAGCTGGAATTTTTGTATTATCACCATAGTTTTTTCCAAGTTTCTCTACAGATGTCCCTCTTTTCTTTCTTTCTTTCTTTTTTTTTTTTTTTTTTTTTTGGCTACTTTTCTGTTTATTTAATTTTTCATCAGAGAAATCTATCCAGACATATTTATCCCACAATTATGTGATGTTTTTCTTGCAGAGACCCACCTCTGGCCAATTTATGTAAGTGACTTATCAATCTGAGACCACAGCTCAGACCTTTTGGTATAATCACTCTGTGCCTCGTGCATTGTTAGAGTATATCACAATTCTACATACATAATTATTTAGTTGGTCCAATGGTTTTCTTTCATACTGGACTCTTAAGACCCAGGAGGATATTGACCATATCTACCTTATTCACCTCTGTATTAACAACACCTAACTCAATGGCTACAGCAGACTTTTGATATTATTTATTGACTAAATGGATATGAGGAATGGATGGGCAGGTAAGGCCAAGAGAAATCCCAGAATAGACTCACGATTTTGGTAAAACCAGTGCACACATAAAAAATACACTATTTTAGGTATCTCTTGGTAGGAAATACTTAAAATGTTTATTCTTTTAGTTTATACAAATGAAATATTGACAATGTTGTATCACTGATGAATTTATAAAATAAATTGGCATATAATTCACTTTGACTCTTTCTCAACTTTTAGATTTATTTTCCTTTCATTGGGTTCAAAGTAAATCACATAAAATTTGGTTATTTTTGTGTGAAACAAAGTTGGTAATGTTTGCCTCTTATTTTTATGGTAGGGAGACAGTGCCACAAAATTCAATATTGTGACAACATTAACAGTTGTAGGATGATTTAGATATGTAAATAATTTAGACACCTTAAAAGAAGTATTTCAATGGTCTTTATAGAGAATTGGCAACAAACTGGAAGACACTACATAATTTTTCTCATGTCCTTTCTTAGTTTTAATTGGAAAAACTTCTGTGATCTTGCCAATGGCAATCCCAAAAATCATTGGGGAGGAGAAATTTTTCTTTCTACCTTTCTAGATTCTTTGTCTGATTTAGTCATCAAATCAACAGAAGACAGATTGACAGGAGAAAAACAAATTTAATTACATAAGTATTGGGCCCCATAAGACTATGAGACCCAAGGACAAATGAGACAATTGAGGCTTATGTGCCATCTCGAGCTAAAGAATGAGATTGAGGCCTGGGGCTTCAAAGGGGATGAAGGTGATTTACAAGATGATATGAACAGCAGATGTTTGACAATTAAATGCTTGTCCTGGGGCGCCTGGATGGCGCAGTCGGTTAAGCGTCCGACTTCAGCCAGGTCACGATCTCGCGGTCCGTGAGTTCAAGCCCCGCGTCAGGCTCTGGGCTGATGGCTCGGAGCCTGGAGCCTGTTTCCGATTCTGTGTCTCCCTCTCTCTCTGCCCCTCCCCCGTTCATGCTCTGTCTCTCTCTGTCCCAAAAATAAATAAAAAAAATAAATAAATAAATAAAAAAAACGTTGAAAAAAAAAAAATGCTTGTCCTGCCTTACAGAGAAGGTCATTCAGATAAAAAGTTATCTCTTAGTAATAGTTCTCTTTTTGGGCCATAGTTCTTATCTAAATTCTTTTAGGTAGTTTAAAGGAAAGGTAGAAACTGTTCTTGAGTCAATTGGGTCTTGATTGCTTTCTGTTCAAAATAACCCGTGTGCACATTTTGGGAAGGTTCATTCCAAACCCTTCGGCTTGGTATCTTGCCCCATTTCATTGAACCTCAGTCCTGAAAACAGGTCACTTCTGTTAAACAGCTGTGTCTCATTTCAGATGGTGATGCAGGTGGGCTCCCAAACTTAGGCCTGTGGTGCAAATTGCTATGGAAATAAAAGGAAAACTAAAGTTAATAATTGGAGCAGATTATAATCTCAGTTTCTAAGTTTTGAAGGCAGCCACTTGAGAAGATTTTTAGATGTCTGGCTTGGAGGGTGTTTAGACGAAGTGAGTGCAGGCAGTGACAATCCGATAGGTTTTTCTGGTTTGCAGTTTCAATATCTCTGGCAATCTTTCTAAGTGCCTCACACAACAACATACGTGAAGATTGTTTATATGTGAGCCGTTGCGGTAGTTTATCTGAAGTTTATATTAGGTTGTCTAGCTTTGGTTTACATGGCTTTGGGAGAAGAGTTGTTTTAGTTTTGTAAGGGTTCCAAGTCAGAAGGGAGGGAGAAGTTTGTAAATGTTAGTTCAGAGAGTTGTAGCCAAATATTGGAAGAAACCAGAAGAATGCAGAATCTAGTATACTTTGCAAGTAGAAAACAAAATCTCAAAGACAATTAACAGCACTAAAATTTGATATCCACAAAAGTATATTACTGAAGCCTATTTTTCTCTCTATAATCACCCATCTTTAGCGAAGATAACCACAAGACTAATTCACCTGCAAACCAAGCCTGTTTTCAATACACTTGGTCTAATTATTTATAAAGGTACTGCAAGAGTAGTGATTGACTCTGTAAGTTCTTTTTTTAAAATGTTATTTATTTATTTTGAGAGAGAGAGAGTACAAGCAGGGAAGGGGCAGAGAGAGGGAGAGACAGAATCCCAAGCAGGCTCCTTGCTGTCAGTGCAGAGCCAGATGTGGGGTTTGAACTCAGGAACCTTGAGATCATAACCTGAGGTGAGATCAAGCCTTGGAGGCTCAACTGACTGAGCCACCCAGGGACCCATATATAAGCCCTTTTAAATCTGCTTTGCTGGAACTTTTCATAAGGAATCTCAGATAGAACTTTTAAAAGATTTTCAAGGCAAAGAAGCCACACCCAGGGCTCGCCCTCAGACTTTGCTTGCAATACCTCTGGATTTGAGTGAATTCCTCTCTTCTCAAGGTCTCCAAATTATCCTGAGGTTCCTGTGCCTGCCAGGAAGTGACTTTCCTTACTCATCTAGTAAGGCTGACAAAAACTCCGTAAGCAAGACTGAATTTTTCAAGAAGCTTTATTAGCTCCCTGAAGTCAACCTTAGTTCCTTAAAGATGTCTGTTTGTATCTGAGTCTATTTATATCTTTCTCAAATATGACATTCAGTCACAACCTTTGTATTATAACCAGTGTTTTTAATTATGCCCTATTATAAGAAAGACATTCTTGTTGAATTTATATAAATAGCAATATTGTCATGCAAATAAGAATAATCACTAAGAATTTCCAAATTCTGGAACAATCAGGTAGGGGGAAAATAAATTTTCAATTTTCCTTACAAAAGTAAAATTTACTAAATTGCTATACGTCATGGTTAGTTTAAGAGGAAAGATTTTCTTATATCTGGAAAATGAAAGATTAAAGGACCAGTGATATTTTAAACAAAAAATCATGAAGAATTATAATCATCTTTTTCAGTTTGTAGCCCCACGTGATTAATACTTGTTTTCCTCAAATCCAGTTTTTTCTTTTATGAGTTCTGAAAATTCTTACCCAGTTTAGTTTTATAATATTAAAGTTATCAGAAACTTGTTTTGTCAAAAGTCTTTCCGATGAATCTCTTTGAAGATGAGACACATTTGAAAACATCAGACTAACACAACTATTTATAGATGACAAAAGACTTAAAAATGCTTGTGTTTAAAGATCTGATGACAGTTTATTCTAATGTAATTGACAAGGAAATGTGTTGTTTTTAATGATACAACAACATATTAAGATAACTAGAATTATGACTGATAACATTATTCTAGGACATATCAGAATTTTAGGAATTTTATACAATTTCTAGAACATTTATATTAATAATTTTCACCAATATAGTATACCTAGGAAATTCATCATCACTTATTTGACAATGTTTCCCATGTAATTGAACATACCAATAAGCCCAATTAGTTCATTATCTTTTTTATAATAAAAGAGAATAAGTCTTTTTTTTTTAAGTTTATTTATTTACTTTGAGAGAGAGACAGAAAGCACATGAGCAGGGGAGAGGCAGAAAGAGAGAGTGAGAATTCCAAGCAGGCTCCACACTGTTAGCAAGACCCCAACACAGGGCTTGATCTCACAAATGATGAGATCATGACCTGAGCTGAAATCAAGAGTCAGACACTGAACCCATGAAGCCACCCAGGCACCCCAAGAGAACAAATCTTTTGAGATGTTCTAGGGACCCTCTGGAATATCTCATATCTTAAAGTTAGTTCTCAATCAAAACACCTCATTTAAAATTTTAATTTTGGAAAGTTTGTCAAAAAATGTGAGCATTTTATTAAGTTGGATCAAAGATCATTATGAAACAATACTCATTTTTTTTTTTACTCAGCATGACAATAAAAGATTTTAAAGGAAAATACAGAAGGTTACGTAGTTGTTAGCAAAGCTTAACTCTTTTAATATTGAGAAGATTTAGTTTTCTAAAGTAATCAAAGGCCTCATTAAAACAACATTAAGCACAGGGTATTATTTTGTTAAAACACAGAATTAAAAAAAAAATCTAGGCAGATGACTTTAAGAGGAAAGAAAATACCTTTAAAATGTCTTATTAAAAGCCGACCAATAGTCCAAGAAAACTTTGTCTTTTAATGTAGATAAAACCAAATTTTAATTTTGTACCAGCTTATTTTTGATGCTAAAGCCCATTCGCTTAATTAAGTTCATGTTGATCTTATCTAAAAAGTAAGAACACACACACAAGTTTCTTTTCAAAGATTCTTTTTCCACAAACCTTTTATAACTTTTGTCTTCTTCACCATAGTATATTTTACTTTCCTTGAATACAGAGATATTTCCTTTATTATTTCTAGTAGCTTTAATTATACATATTAATAAGAATTCTTAATCCTGGAGTACCTAGGTGGTTCAATTGGTTAAGTGTCTGACTCTTGACTTTGGCTCATATCATTATCTCATGGTTCTTGGGTTTGATCGCTACGTTGGACTCTGTGCTGACAGCATGGAGCCTGCAAGGATTCTCTCTCTCTCCCTCTCTGTCTCTCTCACAAACACGAGCTCTCTCTCTCTCTCTCTCAAAATAAATAAGTAGACATTAAAAGAAAAGATTTCTTAATCTTTAGAAACTTTAATTTCTACAGAAAATGAAAAAGTAAGCAACCGTAAACTCTGTTACACCAACCTTGTTTAGATTTAAATTTACAGACACATTTGATAACTTCTAGTAGTACATGCTAATATGGAGAACAAAGGCAAAAGAAAAAAAAATTAAATGTTCCCACAACTTACAACCCACTGACAAGTCCTTGAGACTGGTAGAGTGACCATCTTCTAGGACCTTAACTGCCTCAATATTAGTACTTTGCTAAGGGAAGAAGGCAACGTTAGTTTAACATTAGCCTGACCTCCAGGATCCTGTAACTCTCCCTTAACACATAAAAATTCCTTTGGAAACTTCCTTTATCTGTTCCCCTGCCCTCTCGCTCGCAAGGTATATGTTAACAATATCCCCCAAGCACGTGACCCCCTGATATACATCCAAAGGGTCTCATGACTAAGGTTTTCCTAGACAATAATAAATGACATTTTCCTAACAATAGCTAGCCCCCTCAAGGTCCTGAAAACCTTGTTTCCAAATTCCTTAGAGCCTTATGTTATCCCTCACCCACTCCCAACTTGAAGGTATATAAGCAGCCACTCCTCACAACTACAGCACAGTTCTTTCTGCCCATGAGTCCCATCCTGTGCTTTAATAAAACCATCGTTTTTGCACCAAAGATGCCTCAAGAACGCTGTCTTGACCGTTTGCTCCTGAACCCCATTTTCACATCAATGCCTCCTTTTAGAGTACTATCTTCCAATGTGGCACAAGCTATATTTGCCAATAGATACAAACAGCTTCTGTCTCTGTAATAAGAAGACAAATGTAGATAAAGTTAGACATGTTTAGCAAGTAATGTTTCAGTATTTGATCTTATTGGCAATACCGTATACATTAAATGTATTCCCAGCATTTAATTTAACTTAGCAAAATTCTAAGAGTGGAAATTACCAAAGAGATTTGGAAAACTAAGTACACATACCATAAAATAAACATTGCTGAAAAGTTCATTTATAAACTTTTATCTTACATTTATTTAATACATTTGATTTTAACAATTATGTTTAGATTAGTCATGAAAATTTCATGAGGTATTAAACAGCTAACCATTATCTTAAGTTATTTTTCTTGCTGACAAATTCTGTGACAGAGATGCATAAGCTTATTAGGTTTCAGTAAATCTAAGTAAAATAAAAAAATATTATATTTAATGCTCTTAAATCCAAATATATGTCTGTATTAGTTAAACCAAAAAACGTAAACTAGCTTTTATTTACCAAAAATTATCTTACATCACATGAACTTGGAAAACACTTGGATTAGTTTCTACTATATGTCTGAGATTTGGAATGTTTAATTTATAAATGCTTAATTTTAAACCAATTAACTAGAGCTCTTTTACACACCATTTTAACACTACCATTCAGAGGCAAAAAAGTATCACATAACTGTGACATACATGCATAGACATACATAAACATAGAGACAAATGCAGAGACCTCATAGTTACTAATATTTGATGAGAAGACTTTTCATTTGCCTGATTTCCAAATGCTCTCTCTCTCTCTCTCTCTCTGTCTCTCCCTCTCTTTCTCTCTTTTCCTTCTGATAAGAAACCTCTCCCTAAGATTTCCATTCAAAAAATGACTCTTAGGTCCTAGAATAGATGAGGGTAGAAAAATCTACATCACAAAGGCACAGAGAAAACAACCAAGTTTTTCCAAAAAAGACTCTGGTTTCCTAAGGACAATTTGTTTCATTCCCTCTGAGCACATAGCTTTATTTTAGCTTAGAGTAAAACACCTAGGAAAAATTCTTATCAAGCTCCCAATATCAGCTTCCAAACTATTTGCCAGTCTGGTGAGAACAGTAAGGCTGTAAGGCTGGGTAGAACAGCAGGCTTATAGGGTCTGTGTTTTCCCCTATGGTTTTTCCTCCTTATGACAGAAAGAGACAAAGAAAAACAGTGACAATCCCTGAGGAAAAGGATCAATAAAAATCTAGAGTACTCATAACAAAATTTTACTGGAGTCATTATACCCAAGGAAATTGTTCCACAAATAGTCTCTCCTGCTAATCTAAATCTAGAATAAGAAAAAAGACTCACCACTCTCACTTCCACTGCAGATAGAGATCCAGGAGACTGACATGCTAAGAATTCTTACCTCCTGCTGGCATTTGTCAGAGGTCCCAGAATCTCTTTGCTTCAGCAGCCTCAAAGTGAGCAATGTCTAGTCAGTGAAATATTCTGCTGACTATACCAACTGTTGGGGAGGAAAAAAAAAAAAATCATTCTACCTTTCTGAATTTTTTTAGCTGGTCTAAAAATCAAATTAACATAAAACACATTAACGAGAAAAATAATTGAATTACATATGCTCAGGGACCCCATAAAATATGAGGCTCAAGGGCAAGACAGGCTATTGAGGCTAATAAGTCTAATAATAATAATAATAATAAGGCTAATAAGTCATAATAGAAGTCTGGACTTTATTTAAAGGAGAGGAGGGTGATTCACAGGAGAAGAACAAATGTTTGTAAATTAGATGTTTGTCCTGCTGTACAGTTAGGTCATTAGATAAAAAGTCATCTCTTTGTGGTTTATATATACAATGGAATACTACTTGGCAATGAGAAAGAATGAAATCTGGCCATTTGCAGCAACATGGGGAACTGGAGGGTATTATGTTCAGTGAAATGAGTCAGGGAGAGAAAGGCAGATACCATATGTTTTCACTCATATGTGAATCCCAAGAAACTTAACAGAAGACCATGGGGGAGGAGAAGGGGAAAAAAAAGTTACAGAGAGGGAGGGAGGCAAATGATAAGAGATTCTTAAATATTGAGAACAAACTGAAGGTTGATCGGGGGTGGGGGAGAAGGGAAAGTGGGTGATGGGCATTGAGGAGGGCACCTGCTGGGATGAGCATTGGTGCTGTATGGAAACCAATTTGACAATAAATCATATTTAAAAAAAACAAGTTATCTCTTGGTAATAGCTCTTTTTCTGGGCCAAGCCCCCTACCTAACTTATTTTAAGCAGTTTAAGGTTGAGGTAAACGTTTTTTATGAGTCTATTGGGTCTTGATTGCCTTCAGCTCAAAATAACCCATATGCCAAAATGGCACATTTTGGAGGATTTGTTCTGAACCCTGTCAAAGCACTTGTATTTGTGTTGAAGAATGTGTAGGTGTAATGAGGATTTGATAGTGCAGTTGGGAAAATTTTTTTAAATAGCAAAAATTCCCACCTGTATTTTTAAATTTTTTGAATAAATGAGTTTTTAGTGTGTTTGTGGGCTTTTGGTGAATTTTGTGCTCTGATTTTTTAAAAGATTTTATTTTATAAGTAATCTCTATACCCAACATGGGGCTCAAACTCACAACTCCAAGATCAAGAGGTATATGCTCTACTGACTGAACCAGCCTGGTGCCCCTGCTGTAACTTTTTTAAATACAGTAAATACTGTAAAAAAAATACCAGAGGTCACAAAAATTGTACAATTTGAACACTTACATTAGCTTTCCATTAAATTGTCACGTTATTTGGTATATATTTGGGATTCTGTTAATTTTTTTTGATTTAAAAAATATTGTTGAGGACTTTGAAGAGTACGAAGTAAAATAAAATATGAATGTATATGAATGTATAATAGAGAATCTGATAAATTGAGTGACATTAGGAAATAACCATCATTTACTAAATGATCCAAAAAGGTGTACGGCATTTATTTAAATATAAATTCAGGGGTGCCTGGGTGGCTCAGTCAGTTAAGCATCTGACTCTTGATTTCGGCTCATGTCATGATCTTACGGTTCATGGGTTTGAGCCCCAGGCTGGGCTCTGGCTGACAGTGCAGAGCCTGCTTGGGATTTTTCTCTCTGTTCCTCCCCTGCTCACTGTCTCTCTCAAAAATAGTAAAATAAAACATTACAAATAAATAAAAATTTATATAAAAGGGTTAATATCCAAAATAATAAGAAACTCATACAACTCAATACCAAAAAAAAAAAAATCTGATTAAATATTGGGCAGAGAATCTAAATAAACATTTTTTTTCCCAAAGAAGACATACATATAGCCAACGGATACACGAAAGGATGCTCAACATCACTCATCATCAGGGAAATGCAAGCCAAAATCACAATGAGATATCACCTCATTATACCTATTATAGAATGTCTATTACAAAAAAGATGAAAAAATTCTTGGTGAGGATGTGGAGAAAAGAGAACATTTGCACACCATTAATTGGATTGTAAATCCAACATTATGGGCGTTCCTCAAAAAATTAAAAATACAGCTATTATATAATCCAGCAATTCTACTTCTGGGTTCTTATCTGCAGGAAATGAAAACACTAACTCAAAAAACTATATGCATACACCACCCTCCATGTTTCTTGCAGCATAATTTATAATAACAAAGACATGGAAACAGCCTGTGTCCAGTGAGGGATGGATGAATAGAGAAAATGTGATACATGTACACATGTGTGCATGTGCACACACACACACTCACACACACACACACACACACACACACACACACACAGGAATACTATTCAGCCATAAAAAAGGTTGTTATTTGCAACAGCATAGATGGATCTTGAGGGCATTTCATTAAGCAAAGTAAGTCAGAGAGAAAGACAAATGCCCTATGATCTCACTTATACGTAGAATCTAAAACAAACAGACAACAACAACAACAAAACCCGAAGCTCTTAAATACAGAGAGCTGATTGGTGATTGCCAGAGGTGGGGATTGGAGGGTAGATACAGTGGGTAAAATTGGTCAAATATATATGTGTAGTTATAAAATAAATAAGTCCTGGGTATGTAATGTACAGCATAATTAATAATTGTTAGTTAATAATACTGTATTGTATGTTTAAATGTTGCTAAGATAATAGATCTTAAAATAGATCAGAAAGGAAAAATTCTAATTATGTGTGCTAATGAATGCGAACTAGACACACTTTGGTAACCATTTTCAATACTTTTTTCAATATATCAAATCAAAATTTAAAAGTGAATAAATAAATTAAAAAAATTATATATACCTATATAAATATAAATATATACCACAATCCCATCCCATTTTCTGACTTTTATCAATTAACTGTTATTTGAAGGTTATAATTTTCATTTTTTAAAACATTTTTAATGGTTATTTATTTTTGAGAGAGAGAGAGAGAGAGAGAGAGAGACAGACCATAAGCAGGGGAGGTGCAAAGAGAGAGGGGCAGCACAGAGCCTGACGAGGGGTTCAAACCCTGGAACCGTGAAATCATGATCTGAGCTGAAGTCGGATGCTTAACTGACTGAGCCACCCAGGCACCCCTCATTTTCATTTATTTTTCATGCATTTCTGAACATATACATATATCAAGAATTTAATTTATTTAAAAAATTCTTACACATTATTATATTGAATGCATCTTATTAAAACTTGCCTTTTCAACCCAAACCCATAACAATATAAAGCTGAAGCAAAACACAATACATATATTAACTCTTTCAGATGGCTAGATTAAATTGATATTACTGGATAGATACAGTTTAACTACCATTCCCTTTGGGTATTTGAGGTGAATGGTGACATTTTTATTTTGGTAATGTATTTTTAAATTTACTGTGATAGGATTTATTGCTTTCCCAATTCAGGTACATATGCATATACATTTGGTGAGAATAACATGCACAGATCTATACAAAAAAGAAGAAAAATCTAATAACACATTTTTTTAAACAAAATTATGAATTACAAAATGGACTCAAAGAAGAAAATGTGAACAACCACGAAAGCAATGCTTACAAATCAGTAATGATTAACAAGTTATACCCTCTGTTTCTCTCCCACACAACTCTTTCGCATTATCTCACCATGGTAGTGTGAGATCTGTTATTAAAGTATCAAAAGCCAGAAGATTTGTTTCAGAAATAGAAAAAGCTGAAACGCATCCAAATCATTTTTCAAAGTGAAACTAATCTCGTATCAATCTAATCTGACAGCATAATTACAATTATTACAATTTAATTACAGCAACCACTCAGTATTATGCAAACATTTTATAATATATTTGTGCAATTAAGGTGTGGTTTAAGGGAGATTTTTTTTAATATATGAAATTTATTGTCAAATTGGTTTCCATATAACACCCAGTGCTCATCCCAAAAGATGCCCTCTTCAATGCCCATCACCTACCCTACCCTCCCTCCCACCCCCCCACCAACCCTCAGTTTGTTCTCAGTTTTTAAGAGTTTCTTATGCTTTGGTTCTCTCCCACTCTAGCCTCTTTTTTTTTTTCTTCCCCTCCCCGGTGGGTTCCTGTTAAGTTTCTCAGGATCCACATAAGAGTGAACACATATGGTATCTGTCTTTCTCTGTATGGCTTATTTCACTTAGCATCACACTCTCCAGTTCCATTCACGTTGCTACAAAGGGCCATATTTCATTTTTTTCTCATTGCCACGCAGTACTCCATTGTGTATATAAACCACAGTTTCTTTATCCATTCGTCAGTTGATGGACATTTAGGCTTTTTTTTAAAGCTCCGCACAAGCTTGTTTTAAGGGTTTTGTGTGATATTAAGGTTTACCTCATCTTTGATGTGTTGATGATGTTGGACAATAAGAAAAACATGTGTATGTGGTGTTTCTTGAAGCAGAGCTTCATAATATAATAAAGCATAAATATAGTAACATCCTCTGTTGATCCCGCTAAAACACAGCTTTTCTGTAAATAGCCAATCATTGATGGACATGGTGATGGCGGTAAATGAACAAGAGCGCCTTGTACTATAGAAATGTGCCAGGAAACCATCTTGTAAAGAGAGGTTGAAACGTTTTTGTATTGGAATTTCTTTAAGTACTCATTCAAGGTAGACCGTGATAAGGAACGAAGTCATTGTACTCCATAGCATATCACCAAATAAAAAGTTCTTTTTTTTTTTTTAAGTATTCCTTTTCTTCTTTCTTTTTTATTTGAGAGGGAGCGAGAGCTGGGGGGAGGGGCAGAGGGAAAGAGAGAGAGAATCCCAAGCAGGCTCCCTGCTCAATGCAGAGCCTGACCCGAGGCTCGATCCCACAACCCTGGGATTATGACCTGAGCTGAAATCAAGTCTGGCACTCAACCACCTAAGCCACTCAGGTGCCCAAAAGTTTTAAAAAATAACTAAGAGTAGGTAATATAAATAATAATGAATCCAAAAGAAGACAAGAAAGGTAAAATAAGGAAACACAGGCCACATGAAACATTTAGAAAGTGAATGGAATGATGGTGGATTCAAAACAAATTATATAAGTAATTACATTAATTTTAAGTGGGCTACAAATTCCAATTAGAAGATAAAAATGTTGGGGTGCCTGGCTGGCTCAATCAGGAGAGCATGAGACTTCTGATATGGAGGTTGTGACTTAGAGCCCCAGGTTGGATGTAGAGAGTACTTAAAAATAAAATCTTTTGGGGGTGCCTGGTGGCTCAGTAAGTTAAGCATCCGACTTCAGCTCAGGTCATGATCTCTCAGTTTGTGAGTTCGAGCCCCGCATCGGGCTCTGTGCTGACAGCTCAGATTCGGAGCCTGCTTCAGATCTGCCCCTCCCCTGCTCATGCTCTCTCTCTCTCTCTTTCAAAAATAAAATAAACATTAAAAAATTAAAAAAATAAAATAAAATAAAATCTTTTGAAAAAATGAAGATAAAAATTGTCAGAACAGATATAAAAAATGAATGATCTAAATAAACATTGCTGTTTAAAAAAAAGATATGTTTTAGATATAAAGGATTCAGGTTGTTTTTTGTTCGTTTCTTTATTTTGAGAGAGAGAGAGGAGAAAGTGTGGGAGAGGCAGAGAGAGGGGGAGAGAGAGAGAATCCCAAGCAGGATCTGTGTGTCTGAGATCATGACCTGAGCCAAAATCGAGAGTTGGACGCTTAACCGACTCAGCCGCCCAGGCGCCCCAGAGAAAAGAAAATATTGTTAAGGAACTGCAAGGAAAGGAAAGTACATTTACAGTATGGTGCTGTATGCATCAACACTGTAAGTTTATGTCATCTGTTTACGAGATAAATCATCCATCTGTTGATACCTACACCAATACTTCCTTATATGATACAAAACACTATAGATGTTATATGCATTACCAACACTAGACCTCAAAAATGAAAAGATGTGAAAAAGAAGTTCATATTTATTGAAAGGTCCAATTGTTCATGTATTGATAACAAGCAGCAACGTGATCGCTATGGTAGCCTAGCGTAATTGATATGATTGCCTCACCGTAGTCTAGCCTACACGCTAATAAATAAGTCATTATAAAATTTTTATGGCATACAATACTACAATCATACTCATAATATAGTATTGAAGGCGTTGTTCTATTTTTTTTCCTAAACACTTGGCTTGTGACGCTAGGCTGTTAAGTAGTTTCTCCAATAATGGGAGAAAGAGGCATTCCATATGGGAATTTAATTCTTTGAGAACAAAGTTATAAAACAGTAAGAAAACTAACATATTATTAGTGTTATATTAGCTATCTCTCACCTCATGCCTGTGCAAGGGTGGGCTATCCACTTCCCTGCGAGTCTTGCCCACATGTTCTACATGGTTTGTACTTAGGTGATGACGATGATGGTGTTGATGGTGACAATACAACCTCACACAGTTCTTGTCATTCATCCAGTTATGAGATTTCTACATGAGGCACAAGAGATAGGTTTCTTCACTGTACGATTGTGTACTGTTCATTAAGTGGAAGTGAATTATCATCAAGGTCTTTATCCTTCCTATCTTCACATTGAGTAGGCTGAGGAGGAGGAGGGCGAGGAGGAGGAGGGGTTCATCTTGCAGTCTCTTGGGTGACAGAGGTGGAAAAGGTGGAGGAGGCAGGAGAAGAGGCAGGAGAGGCAGGTGTAATGTGATGGAAATACCATAATTGCAATTTCTGTCTGAATATTTTGCTTTTGTATTTCTCTAAAAACGTTTCTGTACAATATCAATCCTTCTTCCACGGCTTGTTTTGGTCTCGGTGCCCTTCTATCATACATAGAAGGGTCCATGTCATAAAAAAAAAAAGTCAAAAAGTGTCTTGAATAACTGGAACACTTCTGCAAGATCGTCTAAGGTCAACGTGTTTTCTGGCCCTGCTTCTTCTATGCCTTCTTCCTCATCATCTGGCACCGGTTCAGAAGCACTCATTTGCTTTGTCATCTTCTGCTAATTCCTCTGGTGAGGTGTCTTGTACCTCTTGAATTTATCTAAGACCCATGCTTTGAAACCCTTCAACACCCTCCACCTTTGTTGCCATACCCACAATGTCCTTCATGGTTTCCCTGTCATCAATCCTGTGAAGTCATGCGCAACCAACATCTGGACAGTTTTCTCTAGCTTGACATCTCTCACAGCCTATTGAATGACAGCAGTGGCATTTTCAGTGGTGAAATCCTTCCCAGACTTTCATGACACTCTATCAGAGTTCTCTTCCCTAGCATTGATAATCCTTTCCATAGGGTACCCTGTGTCACGAGCCTTAATGTTCCTTATGACTCCCTGATCTAGAGGTTTCATTTGAGACACTGTGTTTGGAGGCAAGTAGACCTCTTCAGCACCTTTGTATTGAATTCATGGGGTTCTGGGTGGCCACGAGGATTGTCCAGTGACTAAAGACTTTAAAGAGCAGTCTCTTACTGGCAAAGTACTTTCTGACTTCCAGACTTCAGGAATAATGAATGCATCCCTGGAAACAACCCAGGAAAAGGTTCTTGTTGTCCGGGCCTTCTTGTTGTACAGCCAAAAGACTGGCAGCTGGTATTTATCTTTTCCCTTCAAGGCTCAAGTGTTAGCAGCTTTATAGATAAGGACAGTTTTGATTTTAAACCCGACTACATTTACACAAAACAGTAGATTCAGTCTATTCCTTCTTGCCTTAATTCCTGGTGCTAGCTTCTCTTCGTTACTAATAAGTGTCTTGTGGCTTTCTTTTCCAGAATAGGGTACTTTAGTCTGCATTAAAAACCTGTTCAGGCAAATACTCTTCCAATGGTTTTCTTAATGGCATCTGGGAGCTCCTTGGCTGCCTCTTGGTCCTGTTATCGTAACATTTGTTAAAGCCAAACATCTTCCTAAAATTATCAAGCCACCCTCTGCCAGCATTAAATTCTCCAGCTTCTGGAGCCTTCACCTTCCTTTTGCTTAAATTGTCACATAATGAATTCACTTTTCTCAAGTTATATTAGAGTTTATAGGTATGCCTTTCTCATAGCAATCCTGGGCCCCCGTAAAAGCTACATTTTTAACACAAGATAACCAAGTATTTTGCAAAAGTGCAGTGTTTGGGGACCTACTGATGTAGTTGCAGTAATGGCTTCACAAATTTCTTTTTCTTTCTTTCTTTCTTTCTTTCTTTCTTTCTTTCTTTCTTTCATGATGTTTCTTATGCTGAATTCATTTATCTTGACACGGCAGATCACCGCAAGATTACTGCAGCTGCACACCTCAATCTATAGTACATATCAGGCAACTCAACTTTCTCTTGTAATGTCAAGACTTTGCTTCTTTTAAAAAAAATTTAGCGTTTATTCATTTTTGAGAGACAGAGAGTGACAGATGGCAAGTGGAGGAGGGGCAGAGAGAGAGGGAGACACAGAATCCTAGGCAGACTCCAGGCTCTGAGCTGTTAGCACAGAGCCTGACGTGGGGCTTGAACTCACAAACTGCGAGATCCTGACCAGAGCCAAAGTCGGACGCCTAACTGACTGAGCCACCCAGGCGTCCCTGTTCTTTAAATTTTTTTAATGTGTATTTATTTTTGAGAGAGAGAAAGAGAGACAGAGTGCAAATGGAGGAGGGGCAGAGAGAGAGGGAGACACAGAATCCCAAGTAGGCTCCAGGATCTGAGCCTTCAGCCCTGAGCCCGATGCGAGGCTGAAATTCAAGAACTGTGAGATCATGACCTGAACCGAAGCCGAATGCTTAACCGACTGAGCCACCCAGGGGCCCCTTATGACTTTGCTTCTTAAGAGAACTTCCAGCATCACTAGTGGCACTTTGTATGAGTCCTGTGTTGTTACTTATGGTTTATGGTATTGCACACAATAAAAAACAATGCCCGAGAACCATGAGACATTACTTTTTGCTGTGATATGCAACTTACTGGAGAGACGATTATGTGGAGATGTATTGGAGATGTACATGGAGATGTACGTGGAGAGATGATTACGTGGAGATGACTGGAGTCACATGGCATTTTCAGCAAATACTCATAACACTTGAGCTCACCATAGTGCAACAGGAGGTGGAACAAAATTATTATGATAATATATATGCACCACAAATTAATATCATGCAGTTATATTTTAATACTGCATCTTTACAAGTTTACATGTCTTTCAACGGAAAATGGCACGATGTGTGGTCTGTAAGTGTTTGTGTGTATAAATTTTAATAAATTTTAATTTTTATGAATGATTTACATATATTTTATGGTAATAAGTAATAACATTGACCAGTACACACGTATGTTTCATGTATTCATGACATACCTAACGTTTTCTTGTTTCTTTTAAATATTTCTAGGCTATATGATTTGTCTCTGAGTTTTTCCAAATAGTTGCAAATCTCCAAAAATGCTTCCGATATGTTTATTAACAAAAATCTGTTTATAGGTGGACCCATGCAGTTCAAACCCATATTGTTCAAAGGTAAGCTATTAAGTTTTAAGTAAGGAGTCTTTAAATGGAAACACACATGAAACAATGAAGCGATCAGTTATATAGTGATCAGCTGATAAATATGTGGTGACCAGAGGTTCACAGGAACTTGACTAAGTATTGCTATAAAAGCACTAATTTAATATTTAATATTTAATTCAATTATGTAATAGTTTAATATTTAAGGTCACAGTGACTTTATGGAACATAACTACTATGAATAACCAAGATTGACTGTACCAAGAAAACAGTAACTAATAAAACCATGGTGTTTCTCTATTTATATAAGAAAAATCAGATTTTAAAGTGAGAAGTATTTTTAGAAACAAAGAGGGAAATTTTATGGTAATAAAAGTGTCAATTTACCAAGAAGAAATAAATTCATAAATAGTATGCATTTAACAATATCAAAATATAAGAAACAAAAAAAGAGAAAACAAGGAGAAATAGATAAATCCATAATCATTATTAGAGATCTGAACACATTGCCTCAGTAACAGAACAAGGAATTTTAAAATCAATAAAAAATACAGAAGATTAGAACAGCATGATGAAACCATTTGACCTAATTGACGCATACAGAATACCACCTGCTATAACTATAAAGTCACATTCTTTTCAAATACACATAGGCACATGGATCCTTTACCAAAATAGACTGTGTTAAGGACCATAAAGCAAGTAGTAACAAATTTCAAAGGAATGGAATGATACATTATAAACTCCAATTATAGTGCAATTAAGCTAGAAATCAAAAACAGAAGAATAATTAGAAAATCCCTAGATGATTGAAAGTTAAGCAACTTCAAACTTTTAAATAACCTGTAGATTACCGGAGCAATCACAATAAGAATGTGAAATATTTTTAAATAAGAGAGATTAAAAAAGCAAGGCATATCAAATTTTAGGGATACAGCTGAAGCAGTGGTTAAGAGGAAATTTATGGCTTTTGATGCATATACAAGAAAAGAATAAAAATGGTGAAAACCAATGATCTTAAACTTTTATCTCAAGAAGGGTAAAGACCATCAGATTAAATCATTAAAATGGAGAGGTGTCTGGGTGGCTCAGTCAGTTAAGTGTCTGACTCTTAATTTTGGCTCCGGTGGTGATCTCATGGCTCATGGGATAGAGCCCTGTAACGACATCGGGCTCTGTGCTGACAGCTCGGAATCTACTTGGGATTCTCTCTCCCTCTTTCTGTCTGCCCCTCTCCCATTCATGCTCTCTCTCAAAATAAATAAATAAACATTAAAAAAATAGGTAATCAAAATGGAATTAAATATGAAGACATGAGAAAACAAATCAATGAAATAGAAGACACACAGGGGTGCCTGGGTGGCTCAGTCGGTTAAACGTCTGACTTCAGCTCAGGTAGTGATCTCACAGTTCGTGGGTTCCAGCCCTGCATAGGGCTCTGTGGTGACAGCTCAGAGCCTGGAGCCTGCTTGGGATTCTGTGTCTCCCTCTCTTTCTGCCCCTGCCCAGCTCATGCTCTGTCTCTGACTCTCAAAAATAAATAAACTTAAAGGAAAGAAAAAAGAAGACATACATTAGAGAAACTCCACAGAGAAGCTAAAATTTGTTTTTTTTTTACCGTAAAACCATTAATGAAACCAGAGTAAGAATGATAGAGAAAATAACAGAAAAAGAAATGCAAATTATCAATATCAGAAGGCAAACAGAGATATCACTATAAATCTTGTAGACATCAAACCAATAAGAAGATAATATAAATACTATGTGCAAATAAATTTGACAGCATAGATAAAATGGAAACATTCACTGAAAACATATTTTATCAAAGCCTACACAAGATGAAATAGAAAATTTGACTATACTATCTCTTTAAAGGAATTGATTCTGAAGACATTTTCAAGGTTAGTGCCTACCTTCAGTAGTGAATTTTCCATTATTTAAGGAAGACATAATACCGATTTTACACAAATTCATCCAGAAATTAGAAAAAATTGGGAACACGTCCATCTCATTTTATGAATTTAGCATAATCTTGGTACCAAAACACGTCAAAAAAAGGAAAATCATTAAGTTATCACTCGTAGAAACATAGGGCCATACATTTTATACAAATCGTTTTAAAATGAATTCTTTATGAATAGGGTAGCATATCACAATGACATTGGATTTATTGATAGAAAATAAGACTGGTTTAAAATTTTAATATCAATTAATAATCACGAAAGAAGACCGACCAAATAATCGTCTCAATAGATACACAAAAACTAGGAATACAAGAAATAGACCTGATCTGATTACCAGACTTCCTACCAAAGACCTACTGGTAACCTTACTCTACCTGGCAAAATAGAAAGTCTTTATCTTTGTAAGCATAGTGCAGTTTTACTTAAATTTTTAATGTTTTGTTAAACATTGGTTATTGGCATGAACTTTTATTTTAAGAATATTTAAGAACTTTTATTTATAAGAATATTTAAGAATATTTACTTTTATTTTAAGAATTATTTCTTAAAATTAAAAACCAAGATAAGATATTACTTATCTTGGTTACTGAATTCGTAAGTGTCCCTCCTCTTAAATTTTATACAAGTTATTATTTCACTTGCCTTATCCTCATCCTGGCCCTGCTTTCGAGGAGATGCAAATTAAAACCACAAGGAGATATTGCTTCGGACTTACTGGGGGGATTAAATTAAAGGCAAAAACAAGTTCTGGCTATGATGTGAAGCAATGGAAACTCTCCATACTGTTGGGAGGAATGTACATACAACCGAGTTGAAGACTGTTTTCAGGATCACTAAAGCTAAATGAAACCTACCCTATGACTTAGCAGTCTTACTCCTTTGTATAGACCCAGTATGAATGAGTACATATGTCTGTCAAACAACTTGCATTAGATGCTCACAGCAGCCTTATCCTTAATAGCTCTAAATGGGAAACAATCTAAGTGTCCTTTAACATACACTTGGGGATAAATAGTGGTATATTCATATAATGGAATACTGCACAACAAAAAGGAGCAAACTGCCACTACAAAAAACTACATGAATCAACTGCATTGCTGCAATATTCAGAAAAAGAGATTAGACATAACAGCTTACTAATGAATGCTTCTGTTTATCTGAGATTCAGGTACAGGCAAAACCAATCTAAGATGATGGAAGGCAATGATGGTCTTCTCTATTGGAAGGGAGATGGTTGACAGGAAAAAGCATGAGGAATCTTTTGGGGCGATAGAAATGTATTATATCCTCATTGGGTATTGCTTAAAGATGTATATATTTGTCAAAATTCATGAACTGTAATTAAGGTTGTATATTTTCCTATACGTAAACTATGCATCATATAGTTATTTAAAAAAGCAACACATTTATATTTTAGGAGGTTAGGAGTTTATTGACTGAATTGAGGAATTCTTTAATTTTCTTAAATTGAATCTGTCTATTTTAGGGAAGAGAGACTGAGTGCCTGGTGCTTATTTTCAATCTTTGTCTCTAAGATGATTTTGATAGCTCCTAACATGGAAACAACCATCCAAGTTCACAGGACTTTATTTGTCTTCCTAACAGCTGGTTGTACCCTATAATTCCATAAGCTCTGGACCTAAGAGCTGTAAATTTAATTTAGAAAAATGATCTATAAAACCAGCTTTTTCACCTACTTGTGCTGACTTTCTGAAGCATAATAGAACAAATGGAAATTGTCAAAAAAACCTATTTAAGCCCTATAAAAATAAAAGACAAACAATGGCACAGTTCTTTGGAAAACATGAGGTACATTTAAGGAATTATGACCAAAAGGCGGCAAGAGAGGAATTGAGAATACATTAGAGGTTACTCTGGAGTAAACAAGCACTCTGAAACTCATTTAAAATGTGCATATTTCACCATCAATGTTCTGTGACTTAATTATTTTGAAACAATAAATGAAATACTCATGTCGTTAGCCACTTACATATAGTCTCAGCTGTCATCAAAAATAATTATTCACTGTTCCCTTTCCACTTACTTCACAGACTAGAAAAGTACCCAGCTGGTGACCTGTGTTCTCTCCACTGAAGGCAAAGTAATGGCAGAAAGTGACCCAAGGTTATTCCACCAAACATATTCTGTCATTATTATTGTAGAATATAAATTAATTTTGATATCTCACATTGTTATAAAGATTTCCTCATATTTCTGCAGTGATAAAATATTCTTAGATCATGATAACAGATGATGTGTATATATATGTGCATATATATATGTATATACATATATATGTGTATACATATACATATACATACATGTATACATATATATCCAGACTGATTTTCTTTGAGGTGTCCAAGAAATATAATGTCCAAGTAGACATTATCTAAAAGACTTTGTTTCCTTATTTTTGTTTATCTTTCTTCAGCAACTGTTAGGAAATGCCATAGACTTTTGTCAGTAACGCAAATCCATTCCTAACAGGGACAGATAATTAAGGGTAGTAAAATGGCTGACTATATTCCCATCACATTGTTTAAGGCTTTTGAAATTTACTGGCTGTACTTTTAAACCACTCATTTTATGATTTCTAAATCACTTCTGTCTATATTTGACTAAAACATGAATCTAAAAAAAAAAAAACCAATACGTGAAAGGGATATGATTCTCTTGTATCTCAATGTCTTTCTGGATGATGTTCCTAAGAATCATCATCTTTACAGTTCTGTGTCTAATACCGTCCCAAACTGTTTTTATTCTTATCTATCCACATCATCTCTGACACCAATAAATCTCCAGTCCTAAGATAATTGAACTAAGTTATTTCTGATAGTAATACGAAACACAACTGAATAGGCTGAGTATCTTATTTTCAAACATCCTACTCCCTGAATACTTATCTGTAATTTCCTACATCTGTTCTCCAGCACATCCCTCAGATACTTTATCCCATCAAAACCTCCAATCCATTAACCCCATCACCTTTTCATGGCCCACCATCCTAATTATCTCCTTATTTCTCTTTTTATCCAGCCTATATTTCATGATCCATATCATAATCAACTTCTTTTGTCCTTTCTCCCTTGCCTGACAAAGTGATACATCACTGACAAAGTAGAACAAAGAACAGCCCTACGCTCCTATGATTAAATCTACAAATTTACCTGCCTCCAGACTGATAGATTTTGTCTTCTGTTTCTTTCAGTAGATTAATTTTCTATGTTTCTAAATAATGGCAACTGCTGCTCCCACACCTGGATGCCATACTTCTCATCTACTCAAAGGGCTACAACTCTACCCCTCTTTACTCAATAATAAAATTTGATTCTCTGCTACATCACTCCCGGTAGCTTGCAAACACATTAGATATACCCAATCCCCATCTTAAACGAATCTTCCCCTGATTCCACATTTCCCTCCAGTTGTGGTATTTTTGGGTGTTTTGTTTGGTTTGCTGCTGTTTTGTAGAAGTGTATGTTGAATGAGTGGTTTGCACTGTCAGCACTGAGCCCCACACAGGACTTGATCTCAGGAACCGGGAGATTATGACCTGAGCTGAAATCAAGAATCAGAGGCTTAATCAGGCGCCCCTACTTTGAAACTATTTTAAACTTTCACTATGACCATCTGATCCTCAGACACCAACCAGGCTTCAAATGTCCAAAAGATGTTTACAACAAAAAGATCAAATCCAGAACAATAGGGTGCATTAAATTGTCATGTCATTTTAGTCTACTTCAATCTGCAGTGGTTCTTCATTCTTTTCTTGACTTTATGATGTTGACAAAGTTGATAAGCCTTCTTATAGTTGAATCAGGGCCTTGTGCTTATGACCTTGGAGGTCCCAACTCCAAATACAGGCACAGTGGGGATGAGGGCTTCAACATATGAATTTGGGAAGGGACGCAAACATTCAGTCTATAACACCCTCCCATAGATATACCCTCCCTGTGTCCTTCTGAATACCCTCCTGGACATCTGTATCTCCTTAACACTCCATTCCTCTGTGCATACCCACCTGTATCAGCCTATAGAATTTTGGAATGATTTTTTGTTTCAGGAAAAAAAGGAAGATTTTCTCTTCTGTGATTCCTTCTTCCTCTTTTCTTCTTCATTCTCATCTCCCTTATTAGTATCATAAAATTGCCACCTAACACATACACAGATTATTCACAATAAGTTACATTTAAATATGTGATTCTTCTGTCTTCCATTCTCCTACAACCCCAGGCATACTTAATCCTGTGTACATTATGAAATTAAAACAAATATATTTTAACCTCATAAAAATGCTATCATGCACTATGCAATACTTTTGAGACTTAATTCTCCCACTCACTTTTATAATGTGAAATTTTTCTTTATATTATTATGGGTAGCTGCAGTTCATTTTTATTTACTGTTGCTAATATTTCATCAAATATACCACAATTTACTTACCCACTTTTCTGTCTTGATCACAATGCTATTCTGAAAGCACTTGCTTCATTTGGCTTCTATGATACCACACCATAGTTCTTGTTTATGCATGAGACTCCTATATTTTATATGGTGTAACATTAGTCCAGGATTTTTCTTTCTTTCTCTTTTTTTTTTTTTTTTATTTTTGAGAGCGAAAGAGAGCGAGTGAGGGAGGGGCAGAGGAGGAAAGGGAGAATCTTAAGCAGGCTCTGTGCTCAATGCAGAGCCTGATGCAGGGGTCGATCCTACAACCCTGAGATTATGACCTAACCCAAAATCAAGAGTAGGACACTTAACCGACTGAGCCACCCAGGCGCCCCTTGGATCTTTTCTGATATGTGTCACCCACAGCACTAATATTTGCACAAACACATCATATGTAGGGTAAATATTAAGTGGTTATGTGACTTGCTCAAAGTCACATAGCTTGCAAATGTGTCTTTGAATCCAAGACCAGAACTCAGGTCTGTTTTCTCCCCCCACTGCCAGTTTTTAGAATATGCTGCTGCTGACTTCAGAACCTGCGTCAGGGTCTGTGTGGAGCCTACTTGGGATTCTCTGTCTCTCTGTCTCTCTCTCTCAAAATAAATAAATACACTTAAAAAAATAAAAGAGTGTGTCTAATTTGGTGGAGGGTAGGCTGGAAGGGAACTAACTGGTGGTGGCAATTCCAAAACATATAGCAAAATGTGTACTGAAAGACTTACACAATTCACACATTTTTACCCATTTCACAGTTAGGATCAGTCAGGAGAAAGAAACTATGCCAGTTATTTTAACAGACAAAATTTAATACACATAATTTGAATTGGGGGACTCTGGGGGGCTCGGTCGGTTAAGCATCTGCCTTCAGCTCAGTTCATGATCTCATGGTTCGTGAGTTCGAGCCCCACCTGGGGTTCTATGCTGACAGCTCAGAGCCTGGAGCCTGCTTCAGATTCTGTGTCTCCCTCTCTCTCTGCCCCTCCCTCACTTGTGCTCTGTTTCCCTCTCTCAAAAATAAACACTGAGAAAGAAATTTAAATAATAATAAAAGAATTTGAATTGGGCACTGGAGACTGAAAAATAGGACTTTTTTGAAGGTACACCGACAGGGCATGGGGTCCCAGAGGGAAGAAGTTGACATAATTAAAATTTCACAGCTTGCCAACAGGAGGAGGGACTCAGGAGGGGCTGGTGGGCTGGTGCTGATGTCTCAGAAACTCTGAGGAGGGTCCTAGGCAGCTGGGCCCAGAGCTCTGTGGAGCGCATTGTGGTCTGGGAGGAGCAGGGCTGTAATGAAACTTGTTCCGGAGTGTTAGAAATAGTAAATCGTAATCAGCTGCTGCTGGCAGAGGAGCAGGTGCCTGGGGAAGAAACCTTGCTGGAGAAATACTCTAGGAGATGAGGCAAAAGTCTAACAGAGAGCACACAGGACAGAACAAGGTTTGGCCCCCCTCTTAGGCTTCCAGAAGCCCTCTAACACCTCTACTGGTGGCGCCTCAGCAAATATCAGTTAGCGGAGACGTAGTTGGCTGAGTTCCCACCTCAGGCACACACAGCAGAGTGGACAAGAGAGTGTCTCACCCTGACAGACAAACTGACAGGTGCATTAAGGCCACCTTTAGAATTCTAACCTAATGAAATGATCCTTGTTACATGGGCGTTAAAGAAACAGTGACACAATCATTGTTGAAACATTATGGGATTATTAAATACCATATCTGCAATGATTTCTAATAGAGAGTAAGCTGTATTAAAAAGGCACGATATAGATAGAGCATGATTCCTAATTACATTTTACGCCAAACGATGATAATGAATGTGCTTTTAAGTAGCAATAGAAAATGCAGTGATGAAGTAGCCATAGCAATGATATAAAGTAATAACTAAAATAATAATAGTAAAAATAGTATTAATTATGATGATAAAACTCAATGTTTTTTCACTAAGACACCTCACTTTTTGACAGGGAGTTTGCTTTTTATTCAGAATCTCTTTTAATACTTACTACATACCTATCAGTTTAGGTAACTGCTGTTTTTACCTGAGTGGCAAAGGGAAAAAGTAATTCTCAAAGTACCAGATGAAGGCACTAACCCAGGTATCTGGACCCAAAATGCTGACTGTTCAATCTGATGACTTTCAATATCATACATATGGCATATACATATGGCATATATGTATATTAAACATCCATATGCAACACATATAGTAGATAGATATATCTCACAAATATCCCAAATGTATCTTTTTATGCAGAAAACTTGTTAGAGAGCCTCATCTCTGGTTTTAAAACTATGAGGTACAATTTCTTCCATTTTCTTTGGAAATTTTTTATTTCTCACATTTCTAGAATGATCCTTCTCATTATACAAAGCATTTATACATTCTCCCACGTCATTAAAATGTGATTTTTAAAGCTTACCTAATACTATGCTTTCGCATGGTTCATTTAATTTCCTTCCTATATTGAACATTTAGGTTGTTTTCATACATTCACTATTATAAATAATACTGTAATGAAATTCTTTTACAGAGATCTGCATGAATATCTATGACTTCTTTCTTGAAATAAATTTCTAGAAGTGAAATTTCAGGATCAATGACATGCTCACTTTAAAGGCTCATGGAAAAAAAAAGGTCAAATTGTCTCTAAAAGCTTCTAAATTCATGTTGTCATCAGCAGTTCATAATACAGCAAGATTTTCTTAAGGGTTTTTGTCTGTGTGTGTGTGTGTGTGTGTGTGTGTGTGTGTGTGTTTTGAGCATACATCTTCCCCTACATGAAAACATGGGTTCACCAAAAGACATGTACAGGAATATTTATGACAGCTTTATACATAATAGCTAAAATCCAGAATCAACTAAAATACTTATTAACAAAAGCACAGATGAATACATCAAAGCATATTCAAACAATGGCCTCTTAGCAACTAAAGCAACTAATTATGCATGTAACAGCATGGATAAGGCACAAAGGCATTATATTGGGAAACACATGCATTCTCACATTTGAATCTGGCCTATAGTATGTGTTATAAACTAGAATAGTATTTGCCTGGTGGCAGTAGTGTTGACTGAATGTGTCATAAGGAAACTTTTTGAGGTGATGGAAATGTCTTGATTGAGTGTTGATTCCACAGGTGTATATATCTGCCAAAGTTGTGAACTCCACACCTAAAATTGGTGCATTTTATTTTACATAAATTGTATGCCAATAAGCCTCAATGCAATTTTTAAAACAAACAGCAAAAAGATTAAAGAAAAAAAGAGACCCAGAAAAAAAATCCCAGAAAAACAAACAAACAAAAAAGGGTATGGAATGCAATTCTGCTCATGAATTTGGGGATAAGAACTGGAATTGTCCCATGAGTGAGAGTTGTGAAACAAGACAGTTGAGAAATACGGTAGAGATTGAAGAATCACCTCTGAATTAAACCCTAAAGATCTGAGGTTCAAGGTTGTATTTCTCATACAAGAGCCAATATTATTTTTTCAAATTTTTATTTAAATTCTAGTTAGTTAACCTACAGTGTAATATTGGTTTCAGGAGTAAAAGCCACTGATTCATCACTTACATACCAACACCCAGTGCAAGAGCCAAGAATTCTTGTGTTATTTCAAATGTTCCAGAGCACACAAAGTAAAGAACATACCTACTGTAACATGATTACTCTGCTCCAAAAACAAACAACAGAAAATGAAACTCTGGAGTATATAGACTTTAATTTTTTTTTTTTAGCATTTATTTATTTTTGAGAGACAGAGAGAGACAAAGCATGAGCAGGGTAGGGGCAGGTAAAGAGAGAGACACAGAATTTGAAAAAGGCTCCAGGCTCTGAGCTGTCAGCACAGAGCTGATGCGGGACTCAAACTCACAAACCGTGAGTTTGTGACCTGAGCTGAAGTCAGATGCTTAACCGACTGAGCCACCGAGGTGCCCCTGGAGTATATAGATTTTAAAACTACAGATTATGACCATAGATGCAAAATTCAAATATGGTAATAGGAAATATAATACAAAGATATATTAAAAGATAAATATATCATGATATTAAGAACCATCTGTTTCCAGAATTTAAAAAGAATTCAAAAAAAGAAATAAAAAAATAAAAATGACTCAACATTCTTTGATAAATATAAGAGCAAAGAGTTTTAAAGGATATAAGCATTTGAGTACAGCCTCTGTTTAATGATGCCAAACAACAACAACAATAACAACAAAACCAAAAAAAAAACACATGAGATACATTGTTGATGCTGGAAAAGAGATACTAGCAAGGAAAAAAGTTATTTATTGTTTTGTTTAATTTTTTTCCCTAGTAATTTCTAATATCCTTAAAAATATGTGGCATAGGATATCTTACATTGTAAAATTTCCCATCTGTGCCACTTTTTATAAAGAATGTCTTAGCTAGGTAGGATTTTTACATTACAATTATTCTTCCATTTCAGCACTTAGCCAATATTATTATCTATTGTCTTGCAGTGGAACTTCCCATTTCTTTTGTATGTAACTTTTTTTTCCTGAATATTCTTTAAGGTTTTACTGTAGTCTTGAGAGAGAGAGGGAAAGAAAGGAAGAAAAAGAAAGAAAGAAGAAAGAAAGAAAGAAAGAAAGAAGAAAGAAAAGAAGGAAGGAAGGAAGAAAGAAGGAAGGAAGGAAGGAAGGAAGGAAGGAAGGAAGGACGGGAGAGAGAGGGGCAGGGAGGGAGGAACAAATCAGGAATGGTTTGTAGTTTGTGACAATATAAAAAATCACTTTTTATCCCCCCCCCCCCTTCCCCAAGATGCTCTGACAAATGAATAGTATGAACTGAAGAACTAAATTAGGAACTTTGAAGGCTTCATGGGGCTCCAGGAGGCAGTCCTGTCTGGGGGGTGAAACTTGGGATCGATACCTGGGAAAATATGGGCAGGTCTCCCTGCCCAGGAATTCGCAGGAGAAAGCTTCCTGTTACTCTCTCTGCCCCACGTGTCCTCAGGGTCTCACTCTTTGTTCCTTAGACAAGTGAGGCACCTGCTTAAAGTTTTGGGCAGTGCTGATAACCTGCTGTGTAAGGAATAAACACAGCCAGTTTCAAGGAGCCCCGTTCTATGTTTCCTCACAGTTTCATACTTGCAGATTCAAAGAAAAGGAAAGTATCCCTTCCCAGAGTTGTTTTCTGTCGAGCTGGAAGTGAATACAGCACAGGACTCGTTGATGTGGGGGGAGGGGCAGCCACCATCACAGTACAGTCCTGCTTCTGGGTTTGGGCTGTGCTACACATCCCTTACTTCCCCTTGAACTCATTTCTTTTTTTTTTTTTTAATTTTTTAAACGTTTATTCATTTTTGAGAGACAGACAGTGAGTGGGGGAGGGACAGAGAGAGAGGGAGACACAGAACCTGAAGCAGGCTCCGAGCTCTGAGCTGTCAGCACAGAGCCTGACATGGGGCTTGAGCTCACCAGTCCCAAGATCATGACCTGAGCCGAAGTCAAACCCTTAGCCGACTGAGCCACCCAGGCGCCCTGAACTCATTTCTACCTCATACACATTTATTTACTAAATCTCCCAGCAAAGAGTGATCATACCCAAGGAGTGCAACCATCATAAAAGAAAAAAAAAAGCTGTTTTGAATAACAGTGTCATGTGATGAGGAATAAGGGAAACTAACAAAAAAAGGAATTTAAATAAGTACAATACATATCCCTTGCAAGGGAAAGGAAGATTTTTGTATTTTGAAGCAAGAACAAAAGTCATAACGAGGATGCAAGTGGAAATACTCGGTATAAAAATCAACAATTCAGATGACACATATGTTGGGGAAAAAAAGCAGAATGTAGTTTATTGAAGAAAGACTTAGTGAACTGAAAATCACGTCAAGAATATCTCCCTATGGAAGTAGAAAATTATAAGGACATAAAATATTTTTTAAATGGTAACAAACATTAAAAAGTCATTAGAGGATATTATAAGTATTATGCTAATAAACTTTAAATTTAGATGAGATAGACACATTCTTAAAAAAAAACAGAGCTTGGCAAAACTAATACAAAGAGAAATAGACCATCTTGTCCTGTTATCTGGTAAACACACTGAATCTGTGATTATTAAACCTTTATGAAATAAAGGTACAGGTCCATATACCATCACCAATGAATTCTTTCAAACATTAGAATAATAACAATACCAATTATTACACAAATTCTTCCAGAAGGTAGAAAAAAATGGGATACTTCTCAAGTGGTTTTATAATCTTGACAACAAAATCTGTTAAGGGTATATATAACTAGAAATGAAAGCTGGCTGTTTGAAAAGGTCTCTAGAATGACTGACCACAAAAAAGGAGGGACAAGGGGCGCCTGGGTGTCTCAGTCAGGTGGGTGCCAACTTCAGTTCAGGTCATGATCTCCGAGTTTGTGGGTTCGAGCCCCGCTTATGACTCTGTGCTGACAGCTCAAAGCCTGGAGCCTGCTTTGGATTCTGTGCCTCCCTCTCTCTCTCCATCCCTCCCCTGCTTACACTCTGTTTCTCTTTCTCTCTCTCTCAAAAATAAATAAACTAAATAAATAAATAAATAAACAAACAAACAAACAAATAAAAGGAGAGACAAGAGGAAAAAAAAAACATGAAAAAAAAGGAAGGGCACCTAGCTGGCTCAGTAGGTAGAGCATGTAACTCTTGATCTCAAGGTTGTGAGTTCAAGCCACATATTGAGTGTGGAGTCTACTTTAAAAAAAAAAAAAAAGGAAATAAACAAAACTGGTTTTTAAAAATGGAGCATTGTGAAGGAAGCAACAATAAACTTTAAAAATATAAGAAATGGATAAATTTGAAAGTATAAACCCTAAAAGTGAGATAGGGAAACTTGAAGGGATCCCACGAAAGAAAAAGCTATCTTTTCCCTTTGTTCCTTTTCCAGCTTCTATTCTTCCTGGGACCTGAACCCCCATCCCGCTTTACACATGCCTTATAATGCAAATAGCCTATGTCCTCCTTATGAGGGACAAGGAATTAATGATTCACTAGAATAAATAACATCTAGGGATGGACCTGGTGAGAATGAAGGGACAAAGGTATCATATGTGCATTCCAGACGCCAGAGGTAGACATCTCTATGCCAGGATCCCTGTGGCTCCAAAGAATAACACCTGGGCCCTCATCTTTATTCTAACTGGTTCCTGGATGCCTGAGAGCACACTTACACCAGACCACCACCCTCAATAAAAACCCCGAGACCCCAAACAAAGATGAGACCCATGCTGTTTCCTTTCCAAGTCTTCTGGACACTCTGTCCCTATCTCTCTGTCTCTGTTTCTCTATTTGTCTCTATCTATCTATCTATCTATCCATCCATCAACTATCTATCTGTCATCATCATCTATCATCTATCTATCTATAGATAGATCCTCAATAAACTCTGCTTTTTTATCTTCTGCTGGCTCACATTTGTTTTCCATCCTGCAGGAAACCAAGAACACTTTTGGCTGGTCCCGCGGAACCCCCACACCACGAATCCTTGGACTGGCATCAAAACGGGCACAAGAAGAAACAGAAAAAAATAATTAGATCAATCTATATTGAAGACATTGAAATAGCAGTTAAGTTACTTTAAACCTCTCAGAATACAGACACACACACACACTCTCTCTCTCTCTCTCTCTCATATGATTTCTTATATAGATGTTAAATAAAGTTTCATAAAGATGTGTTCTATATTATATAAATAAATATCAAAGAGTTGAAAAGAGAGAAAATCTCAATTCACTTCATGTGGCTCACCTAACTTATATTTTCAAATTAGATAAGAACAACACAGGAATAGAAAATTAGGCCCAATTCTCTAATGAGCACTAGTACACAAATCCAAAAAAAAAAAATGAGATCAACAGAACCTTTAAAAATAGTCTTTTTGTGTAAAGAGGGTATATTATATATGCAGCAGAATATTACTCAGCCATAAAAAAGAGAATGAAATCTTGCCATTCACAATAACATGGATAGACCTACAGGGTATTATGCTAACTGGAATAAGTCAGGCAGAGAAAGAAAAATATCATAGGATTTCACTTACATGTGGAATCTAAGAACAAAACAAACAAAAACAGAAACAGACCTATAATACAGAGAACAAACTGATGGTTTCCAGAGGGGAAGGACAAAATAGGTGAAGGGGATTAAGAGGCACAGAGCTCCAGTTATAAAATAAATAAGTCACAGCGATTTAAAGTACAGTTTGGGAATAGGGTAAATAATACTGTAATATTGTGACAGATTTTTAACTACACTTATGGTGAGTATTGCATAATGGGTACAATTGTCTAATCACTATGTTGTACAGCTAAAACTAATAGAACATTGTATGTCAACTATACATCAATCAATCAATCAATACACTTTTTAGGATAATTCACCAAATTAATAAATTTGATATCTCTCAATACACTTAGGGAAAGCATTAGATAATTTTCAATGATATCAATTTTATAAAAAAATCATAATAATTTTGATAAAAGTTATTTTGATAATGAGATGGATTTGTTTTTGTTTGTTTTTTTAAATTTTTTAATGTTTACTTATTTTTGAGAGAGACAGAGTGCAAGCGGGACAGAGACAGAGAGAGAGGGAGATACAGAATCCAAAGCATGCTCCGGGGTCTGAGCCATCAGCACAGAGCCTGACACGGGACTCGAACCCATGAAACCCGAGATCATGACCTGAGCTGAAGTCAGCCACTTAACCAATTGAGCCACCCACATACCCCTATTTTGTTTTTTTTTATTGTTGTTGTTGTCATTGATGTTGTTGTTGTTGTTGTTGTTGTTTGAGATGGATTTTATATTACTGCACAACAAATTATCACAAACTTAGTGGCTTAAAACATACATTTATTATCTTATGGTTTCCATGAAACAGGAGGCAGGATATGGCTTAGCTCACATTCTCCTCAGGTCTCATCAGCTGAAATCTTTGGTGGTGGTTGGACCAGGGGAGAAGACTTTTGCTAATGTATTTCAGTTTGTTCCCTAATTCAGTTCCTTCAGGTTATAGGAATGAAGTCCCTGCTTTCTTGTTGTCTAATAGCCAGGGAGCGCTGTCAGCTTCTAGAGGTTCTTGCAGTATGGCTGTCTCCACAGGTGGTTCACGGCATGACTATTTGCTTCCTTGAGGCCAGCAAGGCAATCTTTCTTGTTAGGACTCTCCTTTCAGAAAAGGTCTATACCATCTTTTAGAGGGCTCACTTGATTGGGTCAGAGCTACCCAGGATAGACTTTCTTTTGGTGAACTGACCAGGAATTGTAATTAATCTGCAAAATTCCTTTATCTTTGCCATATAAGGTGACCTAATTGTGGCAATGAAATTCTACCATGTTCACAAATTTGCTTCCACCCAAGGGGAGGGAATTTTGTAATGCTTATACATCAGGTGCCGGGATTCTGGAGGATCATCTTAGAAGTCTAACACCATGGATAAAGATTATATACCAAAATCCTAAAGAAATCATATTTAAGAGAGAGGATTTAGAGTCATTTTCTTTATTCTAACAATGCCCCTATTTCTGCAGCTTAATGCTGCACCAGAAGTCGAAACCTATTCTATAAAACAAGAAAGAGGAGTAGGAAGTTTGATATCTACAAAGAAAAGGTTAAATTCTATGGACAAAATTAATACAAGATTCTGGAAAGCTTATGTAGACAACTGTTAACTATTGAAATGCAATTGCATTTCTCTAGACCTGAGCAAAAACCTAGAGATTATATAAAAAGGGAAACATTTGCTCTAACGGCAAACAGCAATAGTTAAGAATGAGAGCACCATAATGTATACGTTAAGACAGCATTTTTAAAAGGTATAAAAGCTAATGGATGGGGCAACAACATTAGAAATGCTGGTTCTCTCTATTCTAATGGTTATATTTAATGCAATCCCAATTAAAATGTACATTTTTAACAAGTCCCCCACGAGTTTTGATGCTAGTCCTTAGACCCCGCATGGGGAGATGTTCTCCAAGGATAACCTCCTTAAACCCACACTGTTGTTAACGATGTTTTCTCCTTGCTTTATGCTACTAGTCGCCCATATCGAGAATGAAAGCTTTCAAATACAGTGAACTGTAGAGAAGGACTAGTTCTCAGATTTCAGATTTTCCTTGAGAGGAAGCGTGTTCAGACAAGGATCCCTACCAGCCAAAACCAGGGCATGATGAAGGCCCGAAGTCACATTTAGGAAAGAGCTTCTCAAATAACAGGTTCTTACTGGAGACTGAGTGACACATAGGGATTCGTGCGTGGAAGCCATTTCTTTCATACGTTTTTATTAAAACTTTCAAGTATAAATCACCATGCAAAGTAATTTGATGCAAAGTATTTTGTACTTAAACAGTTACTATTCCTTGAAAACTTTTAGTTAAATGAAACATTTTTGTGAGACTCTAAAACTCATGCCACTTATATTTTAAAACTTTTAATACTATGTAAGTTACTGTCTTTCTCTATTTTCTTCAGGCATTACTTCTTAGATCTTTTCCTTCCTCTTGTAGCCCTGTGGAAAAGCAGGTTTTGACTTAAATTACCTTGGTATTTATCTTAGTCAATCTCTCCCTACAGATCAGTGTTATGAGGTTACTTCTTGTTGGGTTGTTGTTTGGTTTTGTTCTGTTTTGTTTTGTTTTGTTTTGTTGGTATTATTACTTTACATGAAAGAAGGATTTTTTTTTTTTAAACTTGCTTGGACTCAACTTGTGCGGGAAGCAAAATAGTCTAGTTTCTCATCAATGAGTCCAGTTTGGTGAGGATTTATAAAAGGGCATGCTGTGTTAACACTGTTCAAATTTGAGTAAAATAAACTAAAATCTCCACCTTGCCAAGACTTCCTTTTTTGTTGTTGAAAATTACTTCTATTGGTTAATCATTTAACAGGGAGGCGTCTGTAATATCTGCCATAATGTTTTGTGATAGCCAAGGAGATAAATCTATTTAGAAGCTTCTCTTTTGACCATTTTCTCCTTAAAGTTTGAAAAACTTTTCCTAGAAATTCTAAGACAGAAAATAGCCTATAAATGATTTAAGTAGGCTTTGCTTCCAAGCTACTTCAATTAAGTTCATGATTATTGAAAGATGGTCTACTTTTTACTGAAGAAAGCTGTGGTGATAATTTGCAAATCAGGCCATTGACACAACTGTCACGCTTTCAGCAGGTCACGGAAGAGAAACAGATTTGAGCAGAAAATAATCTTTTACATGGTATTCTTACACGAAATATTAGTGAATCAGACAATTGTATAGCTGGAAGGGGAATAAAATAGAAGTGGCTTCGCCATCCCCCACATGTTTTAACACATTCAAAAAACCCCAGAAAGATTAACAAGTATTTAGGTCATAAAACTCCATCATGGCAGATAAGAGACTGGAACCCACCTTTCTTACTTGTTAGCCTTCAAGCCTACGGGTTTCAGAAGTAAGAGTGAGGAATGATGTTGGTAACCTTGCCTCCTTATGTCTCATTCTACAACATATAAAAACATTTCACCAGTTGAAATCATTAGCACCCAAAGCCAAAAAAATCAATATATACGTGCTTTGCCAATGAGCCAAAAAGGGCTCCCATCACTTGTCTGGATGGGAATAACGAGAGTTCTTAACATCACCACCTGGGTGCCCTGGGTGGGGTGGGCAGTGGGAAAATAATGACGAACAGACTTCAGGTTTCCAATTCAGTTTCACAAATGTTTACTGAAGTGAATTATCATACAGGCCCAGGAACAAGGGCTTGGCAAACAAGAGTGAATAAATGCTGAGATTTTCGGTCAAGGATTTCTGTCTGAATGGGAGATAGATATGCAGCCACATATGGTTGTATCAGTGCAAAGAAAGTGGCATTTCCAAGGAAGCAGAGAAGAGCTGAGTCTTGTCCTGAGTGTTGGGAAGCAGGTAAGATTTGTCTGAAAGAGAACAGGGAGCCAGGGGAAGATATCTATGCAGAAGAAGGAGGGCGGGCTGGGGAAAAATGCTGTGAAACCTCTTGATGCACTCGAAATTTCTGTGGTTCAGCTTTGTTGAAGGGTGGAGTGTCATGAGTGTTTGAGAAGATGATGTTGGAAAATTCATCAGGGCCAAAATTACCAAAGAAGGTGTTTAAGATGTCAAAGAAATTAAAAAAAAAAAAAAAAATATATATATATATATATATGTTTTCTGTGTCATGGAAGCCACTATTATTTATTTAATTTTTAATGAATAAAAAAAAAATTAATGTGTATTTATTTTTGAGAGAAAGAGTGAGACAGAGTGTGAGCAAGCAAAGGAGGGCCGGAGAGAGGGAGACACGGAATAGGAAGCAGGCTCCAGGCTCCGAGCTGTCAGCACAGAGTGCGACGCGGGGCTCGGACCATGAACCGTGAGAACATGACTTGAGCTGAAGTCGGACATCCAACCGACTGAGCCACCCAGGTGCCCCAAAGAATTTTTTAAAAAGTTTATTCATTTTGAGAGAGAGAGAGAGAGAGAGAGAGAATGAGCGGGGGAGGGGCAGACAAAGAGAGGGAGAGAGAGAATCCCAATCCCAAGCAGGCCCCGTACTATTAGCGCAGAGCCCAACGTGGGGCTCAATCCCACGACCATGAGATCATGATCTGAGCTGAAATCAAGAGTCAACTGTTTAACCCACTGAGCCACCCAGGTGCCTTGCAACTATTTTTTTTTTTTTAAAGAATTTTTGCATCAGGAGCCCCTGAGGGAACTGATCAAAACTGTGGCCCAATATTTGAATTTAGAGAGACTTGCTGGAGAGGACCAGGGTGGGCTGTGGACAAGATCAGATGAGAAGGGAACACGAAAATGTCTCTCATGAAAGTGTTTGCCAAAACAGTGGAACTGAGTTCATTTATCACAGCTCAGTGAGAAGGTCCTTGCGTTAGACCTAACTCTGACTTCACTTGGTATCATTAAACTCTTAAACATGTTCCCAATTGTGTGCAATTGGCACTATATATAGCAAAATTCCTTCAGGCTCCGGATTTGTATTACAGTCCAGATGGCATCCTTTGGTAGCAAAGAGGCAACAGGTACGGAATGAAAAGCAAGGATGTTGGCTACCAGGCATCCTCCCAAGGTCTTAAATATCGAGAGGGATCACCTCTGTGGGTCTGGCCCTTGCCGTCTGTCCCCAGAATCCTGGCTGCCAGTTAGCTAAGAGAAGACTCATCTTCCACCTGCTGGCTCACATTGAAAGTTGATAGGGTATGATATGTAAAATGATAACTTGTGAATTCATGATGAGAAGTGCCTCTGTCAGGCAGGACAGAATGACTTAAGGGCATTCGTTAAATGAGTCCCTTTGATGGAAACCATCATGGCATAATGTTTGCCTGTGAATCAGAAATGAAGAGAGGGTGGCATATTTATGACCCACCAAAGCAATGTGCTTGATATTAGGTCTTTCTGAAGACATCCTCTCCCTCCTGGGACCATGCATAGAAAATCATGAGAACACTGACACTGGCTATGTGTCCTTGTCTATTGTGTGGGGGGGGTTATTTCACTTTTCTTCTGCAAGACTGTACGGCTGCCCACACTCACCAACAGTATGAACAAAACATTGAAAGATAATATTCAACACTTGGTTTTCATTAATTTGTTAATACATTTTCCTTTTAGGAACAACGCCATGGGTTGGGGGCAAATCCATGGCATAAAAATGGGAGCAGAGGGGCACCTGGATGGCTCGACTGGTTAAACATTGGACTCTTGGTTTCAGCTCAGGTCAGGATCTTGCAGTTTTGTGAGTTCAAGCTCTGCGTCGGGCTCTGTGCTGGCAGCACAGAGCCTGCTTGGGATTTTCTGTCTCCCACTGGCAGCACAGAGCCTGCTTGGGATTTTCTGTCTCCCTCTCTCTCTGCCCCTCTTCCACTTGTGCTGTCTCTGTCTCTCTCAAAATAAATAAATAAACAACAACAACAAATGGGAGCAGAGATTCATGGAAATCTTGTCCTTCTCTGAATATATTTTTAGAGTGTCAGGAATATTAAGTCATTTTAGACCAAAACAAGGTTGAGATATGTGAGCAGGAAGCAAAGTCCTCGTATTTTATAGAAGGGAGCCAAGAAATGCTATTTTTAAATTTTGGTACTAAATGCAGGTAAAACACCCCAGAAACAACTTATACAACACAAAATGAGAGCTGTGTCTGTCTACTCATTTCAGACTCTAAAATAAAACAAAATGCAGCACATATAGCAAAACGTAAAGTAGGACAAACCTAAACACAGAAAGTATAAGATAGTACAGAGATCTTTAAGGAAAAGACGATTACTATATCTTCTTGGATGCGAGTATCAATTACCTGTATAAATGGGGGGCCTCTCGGTGTCAGGACAACGAGAATGCTCAGAACAGGATTGAGACCTCACATGAAGCTTGAACATGGCAAGTGTTGGTGGCACCCACAAAAAGTTAGGGTTTCTCGTGTGTGGATTTCTTCTGCTTCCAGATCCAACACTCACGGTTTGAATTTTGTTAAGACTTTTCTATCATTTCAATAATTTTGTAAAGACACATTTATTTAAAGAGCATTATTATTTGCTATTAGGAATGGCAGTTCCACGTCAGATGGAATATTGTAGGAGAAAAGAAGTTTACAGTGAATGGTGAATGACTTTAGGAACATTAAGGTGAAATAATTATTTCTGACGAACAATGCATTTCTGTGTCTCTCAGTACTATTAAATCGAATATGATTAACTTTTAATTCGTGAGTAGAAGAAACAAATATGGATCATCTTCTGATCTAGAGGAGGATATGTCACTGAGCGGTGAGGACCGCTCAGTTTGTGACAAAAAAGGTTTTATCTTATTTTTGTTAACCTTTCTTTCTCTTTTTAATTTTCTTTTTTTTTTTTAACATTTTTTTTTAACGTTTATTTATTTTTGAGACAGAGAGAGAGACAGAGCATGAGCAGCGGAGGGTCAGAGAGAGAGGGAGACACAGAATCTGAAACAGGCTCCAGGCTCTGAGCTGTCAGCACAGAGCCCGACACGGGGCTCGAACTCATGGACCGTGAGATCATGACCTGAGCCGAAGTCGGACACTTAACCGACTGAGCCACCCAGGTGCCCCTTTTTAATTTTCATAACATCCTTTGGGTGGAAAGCATTACAAATCCTTACCCCATGTCACTTACATATTTGATTAGGAAACTATCTTAAAAGGCCTGTTTTTTTTTTTTTTTTTTTAAATTAGGTTATCTTTTGTTTCAAATAGTTTGAAACACTCAGAAAGCAAGAATGCCATGTGCATGCAGCATTAGCTAATACATTCTAAATGACAGGGATCTTCTGGGCACACAGCCTTTATTTCAGCCTCTTGGTTCACATTCACTCTTGGTAAAGGTTTGATATTTCTACTTGCCTTTTTGTTACCAACTGTGACACTAATAGGGCTTAATTTCTTTTCACAATTCTTATAGACATATTTCTGAGCCAACCAAAAAAAAATTTCCTAGGCTGGAGGAGTTAATTAGGGCTGGCAAACTTTTCATCGAAGCATTGAAAATTAGTTGCTTCAGCGACCTCGTATTTCAAAGTAGAATCTAATTTTAATACAAAATGAAACTGAAGGAAAATCTCCAATATTCTTTTCAAAGCTGCTCACGCTGTGGATGTGACCCAACCCAGCCCAAGGCAAGTCGTTGCTGGAGGGTTGATGGCGATGCCTCCGGAGTAGGTGGTACCTGGAAGGATTCTCTCTGCTCTTAGGCAGATTATTGGCCCTGCAATCGTGGCAGATCGGATCTGCAGGAATGTGATCCTGTATGCTCTACTTCTGTAAGTCAGAGTTCCTTTTGCCTTTCACTACTTGATGTGTGGTCACCCACAGTCCACTCATTTGTCACTGCTGGGTGCAGGGCCCCTTTGGCGTGGCCTTGAAACAGCCTGAGAATGATGGCAGTGATGGAGAACATCTGTTAGCCTAGCTGCTGAGTAGGCCAGTTTAGAGGGTTCCCTTCTCTGCTAACTCACCTTTCCGGAAAAAGTGGTCTCGCTCAGGGAGACTGACAGCATGAAAACTGGTCATAAATCACTGAAGGGACACAGGGCTGGCCAGGCAGCATCGGGCCAAAAGAAAGGTGGATGTGAGCATGAAGCTGGCAACAGTCTTTTGAGAAAAGTTTGTCCCTAATGTTGAGTTTGTACGTTTCGTTAGGCTACATTGTATCTTTTTTAAGAGAAAAAGTATTAATTTTTTTTTTAGTGTTTATTTTTCTGTATCAGAGAGACATACACACAGAGTATGAGCAGGGGAGGGGCAGAGAGAGAGGGAGACAGAGTATCTGAAGCAGGCTCCAGGCTCTGAGCTGTCAGCACAGAGCCTGACAGTGGGGAGTTGGGGTGGGAGGAGGGCTCGAACCCACGAACTGTGAGATCATGACCTGAGCTGAAGTCAGACGCTTAACCCACGGAGCCACCCAGGTGCCCTGAGAAAAAGTATCTTTTTAATGTTCATTTATTTATTTTGAGAGAGAGAGAGAGAGAGAGAGAGAGACAGAGACAGAGACAGAGAGCAGGGGAGGGGCAGAGAGAGAGGGGGAGAGAGAGAATCCCAAGCAAGCTCATGACCGTGAGGTCATGACCTGAACTGAAATCAGGAGTAGGAAGCTTAATTGACTGAGCCACACAGGCACCCCTGCACTGCATCTTTGAATAAAATGTTACTTGTTTTGGGGTGCCTGTGTGGCTCAGTCAGTTAAGCGACTAGCTTTGTTTCAGGTCAGGATCTCCTGGTTTCGTGAGTTCAAGCCCTGCATCAGGCTCACCACGGACAGTGTGGAGTCTGCTTGGGATTCTGTCTCTCTCCTTCTCTCTCTGTGCCTCCCCTGCTCACGCTGTCTCTGTATCTCTCAAATAAGTAAATAAATTTAAAACAAAAAGTTACTTGTTAAGCGTCTGGCATCGCAGGTTTTACCTTTCTGATTATTGTATTCAGATTTTACTGTGAATCTTACGTGTCTGCTTATTTGATATTGAAAATTATGGTAGTGGTTTCCTAATTTTAATCCACTCCTAAAAATATTTTTTTGGTCATTGCAAATTGTTTTTACATAATATTGTAGGAAATTTATTAATATCTTAGTTAGAATTTATGCATCTTAAGTAATGTGTGTTTTTGTGAGCTACCTCTATTGGCTTTTATTCAATATGATATTTTTGCTTTATGAAAAACATAGCAACAAACCCATAGAAATATTAGAAACTTTAAAAAGTTTGTTCGGTGGTTATTGATTCATTCAAGGTTTTTATTTCTTACTTCGGCCAACTTTGGTTGTTTCTTGTCTCATGAAAGTTGAGACAATTCAAATATTTAGGCTAAACAAAGTAGTCAAGTATAATGCTCTAACTCTAGACTATTAAGAAATTTGTTCAAGGGGCGTCTGGGTGGCTCGGTCTGTTGAGCGTCTGACCTCAGCTCAGGTCACGATCTCGCAGTTTGTGAGTTCCAGCCCCGCTTCGGGCTCGGTGCTGACAGCTCAGAGCCTGGAGCATGCTTCGGATTCTGTGACTCTCTCTCTCTCTGCTCCCTCCCTGCTCGTGCTCTGTCTCTCTTTCTCTCTCAAAAGTTAATAAACATTAAAAAAAAAAATTAAAACCATAAAAAGGAATTTGTTCAAGTGGTACACAAGGTTAGTAAGCAGTCCCCTCTCTTTGGAGTCAGGAGATAGTCTTTTTCATTTTCTACTCCCCACAAATAAGGAGACCTATTAGGTGACAGGGTACCCCATCTAAAAATTATTCCAGAATCCTTTGTGATAACGTGCAAATCTTCACTTCGAAACTAATCATGTTCAGGGAGCAGGCAGCTTTGGCGCCGCTATGTCATTCACTCTGTTGGTACCTTGTGGGGACGAACCTGAGCTTGTCCTGATGCATCCTTGCCTCCATTCTGTGAATAGGAAATCAGGTTTTAGCTAGCTGCCTCTTTCTCCATCTTTGCTGGCCCTTCGTTAGTGCAGTTCATCATGTCTGGCATGAATCTTTTAACAGCCTGTTAGCAAGTCTTTTATCTCGATTCTTACTCCATTCCAACTAATTATCAATCCCATAACTGAAGAAAACTTTCAAACATGCAAATACGATGATGCCATTTCTCTGACCGAGCCCTGATGCTCCCCCATTGCTCTTAAAATAAACTCTGGCCTCCTTAGGACCACACAGTGTGGGCGGACCTTCAACACCTGGCCCCGCCCCTAGTCGCGCCTCCTCTTCCAGGCTCCCTGGTGCAGTCTGGAAACAAGTGTCAGAGCCCCCTAGGTGCCTGCTAGCCCCCCTCCTAGCTCTCTCCACTGTTCCTTTCTGCCCCCCATTACTTTTTCATGTAGCATCTTCATGGGTGCCCTCTGTAACACTTGTGCCATTTTATTATAAAACATCATTGAGTCTCTTTATTGCCCAGTAATTTCTATACTTGAGATGTGAAAGTAAAGTCATTCTTGTTCAAAGCCCAGAACTATATACCAATGACTATTTCAGTGTCTGGCATACCAGAGGTACTTAATGTTTGTTCAAAAATATGTAGTAACAAGGAAATAAGAAAAATAAAAAAAAAACTACAGGATTTTTGAGAGATATGATGGAAGATATCATAAGATGATAAATGGAAGATAAATGGAACATATGTTCTCTATATGAGAAAATACGTTTGCTTAAATAAGATTGTATAACAAATGCAGCCACAAAAATTATAGAATAGATGGTGGAATTGAAAAAGAAAGTATTTTAAAGTTCATCAGGATGAATAAACATGGAAGAAAAGAAAGAACATTTTAAAAGCAATACGGGGGTGTTATAGTCTAACTAGACATTAAAATGTGTAATAAAACTAAAATAATTCAAACGATGTGCTTCTTTAGCAGAAATAAACAAAGATTAATTTAACAGAATAGAACTTTCGGAAATAATTCTAGGCACAAATAAAATTGGGTGAAGATAGAATGGCAGGCTAAATGAGTGTTGTGATAACCGAATAACCAGCTGTAAAAAGATAAAATTAGATCCTCGAATCCTGTACATAAAAGCTAACAATTTTATTATGAAAGTGTAAGTATTTATAATTGAATTTGCACATCATCGTTGGCTAGGCAAGGGTTTCTTTAAGCAAGGCACCGAAGGCAAAAACCATGTATATTTAAAATAAAGGATAAATGTGACTACATTCATTTTAAAATACGGAAACATTCTACAAATAAAGGTAGAAGACTTTTTACCCATCGTTCATTCATTCATTCATTCATTTTCACCTCTTCCACCACTGCTACTAACACTGGTCTACTTGGAGCTCAGCTGAACCCGGTTCCCCGGGGAGGAAGCCTTACCCATCGTATCTAAAAATAATTTCAACATAAGTGCCAGATAGTGGGTTGATAGCCCTCATGGTTAGGCTTACTTCCAAACCACTCAGAAGATGGAGACAACATAGAATAAAAGGCCAAGAGCAACAATTTTCAAAATACACAGGGTGAGGGAAAGAGATCATGTTAATTAACTAATGTAAGAAAAATTTATCAAAATATTATTCTCCATGTTTTCCTGTAATTAATATTTCACTTGTATAACTGAAAAGTGGAATTATAAGATAATTTTAGCAGCAGTCATGTTTCAGCATATAGAGAATGAGGCCCAAACTACTCTCCATGAGAACGCAAAGTCTTGTCACACTTTTGTATTGCAGTACCGTAATCAATTTGTCTTTGCTGAAACATGGTAACCACCATCTATTCATCCAATCCACAAATGTTTTGTAAGGATCTTTTATGAATCAGCCACCTTTCCAGGCACTTGGAAAGATTCCTGACAGCACAGAGCTTTTCAGTTTCTTCTTCTGCCTTCTTCTTGTTTGGAGACAAAACGGAAGAGAAAGTTCTTACAAAGAGATAGTCACGGTAAGTAAAAAAGTAAATGTAGGACATTATCTAAGGTCAGCCACGGACCCTCCTACTGGTCAATGTTGGGGACGTAGTTGGAACTCCTGAAGCAAATGCTTCTGGTTCATCTCTTCCCAGGATGAACAGTGGCGATGACCATGTAGGCCCAGACTAATCGCTAGATGAAAACTACCAGTTCAGAGGCATTATCCAGAGGAACATTACCAGTTCAGTTACCGAGGGGGAAAGCCCTGACTTTTGGGTGCAGTGCAATGTGGTTCAAGAAAACTGCTATTCTCTGAAGCTTACAGCGATGATATCATATTTATTTGAACACCTTGGACATTATCGGTGTTCGATTTGACTTTTCTTATGAGGGAGGAAAAAATACAGACTCCAAGAACCTGTATTGTAGGCATCAGGTTTGGCATTCCTTTTGTGCCTCACACTCTGACTAGAACATTGCTGCATTGAAGTATGCAAAGAATTTCTCTTGAAACCCAGTACTGAAGGGGCACAAGGGTGCAAAAACAGGGCTGAATGACTTACCAAGGCAACAAATATTTGCAACTGCCACTCAGGGGAATAAATTAGACACCGTCAGCTGCTAATGCAAAGGTTCCTAAGACAAACAGTGCTGTAACAAACCCCTGTTGTATGGTGACAAAGTATGCCTGTGAGTTGATTTCAGAGAGACAGTAATTTAATTCCTACAATGAAGCTTTGACTACATGAACTTCCTAGAATGTGGTGTCAATCCTGGGGAAAATGACAGGGGTGAGGGGAAGGGTGTGAGAAACAGACCTCAAATAGATCATCTCTGAGCAGGGTAGGATCACGAAATGTAAATTAACTTGGGCAGGAGAAAACTAGAGAAGATATACACACACGCACGTGTATAAACACACACACACACATAGTATATAGTATAAATATACACATAACGTGCATGTCTAGTTAATGTATACACATGAATGTGTGTATGTAAAAGTATATAGGCTGAAAGCTTATTTTTTAAGTTTGTATTAAGTTTTTTTTATTTTAATCCCATATAGTTAACATACCCTATTATATTGGTTTCAGGTATAAAACATGGTGATTCAACAATTCTATACATTACTCAGTGCTCCCCATGATAAGCATGCTCTTTAATCCACATCACCTCTTTCCCCACTGCCCCACATACCTACTCTCTCTGGCAACCATCAGTTTGTTCTTATAGTAAAGAGTCTGTTTCTTGGTTTCTCTCTATCTTTTCTTTACTCATTTGTTTTTTTCCTTCAATTCTAGGTACAAGGGAAATCATATGGTATTTGTCTTGCTCTCACTGACTTAATTTGCTTAGCATTATATTCTCTGGATATAATGTTGCAAATGGAAAGATTTCATTCTATTTTTATAGCTGAATAATATACCATTGTATCTATTTACCACTTCTTCTGTATCCATTCATCTGTCAATAGACACACGGGCTGTTTCCATAATTTGACTATTGTATACAATGCTTCAACAAACATAGGGGTGCATTTATCCCTTTGAATTAGTGTTTTTGTATTTTGGTGATAAATACCCAGTAGTGCAATTACTGGATCAGAGGGTAGTTCCATTATTAACAATTTTTCCCTTTTTTAAAGAAATTTAAATTTTAGTTAATATACAGTGAAATATTGGTTTCAGCAGCAGAATTCAGTGATGCATCATTTACCCACCACACCCAGTGCTCATCACAACAAGTACCCTCCTTAGAATCCATCACCCACCTAGCCCATCTCCCACTCAACTCCCTCTGTCAACCCCTCGTTTTCTGTCTATCGTTAAGAGTCTCTTGTGGTCTGTTTTCCTCTCTTCTCTGTTTTTCACCCACTTCCCATATGTTCATTGTTTTGTTTCTTAAATTCCACATTAGAGTGAAATCATTAGCCATTTGTATTTTTCTAATTGACTTCTTTTGCTTACCATAATACATTCTAGCTCCATCTGCATTGTTGAAAATGGCAAGATTTCATCCTCTTTGATGGCTGAGTAATATTCCATTGTATATTCCAACACTTTCTTTATCCTTTCGGCAGTTGATGGACATTTGGGATCTTTTCATAGATTGGCTATTGATGGTAATGCTGCTATTAGGTAAATACCTAATAGTGCAATTGTTACAATGTAGGAGAATTCCATTTTTAGTTTACTGAGGAACCTGTCATACTATTCTCTAGTGGCTACATCAGTTTGGGTTCCTCTTGACAGTGTAAGATGGTTGCCCTTGCTCCGCATCCTGACCGACACTGCTGTTTAGCCATTCCGACAGGTGTGAGGTGGTATCTCAATTGTGGTTTTGATTTGTATTTCCCTGATGATGAATGATGTTGAGCATCTTTTCATATATCTGTTTAACCATCTGGATGTTTTCTTTGGAAAATGTCTGTTCATGTCTTCTGCCCATTTCTTAACCGGATTATTTGTTTTTTGGGTGCTGAGTTTGAGAAGTTCTTTATATATTTTGGATACTAGCCCTTTATCAGACATACTGTTTGCAAATATCTTCTCCCATTCTGTAGGTTGCTTTTTAGTTTTGTTGATTGTTTCCTTCACTGGACAGAAGGTTTTTATCTTGAAGTCCCGATAGTTCATGTTTGCTTTTGTTTCTCTTGCCTTGGGCAATGAGATGTTTAGTAAGATGTTTAGTAAGATGTTTAGTTTAGTAAGATGTTTAGTAAGATGTTTAGTAAGATGTTTCTCCAGCCAAGGTCAAAGAGGTTCCTGCCTGTTTTCTCCTCTAGGATTTTGATGCTTTCCTGTCTCACATGTAGGCCTTTCATCCATTTTGAATTTATTTTTGTGTATAATGCAAGAAAGTGGTCCAGATTCATTCTTCTGTGTGTTGCCATTCACTTTTCCCAGCACCATTTGCTGAAGAGACTGTCTTTTTTCCATTGGATATGCTTTCCTACTTTGTTGAAGATTAGTTGAACACATAGTTGTGGGTCCATTTCTGGGTTCCCTATGCTGTTCCATTTATCTATGTGTCTCTTCTAGTGCCAGTACCACATTGTCTTGATGACTCCAGCTTTGTAATATAGCTTGAAGTCTGGAATCATGATGCTTCCAGTTTTGTTTCACTTTTTCAGGGTTGTTTTGGTTATTCAGGGTCTTTTCTGGTTCCAAAATATTTTTAGGATTATTTGTTCTAGCTCTGTGAAAAATCCTCGTGGTATTTGATAAGGATTGCATTAAATGTGTAGATTGATTTGGGTAGTATAGACATTTTAACGATGTTTCCTCTTCCAATTCATGAGCATGGATTGTTTATCATTTTTAAAAGTTTATTTTTATTTTTGAGGGAGAAGAGAGAGAGAGAGCAAGCAGGGGAAGGGCAGACAGAGGGGGACAGAGAATCCAAAGCAGGCTCTGTGCTGACAGCAGCCAGCCTGATGTTGGGCTCAAACTCATGAACCACGAGATCATGAGCTGAGCTGAAGTCAGACACTCAACTGACCGAGCCACCCGGGGGGCCCCACGGAATGTTTTTTATTTCTTGCACCCTTTTCAATTTCTTTTATAAGTGTTCTATAGTTTTCAGATATTTTCAGTCACAGATATTTTAAGTCTTTTGATAGGTTTATTCCTAGGTATCTTATTGCTTTTGGTGCAATTGCAAATGGGATTGATTCCTTGATTTCTTATTCTGCTGCTTTGTTATTGTACAGAAATGAAACACATTTCCACATCTTGATTTTATATTCTGTAACCTTGCCGAATTCATGTATCGTTTTAGCAATTTTTTGGTGGAGACTTTAGGTTTTCTACAGAGAGTATCATAAGTCTGCAAATAGTGAATGTTTGACTTCTTTCTTGCTTATTTGTATGCCCTTCATTTCTTTTTGTTATCTGATTGCTGAGGCTGACTTCGAGTACATATTAAATAGTAATGGTAAGAGTGGACATCCTTGTCTTGTTCCTGACTGTAAGGGAAAGGGCTCTCAGTTTTTCCCCATTGAGGATGACATTAGCTGTGGGTCTTTCATATATGACCTTTATGATGCTGACATATGATTCACATATCCATACTTTGTTGACGGTCTTTATCAAGAAGGGATGCTACATTGTCAGATGCTTTTCACCTATTGAGAGAATCATATGGTTCTTATTTTTTCTCTTATTAATGTCGTGTATCTTGTTGATTGATTTGCCAATGTTGAACCACCCCTGTAGCCCAGGGATAAATCCCACTTGATCATGGTGAATAATTCTTTTAATATATTGTTGAATTCAATTTGCTTATATCTTGTTGAGAATTTTTGCATCCATGTTCATCAGGGATATTGGCCTGTACTTCTCCTTTTTAGTGTGGTCTTTGTCTGGTTTTGGAATCAAGATAATGCTGGCTTTATGGAATGGAAGTTTTCCTTCAATTTCTATTTTTTGGAACAGTTTGAAAAGAATAGATATTAACTTTTCTTTAAATGTCTTGTCGAGTACTCCTGGGAAGCCATCTGGTCCAGGATTCTTGTTTGTTGGGAGATTTTTATCACTGATTCAGTTTCTTTGCTTTGGTAGGTCTGTTCAAATTTTCTTCCTGTTTCAGTTTTGGTAGTTTGTTAGTTTCTAGGAATTTGTTCATTTCTTCCAGATTGCCCAGTTTGTTGGCATATAATTTTTCGTAGTATTCTCTTATAATCATTTGTACTTCTGTGGTGTTGGTTATGATCCCTCCTCTTTCATTTGTGATTTTATCTGTTTCAGCCCTTTCTCATTTCTTTTTGATAAGTCTGGATTCATTTCTACTTTCTAAGAACCAGATCTTAATTTTGTTGACCTATTCTGTTTTTGTTGTTGTTATTATTATTTCTGTATCATTGATTTCTCCTCCGATCTTCATTGTTTCCCTTCTCTGCTGAATTTAGGCTTTATTTACCATTCCTTTTCTAACTCCTTTAGGTGGAAGGTTAAGTTATGTATTTTGGACCTTCTGTGCTTCTTGAAATAGGCCTGAATTTTCCTCTTAGGACTGCTTTTCCTGCATCCCAAAGGGTTTGGACTGTCATGTTTTCATTTTATTTGTTTTCATGTATTTTTTTTTTTCTTGCACATTTATTTATTTTTGAGAGACAGAGTGAGACAAAGTCAGAGTGGGGGAGAGGCAGAGAAAGGGGATAGACACAGGATCAGAAGCAGGCTCCAGGGTCTGAGCTGTCAGCACAGAGCCTGGTGTGGGGCTTGAACCCACAGACCATGAGATCATGACCTGAGCTGAAGGCGGACGCTCAACAGACTGAGTCACCCAGGCGCCCCTCCATGTATTTTTTTTTTAATTTCTTCTTTAATGTCCGGATTAACCCTTTTATTTTTTAGTAGAATGTTCTTTAATCTCCATGTATTTGAGGGCTTTTCAAATTTTTCTTGTGGTAGACTTCAAGTTTCATAGTATTGTGATCTGAAAATATGCATGGTATGATCTCCATCTTTTTGTACTTGTTGAGGGATGATTTGTGACCCAGTATGTGATCTATTCTGGAGGATGTTCCATGTGTACTTGAAAAGCATGTGTGTTCTGCTGCTTTAGGATAAAATGTTCTGAATATATCTATTAAGTCCCTCCAGTCCAGCATGTCATTCAAAGTCCTGTTTCCTTGTTGATTTTCTGCTTAGATGATCTGTTCATTGCTGTAAAAATCCCCTACTAGTATCGTATTATTATCAATGAGTTTCCTTATGTCGGTGATTAATTGATTCATATATTTGGATTATATCATGTTGTGGGGCATAAATATTTACAATTGTTATATTTTCTTCATGGATAGAAACCTTAATTAGGATATAATGTCCTTCTTCATCTCTTGTTACAGTCTTTGTTTTAAAATCTTTATCTGATAGGGGCACCTGGGTGGCTCAGTCGGTTAAGCGTCCGACTTCAGCTCAGGTCACGATCTCGCAGTCTGTGAGTTCGAGCCCCGTGTCGGGCTCTGGGCTGATGGCTCAGAGCCTGGAGCCTGCTTCCGATTCTGTGTCTCCCTCTCTCTCTGCCCCTCCCCCGTTCATGCTCTGTCTCTCTCTGTCTCAAAAATAAATAAAAAACCTTAAAAAAAATTTTTTTTAAAATAAAAAAAATAAAATCTTTATCTGATATAAGTATGGCTACTCTGGCTTTCTTTTGGTGCTATTCGCATGATGGATGGTTTTTAGTGGTCACAAACTCCTATAGTTTTTTTGTTTGTCTAAGAAACTCTGTATCGCCTATATTGAATGACAGCTTTGCCAGATAGAGTATTTCTTGGCTGCATTTTTTTTTTCCATTCAGCACTTTGAATAGATCTTGCCACTTCTTTCTGGCCAGCCAAGTTTCTGTGGACAGATCTGCTGTGAACCTGATCTGTCTTGCCTTGTAGGTTAAGGACTTTTTTCCCTTACCATTTTCAGGATTCTTTCCTTTTTTGTGCATTTTGTGGATTTGGCCATGATATGACTTAGGGATTGCTAACTTTTATTGAATTTAATGGGAGTTCTCTGTTCTACTTAGAATTTGAAGTCTGTGTCCTTCCCCAGATCAAGGAGATTTTTAACTATAAGCCACCATGTCCACCTGTATAGGAAAAAATACTCCACCTGAGGGCAGCAAACCCTGGCACCAGTTGTGCATTGCGACCTACCATAAACTCTGAGCCACTGCCACTGCATGGAGCGCAACCCTTTCCTGAGACAAGCTGGTTACAGCATGGTGAGACCTTCCACCAAAAGATCATTGCGGGGGATCTCTGAAGTGTGGGGTTTTGAAACATAGCCATGACTGAGATAAAACTCTGGAGAGAGGTGTCACCTGGTAGATGGATAGCTCAGACACAGATGGGGAGATGACGGGGAGATGCACAGGAGGGGGTAATTGATTGTGCATCTGTGAGGGCCTGAACTTCCTGCTCTGCAGACAAGAGAGTGGGATGAAGTCATTTTCACCATTAGCCCCCCAACACTGATGAATTCCAGTAAGCTCAATAGCACTACCAAGGGAAGAACAGAGACATTACACCAAGCCCTGCCCTCCCTCTGCCCTCCAGGTAAACCTTCACTGGGACAAGTGACCTGAGAATCAGACAGCAGGCCTCTCTCCCAGAGACCAGCACAGATCCCTTCCAGGAGCTTGGTCTACAGACCATAGACTGCTGGAAAGTGTCCATGGGAAACTGATCTAGTTTCATTTGTGTTTCTTTTCTTCACTTCTTTGTGCAGTTTTGTTGTTGCTCTTACTTCTGTGTTTGGTTTTTGTTGTTGTTGTTGTTGTTATTGTTTTTCTTTTCTTTTGTGTCTTGGATTCAGAAACAGCAAACTTTTTTATGTTATTATATTTTTATTTTATTTTTTTTACTTTTTCACTTTTTAATATTTTTCTCTCTTTTTTTTCTCTTTTCTCTTTTTTCTATCAAGCTTCTCTTAATAAGCAGATCATGTGCACTCAAGAAGAAAGTATATTCTGTTGCTTTGGGATGCAGAGTTCTAAATATATCTGTCAAATCCATCTGATCCAATGTATCATTCAGGGCCCTTGTTTCTTTAAATTGGCCGTGTGTCTAGATGATCTATCCATTTCTGTAAGTGGGGTGTTAAAGTCCCCTGCAATTACCACATTCTTATCAATAAGATTGCTTATGTTTGTGAGTAATTGTTTTATATATTTGGGGGCTCCCGTATTCGGCACATAGACATTTATAATTGTTAGCTCTTCCGGATGGATAGACCCTGTGATTATTATATAATGCCCTTCTTCATCTCTTGTTACAGCCTTTAATTTAAAGTCTAGTTTGTCTGATATAAGTATGGCTACTCCAGATTTCTTTTGACTTCCAGTGGCATGATAAATAGTTCTCCATCCCCTCACTCTCAATCTGAAGGCGTCCTGAGGTCTAAAATGAGTCTCTTGTAGACAGCAAATAGATGGGTCTTGTTTTTTTATCCATTCTGATACCCTATGTCTTTTGGTTGGCGCATTTAGTCCATTTACATTCAGTGTTATTATAGAAAGATATGGGTTTAGAGTCATTGTGATGTCTGTCGGTTTCATGCTTGTAGCGATGTCTCTGGTACTTTGTCTCACAGGATCCCCCTTAGGATCTCTTGTAGGGCTGTTTTAGTAGTGACGAATTCCTTCAGGTTTTTTTGTTTGGGAAGACCTTTATCTCTCCTTCTATTCTAAATGACAGACTTGCTGGATAAAGGATTCTGGGATGCATATTTTTTTCTGTTCATCACATGGAAGATCTCCTGCCATTCCTTTCTGGCCTGCCAAGTTTCAGTAGAGATCAGTCACGAGTCTTATAGGTCTCCCTTTATATGTTAGAGCACGTTTATCCCTAGCTGCTTTCAGAATTTTCTCTTTATCCTTGTATTTTGCCAGTTTCACTATGATATGTCATGCAGAAGATGGATTCAAGTTACGTCTGAAGGGAGTTCTCTGTGCCTCTTGGATTTCAATGCCTTTTTCCTTCCCCAGATCAGGGAAGTTCTCAGCTATTATTTCTTCAAGTACACCTTCAGCACCTTTCCCTCTCTTTTCCTCCTCTGGGATACCAATTATGCATAGATTATTTCTCTTTAGTGCATCACTTAGTTCTCTAATTTTCCCCTCATGCTCCTGGATTTTTTTATCTCTCTTTTTCTCAGCTTCTTCTTTTTCCATAATTTTATCTTCTAGTTCACCTATTCTCTCCTCTGCCTCTTCAATCCGAGCCGTGGTTGTGTCCATTTTATTTTGCAGCAAATTAATAGAATTTTTTAGCTCCTTCTGGCTGTTCCTTAGTCCCTTGATCTCTGCAGCAAGAGATTCTCTGCTGTCCTTTATACTGTTTTCAAGCCCAGCGATTAATTCTATGACTATTATTCTAAATTCACTTTCTGTTATATTGTTTAAATCCTTTTTGATCAGTTCGTTAGCTGTTGTTATTTCCTGGACGTTTTTCTGAGGGGAATTCTTCCATTTCGTCATTTTGTATAGTCCCTGGAGTGGTGCGGGACTGTGGGGCACTTCCCCTGTGCTGTCTTGAATAACTTGCGTTGGTGGGCGGGGCCGCAGTCAGACCTGATGTCTGCCCCCAGCCCACCGATGGGGCCACAGTTACACTGGTGTGTACCTTCTCTTCCCCTCTCCTAAGGGCGGGATTCACTGTGGGGTGGCATGGCCCGTCTGGGCTACTTGCACACTGCCAGGCTTGTGGTGCTGGGGATCTGGCGTATTAGCTGGGGTGGGTAGGCAAGGTGCACAGGGGCAGGAGGGGCAGGCTCAGCTCGCTTTTCCTTCGCAGATCTGCTTCGGGAGGGGCCCTGCGGCACCGGGAGGGAGTCAGACCTGCTGGAGGGATGGATCCGCAGAAGCACAGCGTTGGGTGTTTGCGCGGTACAAGCGAGTTCCCTGGCAGGAGCCGGTTCCCTTTGGGATTTCGGCTGGGGGATGGGCGAGGGAGATGGCGCTGGCGAGTGCCTTTGTTCTCTGCCAAGCTGCGCTCTGTCTTCTGGGGCTCAACAACTCTCCCTCCCGTTGTCCGTTGTCTTCCAGCCCTTCCGTTCTCCGAGCAGGTCTGTTAACTTATAACCTTCCAGATGTTATGTCCCGCTTGCTGTCCGAACACACTCTGTCCCGCCCCTCCGCTTTTGCCAGCCAGGCTCGGAGGCTCTGCTTGGCCGCAGGCTGCCCCTCCGCCCCGGCCACCCCTCCGCCCCGGCTCCCTCTTACCAGTCCGTGGAGTGTGCACCGCCTTGCCGCCCTTCCTACCCTCTTCTGTGGACCTCTCTTCTATGCTTGGCTCTGGAGAATCCATTCTGCTAGTCTTCTGGCTGTTTTCTGGGTTTTTTAGGCAGGTGTAGGCGGAATCTGAGTGATCCGCAGGACGCGGTGAGCCCAGCATCCTCCTACACCGCCATCTTCCCCAGGTCTCCTCTTAATAAGCAGATCAAAACATACCTAGGATCTAGTTTCCTTCATTTGATTTTTTTTTTAAATTTTATCTCATTCAATTATTATTGTTGTTGATTTTTCTTCCTCCAAAATGACAAGATGGAGGAATTTACCTGAAAATAAAGAACAGGAAGAAATGATGGCCCGGGATTCAGTCAATGCAGGTATAAGTAAGATGTCTGGACTAGAACTTAAACCAATGATTCTAAGGATACTAGCTGGGCTTGAAAAAAGCATGGAAGGCACCAGAATCCCTCTCTGTAGAGATAGAAGAACTAAAATCTAGTCAGGCCAAAATTAAAAATGCTATAGCCGAGATGCAAACCCATATAGAAGTCACAAAAATTAGGATGGGCAAGGCAGAGGAGTAAATTAGTGATATACAAGATAAAATTATGTAAAATAAAGAAGGTGATCTTATACCTGTGGAGAGACCATATTATCCACTTCTTCACATGGGACCCAGGGGATCCTCAGATTGCATTGCCAATTCCCAAGGCTACCCCCTTCTCACTGGAGTGCCACAAAGGTCTGATCTCTGAAACTTTAGACTCTTTGATCCTCTGTTTATATATATATAAAAAAAATGGCAGTATTGAAACTCTCTCCTTTTTCCCCAATGGTTCTAGGGAATATTTTTCTGGTGCTTTCATTCCTCTCTAGCTGCTTTCAGTGAGGAGTGCTTTCTTGCACCAACTTGATGTGCTTTTCTCTCTCTCCCTTTGTCTTTCTCCTCTCCACAAAAATGGCTCCCTCCCCTCTGCAGCACCATGGTTCTTCTCCTCCCATAATTCTCCTCTCCACACCATGTACCTGCCATGTTCTTTCCCTCAAACTATGCAGATTGTTCTGTTAATCCTCAGACAGATTTCCTAGGTGTTCAAAATGGTTTAGTGCTGATCTAGCTGTGTTCAAGGGACAAGATAAGTCCAGGGACCCCTTACTACTTTGCCATCTTAACTTGAGTTTTCTGTTTTATTATTTTTTTAAATTAACCTTTTGAGCACCCTCCATTCTATCTTCCACAGTGGCTGCACCAGTTTACATTCCTACCAACAGCTCAAAAAAGTCCCTTTTTCTCCATACCCTCACAACACCTTTCATTTCGTATGTTTTTTATTTTAGCTATTCTGAAAGATGTGAGGTAATATCTCATTGTAGTTTTAGTTTGTATTTCCCTGATGATAAGTGATGTTGAGTATCTTTTTATGTGTCTGTTGGCCGTCTGGATATCTTATTTGGAGGAATGTCTATTCATGTCTTCTGTGCATTTGTATAATTTTTGGGGGTGTTGTTTTATCAGTTTTTTATATATTTTGGATAATTATTCTTTACTGGATATGCCATTTGCAAATATCTTCCCCCATTCAGTAGGTTGCCTTTTAGTCTTGTTGATTGTTTTCTTCACTGTGCAGAAACATTTTATTTTGATGTAGTCACAATAGTTTATTTTAGCTTTTATTTGCATTCCCTCCAGAGACGTATATAGAAAAATGTTGCTATGGTCAATGTCAGGGAGATTACTACATGTGCTCTCTTCTAGGAGTTTTATGGTTTCAGGTCTCACATTTAGGTCTTTAATCCATTTTGAGTTTATTTTTGTGTACAGTAAAGGAAAATGGTGCAATTTCATTCTTCTGCATGCTGCTGTCCATTAATTCCAGACTTTGCTTTTTTTTCCCCCCAAGATTATTGTGGCTATTTGAGGTCTTTTGTGATTCCCTACACATTTTAGAGTTGTTTGTTCTAGTTTTGTGAAAAAATGTTTGGTATTTTGATAATGATTGTATTAAATGTGCAGATTGCTTTGGGTAGTATAGATATTTTTGCAATATTTGTTCTTCCAACCCATAAACGTGGAATGTCTTTCCATTTCTTTGTGTCATCTTAAATTTCTTTCATCAGTGTTTTATAGTTTTCAGAATATAGGTCTTTCTCCTCTTTGGTGAAGTTTATTCCTAAATATTTTATTGTTTCTGGTGCAATTGTAAATGGGATTCTTTTCCTAATTTCACTCTTTGCTGCTTCATTATTGGTGTGTAGAAATGCAACAGATTTCTGATGATGATTTGGTATCCTGTGAATTTACTATATCAGATTTAGTAATTTTTTGGTATAGCTTTTTGGGTTTCATATATATAGCATTATGTAATCTGCAAATAGTGAAAGTTTTATTTCTTTTTTTTTTTTCCAATTGGGATGATTTCTTTCCTTTTCCCCCCCTGATTAATGTGGCAAGGACTTTTAAATAATAGTGGTGAGAGTGAACATCCTTGTCTTGTTACTGATCTTAGCGGGAAAGCTGTCAGGTTTTCACAATTGAATATGATGTTAGCTGTGAGTTTTTCATGTAAGGCCTTTAATATGTTGAGGTATGTCCCCTTTAAACCTACTTTGTTGGGAGTTTTTATCATAAATGCATGTTGTACTTTGTCCAATGTTTTTTTTTTCTTTTCTGCATCTATTGAAATGATCATAAGGTTTTTATCCTTCGTCTTCTTGATGTGATGTATCACATTGATTTGCAAATATTGTGCCACCCTTGCAACCCAGGAGTAAATACCACTTGATCATGATAAGTGATTTTTTATGTGTTTTGTTGAATTTGGTTTGCTAGTATTTTATTGAGAAGTTTTGCACCCATGTTCATCAAGGATTTTGGCCTGTAGTTCTCTTCTTTAATAGAGTCTTTATCTGGTTTTGGTATCATGGTAATGCTGGCTTCATAGAATGAATATAGAAGTTTTCCTTTCTTTCCTATATTTTTTGGAATAGTTTGAGAAGAATAAGTATCAATTCTTTTTTAAAATGTTCTCTTGCGAAACTATGTGGCCCTAGACTTTGTTTGTTGGGATTTTTATGATTACTGATTCAATTTTTTTTTTTTTTATGGTTATTGGTCTGCTCAAGTTTTCTATTTTTTCTTGTTTCAATTTTGGTAGTTTATATGTTTCTAGGAATTTTTCCATTTCTTCCATGTTGCCCAATTTGTTGGCATATAGTTTTTCATAATATTCTCTTATACTTGATTGTATTTCTGTGGTGTTGGTTGTCATTTCTCTTCTCTCATTCATGATTTTATTCATTTGGTTCCTTTCTGATAAGTCTGGCTAAAGGTTTTCAAGAACCAGCTCTTGGTTTTATTGATATGTTCTATTATTTTGTTTGTTTGTTTTGTTTTGTTTTATTTTTGTTTTTGTTTTAGTTTCTATTTTTTTTTTTAATTTCGGCTTTAATCTTTATTATTTCCTTCCTTCTGCTGGCTTTATGCTTTGTTTCTTGTTGTTGTTTTTTAGCTCCATTAGTGTTAGGTTAGGCTGTTTTTTGAGTTTTTTTCTGGGTTCTTGAGTAAGCCTGTTTTGCTATAAATTTCCCTCATAGAACTACTTTGGCTGCATCCCAAAGATTTTGGACCATTGTATTTTCCTTTTCATTTGTTTTCATGTAATTTTTAAATTTTTTCTTTGATTTCTTGATTC
>NC_064816.1:65444801-65480779 GCF_023721935.1 Panthera uncia | reverse complement strand
TGTATATATATATATATATATATATACACCACATCTTCTTTATCCATATATTCATTTATGGGCATTTGGATTCTTTCCATATTTTGGCTACTGTTGGTAGTCCTGCTATAAACGTTGGGGTGAATGTGTCTCTTCGAAACAGCATACCTGTATCCCTTGGATAAATACCTAGTAGTGCAATTGTGGAGTTGTAGGGTAATTCTAATTTTAATTTTTTTGAGGAAACTCCACACTGTTTTCCAGAGTGGCTGCACCAGTTTGCATCCCCAGTGCAAAAGAGATCCTCTTTCTCTGCATCCTTGCCAACATCTGTTGTTGCCTGAGTTGTTAATGTTAGCCATTCTGAAAGTTGTGAGGTGGTATCTCATTGTGGCTTTGATTTGTGTTTCCCTAATGATGAGTGATGTTGAGCATTTTTTCATGTGTCAGTTGGCCATCTGGATGTCTTCTTTGGAGAAATGTTTATTCATGTCTTTTGCCCATTTTTTCAATGGATTATTTGTTTTGGGGGTGTTGAGTTTTTTTATTTATTTATTTTTATTTTTTATACTAGCCATTCTATCTGGTTTGAGGTGGGTCTTTGCTTGGTCTTTCCATGATCTTTCCTGGTGTACCTAGTATAGTAAAAGCTATTCATTCTAATTCTAAGAGTATCTCCTGTCATCTCTTCCTTAAAGTTGGAGTTCATCACATCTCTATCAAAAACCTTTTCATCTCAAATTGCACAATTACTTGAATTTATAGCATCAATGACCTCAGCTATCAACATATGCCAATGGCTCATTTATTCAATTCGTGGTTATTGAGTGCCTATAACGGGCAAGCACAAACATCATTCCTTAGGCTAGAACTATATTCTTTCACTTATACACAGATGAATTTCAGTCACCTCAAATTTTACAGATCAAATCTTATTACTTTCCCCATAAAGCTTTCCCCTGTTGAGTTTATCCTGTTTCAGAAAATACTGAGAAAGTTGACTGATTACTGTAGGGATTGTTAAATACCATCCATATATCTCCAGGCCCTCTAACAGATGTTTCTTCATATGTAGTATTCACCCTCTTGAAGGCTACTTTCCAATTTTTCAAAAGAATGCTCTTCTAGAAATGAAAGTCTAATTATATAACTACAGTCCTCAAGAGTTTCACATTCACCTTAAAATAAAACCTTCCATTTTTTAGTATGGCACACAGACACATGAGTGCTTAGGCCCCATTTCCTTTTTATCCTGATCTGATTAGTTCACACTCACCCTCCAGGTTAGCTAGACTAAACTGCTTTATCCATTGAAGGTCATTCTACCAGAATTTTAGTATTTTTGTTTTATCTTTTCACATTTCCTAACCATCTTCTTAATAATTCATATGTTGTTATTATTATCATAAAGTTATTTCCTCTATTATAGCATAGTTAGTTTTGTTTTATGTAAAAAACACATGTTTCAAAGCCATTGGGAGTTGCAGATAGAGAATGATGTATTCAGTGATTTTGAGACTGTTGAGTAGAGAATGTAATTGGATATGTACCTGAAGATTGTTCTGGGTTTTAACAGAAGTGAACTGGAAGACAGGTCACAGTACATATTGCAGGGGTGGTGATGTGAGGGAAAGAGCAGGTAGTCAACTTTAATCTGAGTAGAAGTGATGTGAGAAGGTGAGCTTGAAAAGATGAGAGAGTATGTTAAGCTTGGATTTACTTGTGTAGAGAAGATTAGCAAACAGGCCAGTTTGGATTCTTGATAGTTGATATAACTTTTCATTTTTCTCTTAGAAATAATAGAACCTTTTAGAAAATTCATTGAATTTTAAAGTTGAAGTAACATAAAACTAGGTCTACTCTCTCTACTCTTTAATGAGAAAGACTGTTGTTTGAGATAAATTTAGGGGTACCTGCGTGGTTCAGTCAGTTAAGTGTCCAACTTTGGCTCAGGTTATGATCTCACGGTTTGTGAGGTCGAGTCCCGCATCGGGCTCTGTGCTGACAGCTCAGAGCCTGGAGCCTGTTTCAAATTTTGTGTCTTCCTCTCTCTGCCCCTCCCCTGCTCATGCCATCTAACACACTCTCTCTCTCTCTCTCTCTCTCTCTCTCTCAAAAATGAATAAACATTAAAAAAATTAAAATAAATTTATAATATTATATGCTATTATATATTAATATACACAAGCACACACAATTTAATCTCTTTATTGAAAAGGTACTGATATATAGAAGTTGTACAAAATATGAAAATGGCCCATCAAGGTCTATTAAATTTACTGAACTATCATTGATGATAGAAGTTCTTCTCACCTCTCCTTAGTCGCCTGCAATGATACTCCAATGGCCGCAGGAGATTATATATATATATATATATATATATATATATATAAATATAGATATAATGCATATATATATAATATGCATATATATATGCACATTTACATTTCTGTTTTTAATTTCCTTTTTTATTTGCCATGCTGCTGCCTATAGCATTCTTTGTCAGAATTCTCATTCATTGTGATAAATATTTATCGTGTGACTTATAAAATTTTCTATAGGGAAACATCTCCAAAATGTTTACCTCCAGTTGGAACTAAATTCTGGACTTTTATTTTTGATAGCTAATTAAACATTCCTCTTGAATATGTAACATATATGCCAAATTTAACATGTCCCAAACTGAAATCTGCATTTCTACTTTAAATTCAGATAGACCTTATCTAAAATAGTTTTCACCGAAACACATATTTTTTTTTCTGTACCTATATCTGTTTTGTTATTTCATAGCACTGATAAATTTTTGTGATTATTATTATTTTACTTACTGAAGTTTTTATAACATATGATAATATATGACAGTTTTAGTTTTTTATTACTGCTTCCCAAACTCACATAGAAACATAGAATCTGAAACCTACCTTGATTATCCGTATGAATACGGATACGGATCCGTACATATGGATGTATGAATTGACAACGCTTGGGTAAGTGGTTCCTTTGCTTCCTTTGGCATTGGCTGGAATTGCAGTCACCTGGAGCTTTCACGGAGGTGGGCACATTCAAGAAGTCTCTCAGTCATAAAGACTGGCTGTTTATGTTGGCTCTTAACTGAGGGCTCCGCTAGGTCTATCAATTAGGATAACCCAGTTCTCCTGCACATGGCATCTCCATGTGGTTTAGGCTTATCTCAGCATGGCCATTGAGTTCCCAGAAAGAGAATTCCTAGCACCACAGGCAGATGTCATAGAAGATGCATGGGATCACTTGTGCCTCGTTCTATTGGTTAAAACCAGCCACAGAGGCAGCTGGGATTCAAGGCAGGGCAGAACGTCACTCTACCCCTCAACAGGAAGAATGACAAATCATTTGTAGTCATCAGACGAGGCCATCTGCCTCATCAAAATTACTTATTTTCTTCCGATATGCAAAGTGCGTTCACCCCTCCTAGACCTTCTTGAATTCTCATCCTCCAAGTGCAATGTATACTCTTGTTCAAAAATGAGGTCTTATGCGCTTAATTGTGTGCCCCCAAATTCATATGCTGAAGCGCCAATCCCCAGTACCTCAGAATGTGATTTATTTGGACATAAGGCCTTTCAATACATGATTAAATTGAATGAAGACCATTGAGGTAGGTATGCTAATCTACCACATAATGTAGGGGGGAAGTATAGAGAACATGCTACAGATTCCCCTGCTCCAGGGACAGAGAATGGTCCTTGGTTAGGAATCAGTTCTGTTTAACAAGATCATTTCTCCATGAGTCTGGAAATGGCTGCTTGCAACTGAGTAATTTTCTAAGCCTGATTCCTGACCATGGAGGTCTAGGGACTAAGAGGCATCTTTTTATTTTGAACTGTATCCATCACTTTCAGTACAAGTCAAATAGTACAAGTAAATAATACTGTTTAAACTTCTATGTATTGGGGCACCTGGGTGGTTCAGTCGGTTGAGCATCTGAATTCGGCTCAGGTCAGGAACTTGCGGTTTGTGGATTCAAGCCCCAAGGCGGGGTCTGCGCTGACAGCTCAAGCCTGGAGACTGTTTTGGATTCTGTGTCTTCCTCTCCTTCTGTTCCTCCCCCACTTGCACTCTGTTTCTCTGTCTCTCAAAAATAAATAAATATTAAAAAAAAACTAAAAAAATAATATTCTATGTATCAAATTATAATCCAGTCTATGATATTAAAGTAATACCCATAAATCTTACCAGGTAAGCCCCTCTCAATTATTCTCTTATATGTTATAGACGCGCTTTTGACTTATTATTTACTGGATTTGATTTTTGCCCTGGAACCATTTCTTAAATGGCTAACTGTGGATCACTGGAGAAACCAGAAAAACTATTTCATTTTTTAACCCAGCAAGTCCTAGTTTGTTAATTATCTAAATTCTCTTTAAAAACTGACAATTGTTTTTAAGTTATATTTTTTGTTTTCTTTCTTTGGGGTCATATAATTTTTCACGTTCAGTTAAAGGAAGCCAGTCCGTACTTAAAACGTCTTACCTGGAAATCTGTTTAGATCCACAAGTTCATTTTATATAAGTCTTTGCTTACATTTGTCTGCAAGTAACACTTAGCTAACACTTATACTATATATGAATTGAGATCTCTTTTCTGACAACTTAAGTAGTAATTTTATGAGTAAACAGTCTGTTTTAAACCCTTCAGGCTGGAGGTTTATGCCTGGTCCCAAAACCAACTTCACAAGGACCAATTTCTGTTTCTATTATATATTGGTAAATAACAAAAGACCCCAAAGTCAATAGTTTAAAGCGTTCAATATCTCTCACGATTCTGTAGGTTGACTATAGATTACTTATTCCCACATAAAAATACATACAGCTGCTCGCAGCAGTCACAGATTCCCATTTCACTGCAACCTTGGGTGCATGTGATGGGTGGTGACGGGTGAGGGAGTGGGGAGGTCGGGCGCTGGAGCATCCAAGATAACTGACTCACACTTCAGGCAGTAGGTGCTAGTCTCCACTGGGAGTTAAGCTAGGGTCCTTAACTAAGTTCCTACCAGGGCACCTTGGTTTCCAACCACTAGAACAAACCATGCGGCTTAGACTTCTCATTTCATGACTGGGTTCCAAAGGGATCATTCCAGGAAGTGAGGAAGGAATCTACAGATTTCCCAGAGTGCCTGATTTGGAAGCTACATTTCATCGCCCTCACTGTCAATTGAAGGAGCACTAATATTTCAAGATGTATTTTAATTATCCATTATCTAGGAAGCCTTTTTAATTCATCTATTAGATAATGGCTTTCTTTTCATTTTAATTTAATTATAATGCTCTTCATGCCCAGCATAGTACTTGAATAATATACTCATTTCTATCTTCACTGGAATGCAAACAAGTTGAGAAAAAGACTGGGTGTTATACATACATTTTTACCTAGTGCCTGTCACTGTGTCCTTTTCATTAGTCCTTAATAAATAATTACTGAATATTTGATGTTTTAATTACTGATATTTAACCATGACTTAAAGATAAGTTTACAAAATTTAGTGAAATAAATTAACTTGTTGATTAAATACATATTTTCTAAAGGAACATTTTGTATATTTTTAAATGGTTTCAGATTTACAGAAAAATTGTGAAGATGGTACAGAGAATTCCAACATAACTGAGATGATTTTACTTAGTATTAACATCTTATATTAATAGGGTACATTTGTCATAATTAACAACTAATATCAACGCATCATTATTTAAAGTCTATACTTTATTCAGATTACCCTACTTTCTACCTAATGTCTTTTTTCTTTTTCTGTTCCAGGATCCCATCCAAGTTAACACATTATATATATGGGCTCCTCTTGGTTTTGACAGTTTGTCAAACTATCCCTGTGTTTGATGATCTAGACAGTTTAGAAGCCTTGGTCAGGTATTTGTAGAATGCCCTTCTATTGTAATTCAACTAATGTCTGCTTCATGATTACATTGAGTATATGTGTTTTGGGGTGGAGGGCCAAAGAGACACAGTGTCGTTTTTATCACATTGTATCAAGGGTACAACATGACTTATTATTGTTGATGTTAACCTTGCTCACTTGGCTGAGGTAGAGTGTTTCAGGTTTCTCTGCCGGAATCTTTTTTCCCTCTCTTTCCACACTAAATTCCATGGGGGGAAGTCACTACATGTAGCCCATACTTACTGAGAGGAGACTTGAGTTTTGCTTCCTGGACATAGAATATCTACATCAATTATTTTCAATTTTTCTGCACAGGGGATTGTCTATTATCTCCAATTTATGTATCTATTCAATAACGTGTATATATCAGCATGGACTCATGGATATATTATAATACTATTTTTATTACTTTGTTCCCACATGAATAGTTGCAGCTTTGAGCATTAGGAGCTTTTTCAGATGGTTCTTGTGAACCTTTGACATACCTCCATTATTACAGATTTTTATTTTTAAATAACTTCCTTACTTGCAGGCACTCCAAGATATTTCAGGCTTATTTGTACATTTCCTGCCCTAGTCATAGAATCAGCCATTTCTCCAAGGAACTCTGATTCCTTTTATTAAGCAATGGCATAGAAACCAAATCTGAGTGTCATTGCTTTTAGGCCCTCTAGCTGATAGTGAAGAGAAATATAAATATTTCTCTTTTTTCATGTTAATTGATTTTTGAGAGAGACTGTGAGCAGGGGAGGGGCAGAATGAGAGGGAGACAGAGAATCTGACAGAGAATCTGCACTATCAGTGCAAAGCCCAACGGTGGGGCTCAAACCCACAAACCGTGAGACCATGACCTGAGCCAAAGTCAGACCCTCAACTGAGACACCCAGGCTCCCCTATAAGTATTTCTATATGCAACTATATGTATCTCTATTAAGCTGAACATGAGTTCCTACAGCTGTCTCCAGCTCTAGTCCATTACCATAAGACCATTTTGTGATGCTCCACTGGCTTACCTGTAATATCCAACTTTAACAGTGAGAAACTTAGCTTTCACCAACACCATCCATTTATGTAATTATTCAATTCCAGGATACATGTGTAATGGTTTCAGAATTGTTATCCTGGACCCTGTCAGAAACTATTTTATCAACTAGGGTACCGTATGTGTTATAATTTCCATTTATAAAATTATGCATAATTTTTTTTTGCCTTAGTCGTATAGACCCCCTTAATGTCCAAAGATAATGAGGTCAGCACCTTCTCTCACCTCCTCCTTCAGTGCAGCTGTTTCATACACGTGTAATACATTTTGATTATTTTGTCACATTCTGCATTCCATCCGGGGATCCCTGACCTCCTAAATGACTTTCTCAAAATTCGCATACATTAGGGTTCATTGTTATTGTATAACATTCCATTCGATTTTGACAAATGCTCAATATGCTACGTTCACCATTACAGTATCACGCAGAATCGTTTCACCACCCTAAAAAATCCCCTGTCCCTATCTGTTCAGCACTCTCACCAAGCGCCGGCTGATCAGGCAGATAATTGAAATCAAACACACACACAGAGTCTCTCAGACTGGCTTTTTTAACTTGGCAATATGCATTTAAGTTTCATCTATGTCATTTGGAGTTTGATAGCTCCTTTCTTTTTATCTCTGAATAATAATTCATTGTCTGTTGTTTCATAGTTGTTTCTCTCTTCACCCGCTGAAGGATATCTTGGTTGCTTCTAGTTTTTAGAAATGACGAATAAAGCTGCTATTAACATTTACATGCAGGTTTCTATGCAGACATACATTTCAAATGCCTAGAATACAACTGCTGCATGAGACTAAATTTTGCTTTGTAAGAAACTGCAATATTGGGAAGATGATTTTAATACTTGTTTTAACTACAGGCATTTTTATTACAAATTGTAATAGAATTTATTATATTATAAACAAAAAAGGTATACTCTATGGGCATAATACAACATTTAAATAAATCAGATAAATACAAAGAAGAAATTAAAGGTCATCCATAATTCATCATTTATAGATAATCATGCAAAGTTTCATGGAATATTATTTTTATTTACATTCATAAATTTTTCCTAAAAATAACACACATGGCATTTTTGGCACTTCAGACTTTGTGTTGACTCACACTAATCTAATACTTTTCATTAGTAACAACTTGGGGACACACAATCCCCTAATAGTTTAGGGTTGGAGTCAACTCTCCACGGTAAATTTGTAGAAAACTAAGTTTTTGTGTCTTTAGTTTTTTGTGACATGTGCGGTATGGTAACATTTTATAATTTCCATTTATCAAATTATAATGACATTACGTCAAATCATCAATATAAAATTGCTTCAAATCTCCCCCCAAATTCAAATGTTCTTCTTTAACATCATTTTAATGCGATTCATGTTTTTTTCCATTTCAAGGATTTTTTTATATCAAAATGTTGATTTTTTTTCACAATTATTCTTAATATTGTATAAAACTTTTAGGTAAAACTGTGCTTACATTGAAAATAATTTGGAGAAATTATAGGAGTGCAGTGACTGGGAAAAACAGGCTACATCAATAGTAGATGAAAAAAATTTAAAAAGAGTGCTTACTTGTATTTACAAATGGATACACCTTAATGGCTCCTTTGAATGATAAGTTTTCTATAATATATTTTCTAATGTCATTTGCTTAATTTAGTGCATTTATGCCAATGTGCATATGTTGCTTTTCATAATTTCTTATAATTTGCTTCTCTTAATAAACAACATTCACTTCAATTTTTGTTTTCAGAAAAAAAAGCATTTTGTTCAAAGAAAAATAACAAAAAAGCCTTCTGATAATTTAGAAGGCAGATGTGGTTGTGAAAGTTGAAGAAATTAGAAATAATTTGAAGTTAAGACCACTAAAGTTATTATAAGAGCCACAGAATAAGCAAACATTGATTATCACATATTAGCATAGTTTAATTAATTTATAGCTGACTTGGACCATGGCATTAAACAATATTGTGTCAGTTTATTAAGTTACAGGAAAGCGAGATCATAATGAGGAAAAACAATAACCTCAAAATACTTTACCTTCTCCATCTTAAAATGACTCATGGGTGACATTGCAAAAAAAGAAGCAATTCAATAACATATTGTGGGCAGACAAAATCCCATGATAAATATAAATGGACAAATGATTTTTGTCCAGAAGAAATACCTTAAATGTATAGTAATGAAGTGTATTGAAGAATCCAAATTTGGACAGCTATTATATATCCTGTGTTTCAAATGTCCTAAATATTCCCAGTACCAATCTACTGTGAATAACCAATAAATGTAAATATTACTGCTTTTTATAAATATTATTACGGCCTAAAAAGAATGTTGGCCAAGAGAGATGTTGGCTGTTCACTCTGGAAATGGCATCTTTGATATGTCCATTATCTCTATTCACAATACACGGTTGGGTGGAAAGAATTTGACAGCAGTGATGAGTGCTATTAAACGAAGAGAAAGGTTAAAATTGGAATACGTCTGTATCGCTTTTGAACATGCAAAATATACATTCTCTTTTCACACCCAGCGAAGTATCATGGTTCGTTTTCACTCTCGAATAGTATTTTCAAATTATGGTCTTCAGAGAAAATATCAGAATCACCTATTTTACTGGCAAAACATATATGAGCCCAATTACAGCAAACATGTAATATGTGCGTGTAAGCAGTATCTGAGCCCTGTTATTACACTACATTGCAATTATTGGGGGTAAGATGTGGATGCTGGTGTTTTTAATTAACTCACCAAATCATTCTTTATGAGTTCTGCAGTTTGCCAAGTTATGTTTTCTTAGTTATAAGGTAGAAAACAAAGTTGTCAAAAATGACATATTGACACCTTGTGGACCAATCATCTGATCATATGGAGGAGAAGGGAGTCTGACATTTGAGATGTTTTCTCCTGTTTAGGTGATTGCTGATTCCCCATGTTTAATGGCGTTTGAGAGGCTAAGGTAAGCAGAACTTTTGGCTTATGGGGTTCAGGACTTGCCAAGGTTGAAAAGTCCCAATAAAACCCCTAAGATTTCAACTGGGGGCACCATGGACTATTCAAGGGCTAAGTTCTCCACCCAGAGAGGAATCATACCAGTCTCTCATTGGATTATTAAGGTGATTCACCCTCAGACTACTTGCCCACGGTTAGCAAAAATGAATAATTGCTGAAATAGAATAGCAAACAGAAACTGCATAAACCAAATTATATTTCTGAATAATAAAAAATGAACTGCCTAGGAATTAGTCTAGCAAAAGTTATAAAAGAACTTATAGGGGAAATAATAAAATATTATTCAGAGAAAAAATTAAATGCCTAAGAAATGGAAGGATATAACATACTCATTGACTGTAAGTATCTATATGTATTGTTTTAAAAGTTTATTTATTTATCCTGAGGGACAGAGTCAGTGCAATTGGGGGTGGGGGCAGACAGAGAGAGAGAGAGACAGAGACAGAGACAGAGGCAGAGAGACAAAGACAGAGAATTCCAAGCAGGCTCCATGCTTCCAGCGCAGAGCCCCGTGTGGGGGCTCTAACTCATGAAACCACGAGATCATGACTTAAGCTGAAACCAAGAGTCGGATGCTTAACTGACTGAGCCACTCAGTCAGCCCCTATAAGTATCTATAGTTGGAATATGTCAGTTATCCTCTTATGATCTAAAAATTCAGTGTAATCATAATAAAAATGATTAGCAAGTTGTTTTGTGGAAATTTGCAAACTGCTTCTAAAGTTATTGTGAAATACAAAGAGCCAAGAGCAGTGAAGACAATAGTGAAGAATTAAATGGACAACTTTCATTACCAGAAAATCAATACTCACACTAAACCTGTGTGGTATTTGTACCAAAACAAACCACCAAACACAACAAAGAATCCAGAAACAAACGCCCAAAGTTGGGCGGAATGAGTTTTATGACAATGACTACAAGTCAAGTGGGTTTACAACATCAGAAGCATCTGCAATTTGTGTCCACAGCAGAAGCACTTGTGAAACCCCAAATTACCTGGTTCCCTCTTAGCTCCTGGCTGTGCACTGTGATCCACTCTTACATATATGCACCCAGAGCACTGGAGAAAATATTCCCCCTTTGGAGTATTCATAAGAAAATGAATGACTCTTCATCTACCTTACACAGTACACACACACACACACACACACACACACACACACACACAAACTATATGTGGCTCTTTGTGGATCTTAATGAGAAAGGTGAAATAAAGCTTAGAGGGGTTAGCACAGTTGATCTTACTGATGGTGGGATAAGAAAAGATTTCTTCAGAGTACACAGAAAGCACTCACTGTAATGGAAAAACCTGGCAAACCAGATCACATTCAAACAGGGAACTTTTCTTCATAAGAATTCATTATTAAGAAATTCAAAATTATGCCACCAACTGGGATAGATTATTGTTTGTACCTATATATAACAAAAAAAGCCACATCCAGAATATAGAAAGAAAAACAAATCAATAAGAAAAAAAAGACAATCAAAGGAATATGGGCAAATTACTTGCATCGTCACTTCATAAAAGTGACAAAAGTCATTATTTTTCATCAATAAAAATTCTTGATATTTGTACACAGCAAAATGCACTAAATTATAAATACCAAATGCTGGTGAGAATATAAAACAAATGGAATGTTCACAGATGGCTGGTTGGAATGTAAATTGTACGAACACTTTGTAAAACTGTTTTCTGTTGTCTATAGAAGATGAACATGTGCTTTGATCTTAAGATTATACGTCTTAATATGTACCCAACAGAATTGTACATGTATGTGCACAAAGAATATTCATAACAGCATTACATACTGTAGTTACAAACTGGGAGAAAATGACATTTTTTAATGGATAAAAATGCTTACTACACGCATCAAATGGAATGAACAAACAATGAATTATTTGCATTATAATCAATTATTTTTGGATAAGTAATATAGAATAGAGTTTTTTTCCCTTCCCATATATAACTTGTCTTTTTCAGGGTCAAATCAATTATGAGTTATTTCACCCGTAAGATACTGTGATATCAACATTTTTGTATATTATATGACTCTTAGGATATTAATGTACCATTATTTAGCATTAAAAACATTTTTTTAATGTTTATTTGGTTTTTGAGGGAGAGGGAGAGACACAGACAGAGCATGAGCGGAGAGGGCGGAGAGAAAAGGAGACACTGAATCCAAAGTAGGCTCCAGGCTCTGAGCTGTCAACACAGAGCCTGATGTGGGGCTTGAACCCACAAACCATGAGATCATGAGCTGAGCTGAAGTTGGATGCTTAACCGACTGAATCACCCAGGCGCCCCTAACATTTTTATATATTTAATAATTTTTCTGGCTGCTCACTTCTAAGCTATGGTCCATTATGTTTGGATTCTGAAAGGTAAGGTAAATCTTAATTGTTAATCTAGAAGTAGATTATAAGCAGTTATGAAAAGTGACATATGCACATTGACATAAATGCACTGCAGAGTAAAGAAGATATATAACAGGAAACTGTCAGATTGATACCAGAGAATTATTTGTAAAAACAAATTAACATTGCCCCTCCCTTTAAAAAAGTTCACATGTTATAATTTTTGTCAGTTGTCCCATTTTACATAATTTATCCAAAAACCAAAGAATAATCTTTGGTGAACAGGCAGTTTTAATTAAACAATATTCATTTGAACAATATGTAAAAGCATAAGATATTTTTATATAATACAAAAAGTTAAAAATATTAATGTTTTATTTTCGAGAAAGAGGGGGGCAGAGCATAAGCAGGGAAGGGGCAGAGAGAGAAGGAGACACAGACTCTATAGCAGGATACAGGCTCTGAACTGTCAGCACAGAGCCCGATGTGGGGCTTGAACTCATGAACTGCGAGATCATGACATGGGCCAAAGTGGTACACTTAACCAACTGGGCCACCCAGGTGCCCCAAATATGAAAGGTTTTTAAATATGCAATTGTTATATAAGAACATCTACTTATTTGAATTAATTATTTTGAAAAAATACATACTATAAATTTGAAGTAAATTTTTACAATCTTTAAATGGAAAATTTCCCTATAATACATGGGGGAAAAAAATCTTAATTGCTTTTTGGATAAAGACGAAGACATTAAAATTTAGTTATTTTCTAATAACAGAATGAACATTAGAGACGAAACTAAAAAGTCACACTGGCCACAAAATATTAGTTATGGTAACCATTGTGTTTATCATTGTTACTTGTTGAAACATTAAAATTGTATTTATTAACTTCAAATGTGAGAAGTGAGAACAAAATTTGGAGTGCAGAAACATCATGTGAGTCCTTAAAACAATAATTCAGAGATAAATAGATAAAAATAGAGAGTCAGGGGTGCCTGGGTGGCTTGGTCAGTTAAGCCACCAACTCTTGATTTGGGCTCAGGTCATGATCTCGCAGTTAGTGAGGTTGAAACTTGCATGGACTCTGCACTGACAGCACAGGGCCTGCCTAGGATTCTCTCTCTAATCTCACTTAATCTGAGTGATAAAATTATGGATTTTTTCCTATTGTCCTTTGTAGTTTCCAATTTCTCTACAATGAGTTGCGTAAGAAAAAATACAAAAATGCAGACTGCTAAAATAAATATATTTTTTAATTTTTTAATTTTTGAGAGAGAGAGAGTACAAGTGGGGGGGGGACAGAGAGAGAGAGGGAGACCGCAGATCTGTAGTGGGCTCTGGGCCCAACGTGGGGCTCGAAATCACAAACCATGAGATCATGACCTGAGCCGAAGTCAGATACTTAACCACTGAGCCACCCAGATGCCCTAAACACTGCTAAAATAAATATTAAACTTAATTCTACACATTATACTGCTTCTTTTGTTAAATTTTTAATCCCATGTTTAATTCATGTTGTAATTTAACATCATCAACTATTCAACAATTATTTATTAAGAGCTAATAAAAATAGATACAGTTATAGAAACTTGGGACCAATTATGAATAAAATATTGTTCCTTTATCAACTTGCTTACTATGTCATGAAGGAATTTAATATAAATCTCAAGTATGATGCTGGGTATGACAAATTATAATGCAATTAATATTAAGTGAAAGTCATGATTTTTGATGGAAGCATAAAACCCACATCTTCCCAGAGAATAGGGCAGTAAACCAGACCTTGAAAAATGAATGCTTTTTCCGCTGACAGAGTGTGGGCATAAATTTATGGAAACTGAGATAAGATTATTTATTTTTTCATGAATGCTTATATTCAAAACGTTTTACTAAATACATACATGATCTTTCTGATGGAGAAAGGTTTTGGGATTTTTTCCCCACTTTTGCCACTATTAGGTAAAGTTTAATTCCCCTTTTCTTTTTAATGTTCATTTTTGAGAGAGAGACACACACAGAGTGTGAGTGCGGGAAGAGGCAGAGAGAAAGGGAGACACAGAATCCAAAGCAGGCTCCAGGCTCCAAGCTGTCAGCACAGAGCCCAATGCGGGGCTCAAAATCACAAACCGTGAGATCATGACCCGAGCCGAAGTCGGATGCTTGACCCACTGAGCCACCCAGGTGCCCCTGATTCCCCTCTTCTTAAGTCTGGTTGACCTTGGTCTTTTTGCACCAATGGAGTAGAGCTGAAGCCAGAACCTAGCCTTTAGTAGATGTTCAGTCCCTCTCTTTACTGTTTGCAATGTGCCCTTTTGCAATCTGGCTATCCAGTGAGGAGCTAAGCCACATCAAAGGCATGTGCAGGACGCATATATATACACTAATCTAGCATTTTAGAAATCTAAGTAATGGTTGAATTTGGGATGAAGAAAGGTGTAGACAAGCCTGGGATGCTGCTGATCTTTTATGACTTTACCCAGGTGTTGCATACATGGGTGTTTCCTCTGGAAAAAATCACTGAGCTGTACAATTGTAATTGTAAACTTTTCTATATGTGTCTTTTAAAATTTTTTTTTAATGTTTATTTATTTTTGAGACAGAGAGAGACAGAGCATGAACAGGGGAGGAGCAGAGAGAGAGGGAGACACAGAATCTGAAACAGGCTCCAGGCTCTGAGCTGTCAGCACAGAGCCTGACGCGGGGCTTGAACTCACGGACCGTGAGATCATGACCTGAGCCGAAGTCAGACGCTTAACCGACCAAGCCACCCAGGCGCCCCTCTATATGTGTCTTATGTATCGTAAATGTTTGTAGAAAATAGATATTTTTTGGTACCCGTGCATAAAATATTTGAAGAATGAGTCTCTTCAAAATGAACACATTTGTAATCTGCTTATCTGCAGATATATAATTACCAATAGCAGACTCAGTGTCAACGGGATGGGGGAAAATTAATTGATCATTGAATTTATCTTGGGCAAAGGGAGAAAGGAATTAACCTTGAGAGCCTGTGGGGTAGCAGTCGTTTTGGGGGGATACTAAATACGACTTTTTGTCTGTTTTTGTCATGATTTTAGAAGTTCTTCTCAGATGGAAATTTAGCGTCTTGTGACACATTCTGAGATTGTGTGCAAATAATAGTATTTTGTACTTTAGTGGTAGAAGAGTTGTGTGTTACATCAATGGCAGCTGTGAGCCTTTAGAAGTGTGATGCCGCATTAAACTGGAAGCAGAATGGAGAAGGTGAAGGAAACATAAGGCTAGGGTAGACTGCACCATGTGTGTGTTAACAGAGGGGTCACCACACTGGTGTCTGCACCTCACCCATAGATAAAACAACTAAGCTCCAAATTCACAAGAGTCCAAGAATGAGTTGATGGTTAGTTACGAAGATGCTACTGTATTTTTAAGCTAACATGGTTTTATTATTGTTTTGTTTTTTTGTTTTGTTTTGTTTTGTTTTGTTTTGTCCCTTCTAGGGACCCTGTCTTCGTTGTTACTTCTTCCATTTATAACCACTCAACCACTCAGTCTTGGTCTTCCTTGTGGGCACCAGAAATCCCACCCTACCTTTTACTCTGAACTTTTTCATTGCACAATATTTGAGTGAGGGCTTTCTGCATCTTTCCTAAGATATATAAGTGAAGATGTCTGAGGCATCCTTGGGGTCTCCAGTGCCAAATTCCCAATGAGCTAGAGGCTTTGCCCCACCATTCTATATAGTATATTCAGATTAATGGAAATACTGGACACAAGCGCTTTCTCATCTAGGGACGACCAAAAGGAAGTCGGTGAAAATAAGACATAGGGATACTAAAAGGCAACATGTGCACATCAGACAGTGCTACAAACTTCCAACCTCAAAAATCCTCACCAGAGGATGATCAGTGATGGATGATATTTTGAATGAGATTTATGTCTGATCTTCAGGATATTGCATGGACCCTTTCTAAGACCAGCCTCTGGTCCTGAGACTGGACCTATTTTGTAAACATGGTGGTCTTACAATGTGCTGATGGACATTTCATATGGCTCGGGTGGATGCCAGAAATCTCAATGAAGATTACAATACATTACAATACTTGTAATGATTAGAGCTAACTTAAATTACATAGACAGGTAAATAGTAACACATTACATTATACAGAGGAGTAAACAGGACTAACCTCATATTCTACAGGTAAATATAGTTTATTCTATCTTTATTTCTGTTCCTAGCCTTGGGAAGCAGAACATGATTAGTGACCTTGACATATCTGGGAATCATACTAACAGACCCCTAGACCAGTGTGAGAACTGATCCTATATAGGTCTGCACAGCCAAAAGAAACACGCAAAACTAACCATGCTTTTGATTCAATCACTGATTTGGAACATAGGATCAACAGATGGCAACAAAATCTGGAGCAGAAAAGAGAAAATACAAGTGAATGAACAGAAAAACTGACCTCAGAATGAGACGACAGTTCAGAACATAATTAAAACAATTTTCTACTCACTACTCTCAGATTTTAAAGTACTTTGCATCCCTATCAAAAGAACATGATGTGATGAAATTAGAATTAGCATGAAAAAAATTAAAAGTATTGACGCCAATATATTTTTAAACTAATTAAATGGATCAAATAGGGGAACTGATTTAAACAATGCAATGGAAAACAGAGTCAAATTATCAAGAGATAGAAAATATAAATGCACAAATTGGGATAGAAACTAGGAAATGAAGCATTTGTCTATGAGCAGTCCGGAGGAAGAGGGGAAAAAAAAGAGAAAGATGCACATATCATATATAGGTATTGATTCACATCAAAAGCACTGCAGAAAGAAAGAGAGTAACAAATATCCATGGAGTAGCAAACGCAGAGGACCTTTGTGCAAATGTCTGTCAGCAGCAAATCTTCCGGGTGTTATGTTCTAAACCTCTGGACGTTCTTGGTTTTATTTTATGTATTTTAATTCTTTGGTGTTTATTATTACGTTTGATTGTTTCATCTTATAGTAAAATCTGTTGTAATTAAGCTGTGAGCTAACAACCACCATCAGTGAGTACGTCCCCAATGATGATGACACTGACCCTGGTTTTCCTGACAATTTTACCTGCCTTGGCTAGTGCGCGCTGGGAAGTGAATGTGTCACATATGGCTAAAGTCATTGATGTATGAGAACAACTTGGTGCCCCAATCTAGTCAGCTCTTAGTTACCTTTAAACATGTTACATTAGTTGTACTCAATTTGAGAACCAACCTGGTAAAAGTAGAATACTTTCACTTCAATAAATCTTACACATCCTTCAGTATGCTATCTCCTGAGTTTTCATCTGAAATTAATACCCTGGAGTAGGGAATAGTGGGAAACTAGGGAGATGGAAGAGATGTATCAATGAACATGCAGATCAGTAGGTGGATGAATAAGGGAATGTTAGATATCTAGAAACATAGCTGGATGGGCAAATAATCGGTTCATGCGTGGCATATATAGTCAGTAACGATAACTAAAAATTTTATAGACGGCAGAACTGAGTGGTTGCAAATAAGAATTTGAGTCATACCATCAAGTTATTTACCTATTTATGTATTTATTTTTTGTCTGAGAAAATCTTCATGGCTCCTTCACTTTTAAAGGATAATTTTACTGGGTACGGAATTAGATGTTGATGTAGCTGATTTTTTTTTCTTTCAATATTTTAAATCTTTCACTGTTTTCTTTCTTATTTGATTTCTGAGGAAAGGTCCATTATATAAGGAAAGGTCCATCTCTATACAAGGTAATTTATTTATTTTTTTTACTCCAGGCTCTTTCAAGAATCTCTCTCTACCTTTAGTTTTGTGTAGTTTAAATAAGATATACCTAGGGGTGTGTGTGTGTGTGTGTGTGTGTATGTGCATGTGTGTTTAATATTTATTGTGTTTAGTAAATACTAAATACTAAATATTGTGTTTAGTATTTATTCTGTGTGGTGTTCTCTGAGCAGAATTCTTGAATCTGTTATTTGGTATTTGTCATTAATTTTGAAATGCACTTGGACATTATTACTTTCAAATATTTCTCCTGCTCTGTTCTGGTATTTCAATTAAGGATACGATAACACATTTAAAACATTTAAAGTTGTCCCATGGGTCTTGGATTTTGTGTTTTTGGATTATTCTTACTATTTCTTCTCTTTGCATCTCAGTTTGGGAAGTTACTATTTAAAATACTCTAACAATATTGAGATGTTTCAATACTGCATTTCTGGGTAGAGTGTTTGCTCCTTGCTGAATTTTTAGTGCAACTTTTCTGTACTTTTATTTTATTATTTTTTTTAATTTAAAGACCACATGGCTTGAGATGGTTGTGATGTTTTAAAATATTTGTTTCAGAGTATAGTCTTATCTTCAAGCTACAAAACAAGATTAATGAACTGTCTCATAGTTGAACTATTTATGTTAAACTTTTCTTAATATTCATTTTTAATAATGTCACTGGTCTCGATTTTCTGAAAAAGCCCATGGTACACAGAGCAAAAGAGAGAAAGTCTATGTTAAATGTTAGTCTGTGAATGAGAGTGTGTATGTGTATGTCTGGATGTCAAGCTATTATGCTACAGGATACAAATAATGCATTGGTAATATAGGCTCCAGCAGGGATCTGCAGGCAGAAAGGCAGTAAGGGCATGAATATCCAGGCTCTGGCATCCCAAAGAGAACTGTTTAGACCAAGATGAAGCTGGATGCTCTTTGCTCCAATAGAGATACCTGACACTGTGTTGATTTCATTTTTTGGTAGGAGAGATGTGATAGTCACTTTATACCAGCAGAATATTTGATGACAGACAGTCTGAAATATGTGCATCAATTGCTGGTGAAGCCAGTTGCCCAGCACATAAAATCCTTAGTGCCCGTGAGGGAGCTACTGGCCCTTGGACTCTCAGGAAGAAGTCTACAGGAGGTTCCATTCAAGTACCCCCCAATTCTTGTAGTGGGGCAAAGGTGATCCCATTCTAGCTGCCAAACAAACCATGACCAATTCTCGATGAGCTCGAGAGATAATTCTGATTTCTTCTCTTTACAAGTGAAAGTTTGATCTTTTCTCTGATTCACACCATGTTTCTCCTCTTGGTGGGAAATGAGCCCTCACCCTCCCAGCCTCTATTGCCACTGGCTACTCGGCCAACGGAACCACTTTCCTGGACGTTGCTTTGGAGCTAGTGACTCCTGGACAGGAACAGCCTAGACCTCTCTCCTTCACAATGGTGGTAGTGTTACAGGCAGACTGAGAACCCCCTGGGACAAGAGTGGCAGCCATGCTGGAAGCAGGAACAAGATGAGCATAGATGATGTGGTGTCCTGTCCTCATTGACCATGGCGGTGGTGCTGCCCAGGCATCACCTTAGTGACCTAACTTGGGGCACTTCTCTGCTTATGTAGCCTCCATCTGGGTCTCATGGTAAGCCTTTGCAATAGTTAAAACAATTATGAAATGATGAAAGCATCTTCACATGGAACTGGTAATGAAAAAGATGTTTCAGGGTTCACATAGGATGAGATCTCTGGAATATGGACTTCTAATTGTTTGGATTTCATTTATAACTGTAGCTTCTTCTTCATTTTTTTTTTTTTTTTTATGTTTGAGAGATAGAATGAGAGCAAAGGAGGGGCAGACAGAGAGGGAGAAAGAGAATCCCAAGCAGGCTCCACACTCAGTGCAGAGCCTGATGTGGGGCTCGATCCCACAAACCATGAAATCATGACCTGAGCTGAAATCAAGAGCCAGATGCTTAACTGGCTGAGCCACCCAGGAGCCCTACCTGTAGCTTCTTTTTAACATAATAGCCAATTTTTTTTTTTCTTCTAACTTTGTGTCACTATTTTGCTCACTTTTCAGGGTTTGGTTTTCTTTCAGCATCAGTAAGAAAAAAATCCTGGAGGGATGGGGAAGCTGGTGGCAGAGTAAGGGCATGCTAGGCTCACCACATCCCATGAATACAGCTAGATTACTATCAAATCATTCTAACTGATTCCACTCATGTGTAGAATTTAAGAAACAAACCAAATGAGCAAAAGAAAAAAGAAGAAAGAGAGAGCGAGAGCAAGAGAGAGAGAGAGAGAGAGAGAGAGAGAGAGAGAGAGAGAGAGAAGCCAAGACACAGATTCTTAATGATAGAGAACAAATTCAGGGTTGATGGAGGAGTTGGGTGGGGGATGTGCTTGATGGGTGACGGGTACTAAGGAGGGCACTTGTGATGAGCACCAGGTGTCGTATGTAAGTGTTGAATCACTATATTGTACACCTGGAGCTAATATCACACTGTGTGTTAACTGGAATTAAGATAAAATGAAAGGAAGGAAGAAAGAAAGAGACAAAGAAAGAAAGAGAGATGGAGAGGGAGGGAGGGAGGAAGGAAGGAAGGAAGCAATGAGGAAGGAGGGAAAGAAGGAGAAAAGAGAGAAAGAGAGAAAGAAATTCCTGAAATAATATAATTAATATAATTATCACTAAACAAATCAAACATTTTGTGCCAGATATATTCTGAGATGGCTATATTTTGTCCCTGATAAATAAAGGAATCGAAAGAAATGAAGATAAATAGGATGTAAGATACATCTATGTCTCTATCTATATCCATATAAAGCCACCAAGATGTCACATCTCATAATTCATCGCCAGCAAAACAGAATGCCAACTTTGGAGCCTAATCTAAAAATAGGCATTTCTTTTATACATTTTTATTTATGCAAAGTGAGTGCACTTAAAATGACTCAACTTATTATAGAGAAAAAAATTTGTTGCCCATATCTTAGATTAAAATTAGGGTTGATGTGATAAAGTTAAATCACGTTACAAGACTGAGAAAAAGCTCAGCCATTGAATTCAGCCAGAAAAAAAAGCAAATATCCTTTAAAAAATTATCGAAGAAACATCAGCTAACACAGAGAAGTCAATTAAGATCGTACTATTTCCTTCTTCTATGTAAGGGGTATTATTCGAGTTAGCCCACAAAATTCCCTATGACATGGGTACCATATTTTGAGTATTCTAGAGGCCCCCTAGCACCTGAGCCTTCTTTTCATAGCCATGGTAGGAAACAGAAAGCACAGTTAAGGGAGAGGTGTGCCACTGCATCATACCTGAAGCGGGAGATGCAGGGAGGGGTGCTTACCAGGAAGAAAACCTTGCACTAGTAGCTGGTAAGAGAAAAGAACAGGGCGCAGTCCCACGCTGGCTCCATCCAGTATATTGTTGTGGTTCGGCATCAGCATGGCGGGGCAAGGCCTGGTCCTGTGTGTGGGATGGAAGTCGCTATGGTGATACCTGCCAGACTCCGTCAATGGATGAAACCATGTGTAGAAGCCAGCTCTTCACCTAAAAGGACTTCTGCCCACAGTATTGGCGGAACATGAACAGGGCCGAGGCAAATCCACACGGTGTCTGGGACATCCGGGGTCTGGTTGGATGTCTATTCCCTGTAAGCATAATGATATAAAAAGTAACCTGGAGATGTACGAAGCGAATTACTACAGAATAGAGGAAGGGAAGGATTTTCTCATTATTGAAAAGTAAAGTACCTCCTACAATAATTCAATCCCAGGCATCATAAAATAACTTCAGCAAACTATTTGATTCCCTTAATGGATTAGAAGGAGGTGTAGCCCCTTGGAATGAGACCACAAAACTATAAGGAGAGAATAATTTAAGATGAAAAGAAAGTATAGTTTGGCGAATGATAATCAGGTGAGGGGCAAAGACAGCGCAGGTTAATGGTTAGGTGGAAGGAGAACCATCAAAGAGCAAGATAAGCATCCTCACTGGGGGTGATGTATGTTTACAGAGATTTGAGGGACAAAAATAATAAACTGGAATAAGTAAAAAATTTTGAAAGTTTTTCCGGGAAAACGGAAGAAAGCTAAAACAACTTAAAATGATGAGAGAAAAAAAAAAGTGGTATGCAGATACTGAGTCCTGAGAACAGAGATTCAAATTAAGAATGTGTTTATGGAAATAAAGCCTGAATAATTACAATGCAAAAAATTAAGGAAGAATGAAATTGAATATAACTTAAGGAATAGGAGGAAAAGAAACCTAAGTAATGTTCTAAAATATTCCAAATTGTAATTTTGATTTCCTATTTTTGCTTATAACATTTTTCAACATGGTTTAATGTCTTCTTTAAATTTTATGGTATTCTGGGGCACTTGGGTGGGTCGGTCAGTTAAGCATCTGACTTTGGCTCAGGTCCTGAGCTCATGGTTTGTGAGTTCAAGCCCCACGTCCGGTTCTGTGCTGACAGCTCAGAGTCTGGAGCCTGCCTCAGATTCTGTGTCTCCCTCTCTCTCTGTTCCTCCCCTGCTCTCTCTCTCCCTCTCTCTCTCTCTCTCTCTCAAAAATAAATAAACATTCAAAAAATTAAATTTTATGGTATTCTCAAAATGTTAGGGTATTAGAGAAAACTGCTGGGGAGATTTTTCCTATACATCTAATTTTTAAAAATTTTTAAAAATTTTATTTTTATTGAACAAGAAATCGATGCCGAGGTAGGGATTTGTGCTGGTCTGCCAGTCAGTGCTCCACCCTGGCAGTAGCGGGCTGTGGGTTTGGCCCAGCTGCATGAGGTGACCGTGTTCCAGCTTTCCTGTCTGAGGAGTCATGACAGCAAGTGTCTTTGAGAGGCAGGGACCTGCTGTGGACTCTTTCTGCAAGGGTAGCATGAAGACGACGCACTGTTTTTTGTGTTCAGCCACTTAGATTCATAGCTGTTTCTTGCCACAACGTAATTTAGCCTTACGAATATGCATGCTTCATGAAGAAAGCATGAAAAAAAACCTCAGAAACCTCCCAAGGGGAAATCTCGAATCCTGTCTCCCAGCAGTAAACTTCATAAATATTTTGGTGTATTTCTTTGCTTGTCTTCATTTGCATATATACATATACATCTAGCTATGAATTAAATGCAGTAATCGTCTTTTTGTTTGTTAAAGCATCGTCTCCAACCACATGATTTTAATATTTGTCTAGCATCCCATCACACAGGTATAAATTACTTGGGTTAAACAAAGAGTTTCTATTGGTTGTTTTTCGTTTGGTCAGCGTTTTGCCAAGAAATCAAACCCATTGCCCAATGAAGTTCCCTGAGGGGGTGCAGTATATTCTGTTCCAAAGAGACAGCGTTGCCCCACAACTGCCTTCTTGGGGCTGAATTCTGGTGATGACTTCTTTCCAGCTTTGGCTGTAATGGCTAACCCTCATGTCTTGTTGTCAAGGTCACCTTGTTCCTGTGACTGATATCCCCCTGGGTCTCACCCAAACCAAGTCTTTATCTCCCTTTGGTACAACAATAGGGACTTTTGGTTCTTTTCTAACCCACACCAAATAAAGAGTAGCTCCTCATGATTACTGCTCGGAGTCTCTGTCTAATAGTCCTCCTCCAAGTTATTACAGAAACATGAGACAACGTGCCAACCTATCTCTCCCAAGAGTCTCAAATGGGATGCCATCTTAATGCCTCTCTATATTTGTATTTTTCTTCCAGGATGAGCCAGCCCCAAGTGGGAGTTCACCTTTGATATGGCCTTCCTTGCTTATTCTCCCTCCATGTACCTTCCTTCCTCTCTTCTCGTCTATTCCATGGTCTCATGTGTGATGTACAGGACTACACTCTTCTCTCGCTTTCCCTCAGGCTATTCTAGCAGATGGCATGAGAGGAGAGAGGAGGTGCCTTACTAATAAAGTAGGTTCCGGAGAATAAAAATTTTATTCATTGCACATGAAACGATTATGCAAATAAATAATTAAAAGTTTTGTAAATACTTTTAAAGCTTCCTATGCTTTCCTTTAATTTTCTCTGCGGTGAGTTCCAGATGTCCAGAGTAGTTTCTTTATATGTATCTCTGATTGTTGTTATCCCTGTCCTGATTAAGTTTAATACAGAGTCCCATCTCTTTTCTTAGTCCGTGCTAAGAAAGACTTACCCACTCTCTACCCTTAACTCACAAATTAAATATTTTGGGGCTCATCCCTTTAGAGACAGAGTTTGAATGGATAAACCAGTCAAAACACGGCCGAAAGATTTGCTACTTGATCGTCACTGTTTTTGGTTTGTTTCTATTCTGATTTCCCTGATAAGAGCTAGAAACTGCTGCTTATCCACGTCCTTCCTTTTTGACTTCAATTTTGGGTCTTGTCAAAGTCTGAAGATAAAATCAAGGTGAAAAATGGGTGAATAGAGTCTTCTTTCCTCTGAAAGGCAGCGAAGCCACACCAGGCAATACACAATTTATTGGTTTGGAGCCTTACACGGGATATCTCATCTTTCGAAATTTTTCTTGCAATATTTTTTACTGAATTTACAAGTACGGTTAAGTCACCGTGTTTGCCTCATACTTACAGGAAACATGTGGCAAAATGAATTAAGTTCATGGCACAATTTACACTTAAAAATAGGGACAGCAAAGAGTGCACCATATACCTTTACAAAAACTCTTCTCATCTAGTTGTAAAGACACCCCCTCCTCCCACAGGGAGGGACAAACCCAGTTTGGGTCCCTCAGACCCAGAGGGACAAACAAATCCATCCCTGATCTAGGCTTGTTGGACTTCTGCTCTCTGCCCTGTGGTCTTCAGAAAATTAAGCATTGCAAGTTCCATTTCTCATAAACTTTTTAAATATGAAGTTATTTCAATTTTCAACTTACTGGTTTCTGGATTTTTACCTAGTGTATCTGTGCATAAACACTTATTTCGATGTTTCCTTTTTAAATGTTGATAATAAAACCCTAGGATTTTGGTGGCGGTAGTCTGAATGATAATGACTAGTTTTATTTATCTTCTTAATGTGTCTTGGGGCTATTTCCAAATATGCTTTAAAAACACTAAACTATAACCAAGGCCTTTAAAAAAAGTCATATTTATCAGCATTTTATTCTGGATGCAATGAGGTTGATGGGAGACAGAACCATATATAAATGTATGACAAAGCCCCATAATTAAGTGGGGATTTATTTCCATACTCTGGGGTAGACCCATAGTAAATTAGGCTCGATACATGGAAACTCATTTTTCAAAGTGATACTGGCTTTACAGAAGGAGTTGAGCAAATGCATGCCTTTACTCTTTCCTCCATAGTCAGGGCTTACCATCCAACTCTGCCAACACATCACCGTGGCAAACCCAAATTCGTTGCCCAGGTCAGGGGCGAGGTGGGTCCAAGACCTTTCAGAAAAGAGAGCAACGGCTGTGGCCCGAGTCACCTTTGCGAGAGGTCCATGGGACAGCCAAGTGCACCCTGGGAAACAGGCCCACGAAGGAAAAGAGCAGATGAAAGAGGATGCCCACAGTTTCCCTGGAAGCCAAGTGTCCTGATGGGAATATGGTAATATCTGTTCTGGAGTACGGAATAGGGCACATTTGAGATACAGCTTGCAGCAATGTGGTGCAATTGCGATATAGTACGTGATGGGTAAAACACCTGCTTCTCTTCATGCATGGCTACAGAAAGGTTGGAAGCAGACACTGGATAGGGATTTAGTTAAAGGAACCTTGCCCTTTGAGTCTTGTCTCTACCTACTTTTTAGGATAAACCAAGAGTGTATCCTTAAAGGATGTGAGGTTGTCAGGTTGGAGTAATGGAGAATGGAAAGGGCCCATGGTTTCGAGACATTTGCGCTGACCTACCACAGAGTGGGAACTTTACCAACCCTTTATTTGAACACTGGCTAAAATCTGTCATGCAGTTACGACTGGTGGGTAGAAACCTAATTTACTTATCATATTAAAACAAAATAAGAAGAAAAGTTTCAAGTGACAAAAAAAGGCAAAATTTGATTAAAAGGAGCAGATCAGGGAAACCTATGTCAGACTACAGGTGGGTATGTCCCCATATGTTTTCCTAGAGGGAGGTTGTCCAGATGTAGGGAATTGTATGCACTTGAGAAAAATGATGATAGAAAGCTAATAAAATCATGACATCAAATTTTACCTATTTCAACATTTTTGCTCATACAAAACCGCTAGTGGAGTCAACAACTTGGTCCTTTCTATATTACTTTTATGGTCTGCATTAGAAACCAATAAAATATCCTGCTGGCACCAATGACCTCATTTGGCAACAGCACCCCCTTTTTCTAAAACGAACATTTTAGAAATGTTAAAGCACATTCAGGTCAGTCCTACTGTTTTCTTTCCTGGGATCCTAAGGTTTAATTATGTGACATTTAGGAGCAGATCTGATACCACCAGCTGGTTCCTGCTTTGTTAATTGGAGACATTTTGGCGAAAACATAATATCTGAATGTAGACATTATAAAAATTAATCCAACAAATTATAGAAGGATATGAAAAGATGATACATTTCACATTAGATACCTACTGAATGATTCCCCAAAACTATCATGGGTAAATTATATAAATAATTCATCTTAAAAATGGGATTAATCCCTAAACTTCAACATAATTAAAATTTCTATATCTTCAAAAGCAATAGCTAACTTCAAGTACATTTAAGATTTTTTTTTATCAAATAGGAAGGAAGGAAGGAAGGAAGACCAGAAGGAAGGAAGGAAGGAAGGAAGGAAGGAAGGAAAACCAGAAGGAAGGAAGGAAAGAAGGAAGGAAGGAAGGAAGGAAGGAAGGAAGGAAGGAGGGAAGGAAGGAAGGATGGAAGGACAGAAGGAAGGAAGGAAGGAAAGAAGGAAGGGAGGAAGGAAGGAGGGAAGGGCATAGTTAATAGGACAAAAGGAAGCAGAAGCCACATAAGGACAGAATAAATTGAGTCAGTTTGTTGTGTTGTTCTATGCAGCACCTGGTATATCCAAGAACATCTTTTTCAGTGTGAATCAATTCCATTAAGCAGAATGACTCCAACACTAAAGTTGCCGCAACTCATACCCCTGTCCAACACAGTGTTTTATTCATGGAATTCTGGCATCAGTGGTTTCAAATCTACTTCTGTGCGGATCCTGATGACCTCTTTGATTCTCTCCTGAGAACAGCTGCTTCTGTGTCACAGATGCTCAGAGGAAGAAGCAAAAGCAAGTGTCCTGCTGTGTGCTTGTCCTAATTCTCGACATCTGCAGACCCAGCTGAGAGCACCTGCATTATTAGCTTTAAGACTTGGAGACACCTATAAACTAAAAGGCAGAGTGTCGTGAATTTCAAAGTGAAAGTACCCTTTGGAGAGCCATAGTGCTTGTTGGTTTGTAACATGCATATTAAAGTCCCCATAATGTTGGGCCAAATGCTGTGATGTGATTCAAGGGCTGCATTACAGATGCATCTTTACAGTTGTGAGAACATTAAAGAATCTGGGTATTTTCTGTGAAATCCCCATATTCACCTTATTCTCCTATCCAGAACATACAAGAATGGCGGTCTGAAAATGAAAGGTCAACAATGCATAGACAATGAACTCCGTGAAAACACCTGACAATGTTCTTTACAGTGATGACTCCAGAAGACATCGCAGGCTCTGATATGGAAATATGACACGTTTTTCTAAACAAATGCTAGTGAAGGAGAGAATATAGTTAATACCGTGTTAGGTCTCTCCAAGGCACCACTCCTCTGAAAAACAAGTTACTGAGACAGACTCACAGAGAAAATGAGTTTTCTGAACTTTTATCTTTTCAATAAGCACTTATGCAAAGCTGTGGAAGAACAGATGGAAAAATAATTGAACATATATGACAGTTGATTACCATATATATTACATCTTACTGTATTACAGAATAACGAGTTAAAAATGAACATGATCGTAAAAATAGCCAATGGACATAAAGGCATATTCACCATAATAACTGCCCATCCTATGAAAAACACCCAATCTTCTTAAGAAATTGTAAAGTCACAGGGTGCCTGGGTGGCTCAGTTGGTTAAGCGTCCGACTTTGGCTCAGATCGTGATCTCATGGTTCATGAGTTCGAGCCCCATATCAGACTCTGTGCTGCCAGCTCAGAGCCTGGAGCCTGCTTCTGATTCTGTGTCTCCCTCTCTCTCTGCCCCTCCCCTGCTCATGCTCTGCCTCTCTCTTTCTCAAAAATAAACAATAAAAAAATTTGTAAACTCACCAAAACAACGATTTTGAGTTAATTAATGCTCAAAGATAATATTAATAATATCTGAGCTTATTTTAAAAAAATCATCTTGAACTCATGTGAGGAGCAGCACAAACTAGGATATTATTTTTAGGCAAATCAACTTAAAATCCCCTGACTTGTTCATACATTTAATGGGGCAATTTTCCTTAGAAGGATAATTGCAAATACCATAAAGATATAATGGCAACAAATCATACATTTAATGGGGCAATTTTCCTTAAAAGGATAATTGCAAATACCATGAAGATATAATGGCAACAAAATATTAAAAGGCTAAGTAATGGGGGTGCGCCTGGGTGGCTCAGTCAGTTGAGCATCGGACTTCCACTTGGGTCATGATCTCACAGTCTGTGAGTTCGAGCCTGCTTCGGATTCTGTGTCTCTCTCTGCCCCCCCCCCCCCACTCACATTCTGTCTGTCTGTCTGTCTCTCTCTCAAAAATAAATAAAACGTTGATTTTTTTTAAAAGCTAAGTAATGGATAAGTAAGGATTGCAATTTACGTAGATGTTCTAGCACAAAAGATTCTGTAATCGTCATGTGAATCTTTAAGGTAATTTAGTTGATTTAAAACGCTGATATGCTACATGGTGAACAAAAGGGATTTTAATAATATACGTAATATATATAAATCCCATTTGCTAACTTTTTGATACATATGTTTCAGGGCTATGTTTTAGGTACACATAATTTCATGATTGGATATCTTCAATTGCTGATTTCAAAAACCTGTCAAAAATCGATCTACATCATTTTGTAAGGGAAATCCAAAGCAGTGCACTGGCTGTAGTATAAATTGTAGGCTTTTTTAGCCAGACCATCTGAGGACATGATGGGAGTAATTCAAATGTGAAATATAAAATTTGATCATCTTTCACAACCACTAAGAGTAGAAACCGGAAGATGTAGCCTTAAATACTCAGCTTCAGAGGGTGTAGGTAAGGGGCTAACCATTTGTAAAACAATTTTTAAATGTTTTATTTATTTTTGAGAGACAGAGAGACAGCACAAGCTGGGGAGGAGCAGAGAGAGAGAGAGAGAGAGAGAGAGAGAGAGAGAAAAAGAGAGAGACAGAATCTGAAGCAGGCTCCAAGCTCTGAGCTGTCAGTACAGAGCCCAACATGGGGCTCTAACTCACAGACCATGAGATTATGACCTGAGCCAAAGTCAGACGCTTAACCGACTGAGCCATCCAGGCACCCCAGGCTTTTAAAAAGCCTCTCAAGTGATTCTGTAGTCCTAACGAGGTAAAGGAAAAAGATCAATCAGTGAAAACATACTGTGCTCAAACATTGAGAATAGAATCTGACACAGTGTACCTTTTCTGGGCATTTGTATGCATATCTCAGGAAGCTTCCTTAACTAACTTTCACAGTCTACTAAAGTATGAAACGCTGTTTCTTAACATGAGACATAGAGACAAGTGCATAAAAATGTACAATTTGTCCCTCCTCTGTCAGGGAGCTGTGGTTTGAAGGGGAGGGGAGACCTAGGTAGAGTGACTTCCTGATGGCAATTCACCAATGCTCGACTTCTGTGATGCTCTGAAAGGTTTCTTCCAGCTACAAGTATCTGTTGGTCCAAGTTTTTTTTAAAAAAAATAGATGTAGGACTGGGATTTATTTGATGAATAGTACCTTGAAGCATCAAACACCAACTCTACATTTGTCCCCCTATCTGCGCTATTCTCAGTCCATAGCATGGTTTATGATGAAAACTTGACCCAAATACTAAATGTTAGAAATAGAGTGTTTCACGTTTTTATGATATATTTCCTCAATTATTCTAAAAATCAAGAAAGTAACTTGAACATAGGAATTCTATGCTTTAGCTTATTTTGGTGGAAATATTCTGTTGAAGAGTAAATTTTTCCCCTGATTACTTTATCAATCTTTGTAAAATATTTGATGACTATAAGAAATACAATTTTTCTTCCTCTTTCCGTATTTTGTTTTTTTCCCCCAATAACATATTTTCCTATAACATATTTCTTATACCTCAGTTGTGAAACTCATTCTATTCTGTTTGGCCTCATAGGTATTTTTCCTTGTTTTCTTACCACCACCATATATTACAACAACTAAAATAAAACCCCCTCAAAGGCAGAGATCTTGTCTAATGTTTGTCTGTGTGCCCTTGATCTGGTAGCAGAAATACTATGTGACAGTCAGTGAATGTTTTAGAAAGTTGGACAGCATATGCATAGGCTTTAAAAGTGTGCTTGCCTGATTTAAAATAAGAGTGAATAAGTTATAGACTCATTTAAAGTGTATAAGCTAGACCTCAGAAGCTGAAGTGCATTAAATTCAACAAATCCCCAGAAAGGGTTATGAATGCAATGGGAAATTCTATGCAATTTCATTTTCAGAGGCCAAAGAGTACTTTTTCTTCATTTGAGATTCTGGATTTTACATTGCTTCTCTTGGTATTACAGGAAAAAACCTCCCTGCTACTAGAAAAATCGGCAAAACTCCTGTTGAGAAAATTATGTATTTTTTTTTCTCCAACAAGGGAGATTCTAGATATCTTAAGTAAAATGGCTTGTGTTTACATAAGATAGAAATTCCATCCTATTATATGTCTGAGATAGCACTTATATTCTAATAGGAAAATGGCAAAAACAAACAACTCCTAAGATTTAGTGTGTTTAAATTAATTTAAGTATAATCATACAATATAATATTATATAGACACTAATTATATTTTAAATGATTAGTAAAGTAGTTAATGCAATCATTATAAATTAGATAATGACTATGTTCTTAAACTAATAAGCAATGCCATAGACTTCAAAGCCCTTTAAGTTTTGTGAGTGACTGAGTGTGTGTGCGTGTGTGTGCGTGTGTGTGTGTGTTTGTGAATGTACACATATAAACAGAATGCACCAAAATGTTTGCAATAATATTTTGAGAGTAGGAGTTATCAGAGTGATATTTCTTTTTTCTATGTTTTCTAAAATTACTTTTTGTGATCAGAAAATACGATTTTAAAACGTGTTAAAGTGGTGTACATATAAATATTTAATTTGCTATACCACTCGTGGTAAGAAAAAGCTACCGAACGTTCTCATCTGTGACAAGTAACTTATGGTTTTCTAAAAATGATTGAATTGCATACATAAAGGGCCCATCTCCAGCTAATAACTCTTGGTACAGTAAGTATTTCAGGAATCATATGATGCTGCTGAACAGCCTTAGCCACGCAGCAAATAAGTCAACGACGGAAAATAAACAATACACCTTTTCTTTTTTCTTTACATACTCTCTGCACCCAAAGTGGAGCTTGAACTCACAACCTAGAGATCAAGAGTAGGAAACTCTACCAACTGAGCCATCTAGGTGCCCCCCATACACCTTTTAGTTTTGACATGTGAATACCCGTAACCATTTAAGGATGATGTCTTCTGAAAGTATGCCTCTACAAATTACATAAATTATACTTGAAACGATTTTTTTCTCAACAACAGATGGTTTAGAGCAAACATTGTCAGAATTATTATGCGACTGTAACTCCAGTCACACAATAAAATTTTAAATTATCAATCTGTTAATATATAGTTGAATAAACAGAGACTCATTTCAGTACTATTTTTAAATTTGAAAACAAAGTAGCTCGTAGAAAAATAACTTTTGATATGGAATGTTTCTCTCTCCAGATCGTTTTGTATTCCAGCATATACATAATCTTACTTCATATTGCATTTTAAGTGTTGGGTTGGTTGGTTGGTTTCAATTCAGTAGTTTATTATTATTTTTTTCAAAAAAAATAATTTGTGTATAAGTAATATAATAGGATGAGACAAATACAATATATTCAAGAGTACAGTCTTCAGTCATAACTTCTAATTTATTATCTCTATCCCTTGTTAACCACGTTTTATCTTTTTAAAAATAAATTGATAGCAATGGCTATCAATTTATTATTGCTATTTTTCTACTTCTCCCACAAACAGTGCAAGAGGGTTCCCATTTCTCCACATCCTCGCCAGCATCTATAGTCTCCTGAGTTGTTCATTTTAACCACTCTGACCAGTGTGAGGTGGTATCTTACTGTGGCTTTCATTTGTATTTCCCTGATGATGAGTGATGTTGAGCATCATTTCATGTGTCTATTGGCCTTCTGGATGTCTTCTTTGGAAAAGTGTCTATTCATGTCTTCTGCCCATTTCTTCACTGGATTATTTGTTTTTCAGGAGTGGAGTTTGGTGAGTTCTTTATAGATTTTGGATACTAGCCCTTTATCCGATATGTCATTTGCAAATATCTTCTCCCAATCTGTCGGTTAGCTGTTAGTTTTGTTGATTGTTTCCTTTGCAGTGCAGAAGCTTTTTATCTTGATGAGGTCCCAATAGTTCATTTTTCCTTTTAATTCCCTTGCCTTTGGAGAGGTCGGGTAAGAGATTGTTGTGGCTGAGGTCAGAGAGGTTTTTTCCTGCTTTCTCCTCTCGGGTTTTGATGGTTTCCTGCCTCACATTCAGGTCCTTTATCCATTTTGAGTTTATTTTTGTGAATGGTGTAGGAAAGTGGTCTAGTTGGTCTAGTTTCATTCTTCTGCATGTTGCTGTCCAGTTCTCCCAGCATCATTTGTTAAAGAGACTCTTTTTTCCACTGCATACTCTTTCCTGCTTTGTCAAAGATTAGTTGGCCATATATTTGTGGGTCTAATTTTGGAGTCTCTTCTATTCAATTGGTCTATGCGTCTGTTTTTGGGCCAATACCATACTGTTTTCATGATTACAACTTTGTAGTAGAGGCTAAAGTCTGGGATTGTGATGCCTCCCGCTTTGGTTTTCTTCTTCAATATTACTTTGGTTATTTGGAGTCTTTTGTGGTCCCATACAAATTTTAGGATTGCTTATTCTAGTTTTGAGAAGAATGCTCATGCAATTTTGACTGGAATTGCATTGAACGTGTAGATTGCTTTGGGTAGTATTGACATTTTAACCATATTAATTCTTCCAATCCATGAGCATGGAATGCTTTTCCATTTCTTTGTGTCTTCTTCAATTTCCTTCATAAGAGGAAAGGTAGCTTCCTCTAATGAACAGAGTCGTTCATCATGACATCTAAAAGGATTAAAAGATCTGAAATATATCTACATACAAGGAGCTTTCAAGCAAATTACAAAATTAACATGCAAATCCTCAACTGCAGAAAAGAGTATGAGATCCATTGGATGTTAGGTATTTATAATCTGAGGGTCTTGAGTTTCAAGCTCCTGATTAGTACACATACCTTTGTACGTAAGTGTGTAGGTGAATATAGGAGTCTCCATAACTTTTATTAAATAGAGGTGTCTATGACTTCATACTAGTATAATAACTCGTGTGCTAGATTTATGTAGAACATGCAGTTATGGCATCAATAAAAAAATAATGAGCTCTGCTTGAATTGGGTACAGGATACTTTCCAGTGAAAGAAACCAGATAGCTGAGCATTAAAAAGGGACTACGATTTCACTTGGGAGACAATTGAAAATAGTTTCAGACAAATATTGGCATTGTATCTGAGGGTAACTCCAAGAAAGCAGGAATTGATAGGACAAAGGGTGGGTGTAGGAAAATAGGGAGATATGAAGATGGTTAATTAAGTGTGACCTCATAAAGGGCCTTTATGCCATAAATAAACTGGAGTTATCCTTAGGTAAATGGGAACATACAACAATTTTCATAGGGCCATACCCTGGTTTGTTTTTCTTTTAGAAGTGTAGTTCTGAAACCTTGAAAAAGGCTTAAAGCAAGGTAGAATCCCAAATAAAATTTATTGACAAAAGTCCATCAGATATGAGGGAGGCTTGGACCCCTCCATGGTGGCATGGGATAGAGTGCCATGGAAGTGGCATAAATTTTCTCCTATAGAATAAAAGAAAATGTGTATTTAAGGTATTTCTCAAGATTCAAGCTTGATGATCTACAGGGTGTGAGACCATTTACTAAGAAAGGAATCAATTATCGGAGTTGGATTTTGGCTGCAATAAATTCATACAGAAGCATGTGGTTGGAGGTTAAGACAATGCACACTGAGACAGAACTGGGATCATGTTAATGTACCTGCATTGGCTTCAATATACCTATCTTACCTTAGCCTTTCTGAATCCAATTTCATAATAGGCAACGAGATAAATAGAATCAGAAATCAAAGGGGAAAATATAGTGTGTAAGGAGAGTTTTCCTCAACATAGAAATTTGAAGAAAATAGTGACCAATACATGATGGGATTCTTTCATCCTTTGTCATTGTGATATCACTGTGTTGGGAAACACTTCTCCATGAGTCCCTCCTGTCTTTATGTTGTATTCTCTTTGAAGGGTGTTTATATTATGGATACTAGCTTCTCTAGAGCAAAGGTCAGACAGGTTTACAAAAGACTCGAGTTTCCTGAGCTCGGGCTTCCTCTCATGTTATGCAGTGATTTTCTTGTACAGATGTCACTTGGTCCTTCTCATGTCATCCCGTGGGAATTGGAGATAAACTTACTGGCATGTAAAAATGCTGATATTCTGTCTATGGTTACTGTTATGAGTAATACAATCCTTTGTCTAAAACTGAGGGGTCTTCTATCTTGTGCCAGAATCCATGAAAATGAGACAGGCTAACTTTTTAGCTTGCAAATTAAATAAAATCTCAGGCTTTTTGCAGTTCCTGACATACTTTGGGTTTAGCATTCAGAAGAGATAACTTCACAGAAACCAATCCGCACTTAGATATCTCTCTTTCAAAATGTCAATCTTATCAAAATCTCAAAACAGATACACTGCTCTCAAAACATGCTCATTCCTTGGGATACACTTCATAGGACTGTCTTTTTACATTAGAGCCTTTATCTAATCATGAGTCTCCATTGGATTTCAATTATCACTGGATGAGATTTAGTTTAAAAAGAAGAAAACATAAACCTCTGCCATAAATCAAAAAACACTTTATTAGATTGGAAGCACTTCAATTTAAATAATTTTATAAAACATAATGTTCTCATTTTAAGCCCGTTTTCCCAGCAACACTGAAATTTCATCGCACAAAAAATGTTGTTGTTTTTCTTCCTATGAAACCAAAGGGCAAACTTGTTTGAAATTATGGAAAACTACAAAGGAAACAAAACATGAAAGATATGCTCTGGTAATGTATCTTTGCAATATTAGCCTAGATACAAGTAGGAAAACCATGCAACCTAGAATTTAAAGAAACAGTTTTCGACAATATGCTATTTGAAATAATTTCCTATTTTCCAACATCTTTACTTTAATGACCAATGACACCTTCAGGCTCTTGTAACAAAACACAGAATCATCATAGCTTAGCACTTTAGAGATTTCCAACATATTGACAAAATAAAACTGCAGTGGGTAAGTAAATCCATAGAATTTCATCGAGTGAGTTACTGGAAACAAGGAAATCAGAACATCGGTTATTATGAGTAGTTTATCCAAGAAAAACTCCCAGGCTCCTCTCTCAGATCCTTTACTTGTATTTTTATGTGCATAAAATATATCATTAGCTAGATGTTTTATACACACATATATATATATATATTTGTGTGTATACATATGTATAACATATATAACATATATAACATATATAACATATATAACATATA
>NC_064816.1:65363854-65444791 GCF_023721935.1 Panthera uncia | reverse complement strand
TATAACATATATAACATATATAACATATATAACATATATAACATATAACACACACACACACACACACACATATATATGTCAACATTGAACTCTTGCTGTCATTTAAAATTTAAAAATGCCATCTTTGTTTCTAAAACCTTTCTATTAACTTTCCTATATTTGAGAGTGTTAAATGATGACCGGTCTCAAAGTCTTTGTAATTTTCACCTCTTATATTCTCTTCATCTGAAAAATAGTTCTGGATAAAGAGAAGGTGTTTTACCATTCGATGAGTCTCATATGCTTGTTTTATACACAGGATAACCCAGACGCAAATAAGTAAAAGTTATTTGCCTGGCAATCATTCGTAAGTATATGTTAGTGTCGGAGCCTAAATTGATATCCCAAGTCTTTTTACTGACTGGCAGGTGTTCTTTTGTAGAGAACAGATTTTCTGAGAGTACCTGCCTAACTATGCCCCTGGTCCTGTTTTTGATCTCAAATCTTGCCTCCAGTCTCTTTGAGGCAGCAATAAACATACAAAACTCTGAAACCTCCCTAGTATCAACTTCATGGTAAATAAATTAAAGGTTTAGTTCTTGAAAATATAATACCATACAGATTCAAAGACTACTTATGTGGACTATATTGATCATGTCTTGACTGGCTCATTGGTGATCACGGGAACACTGGATACCTGAATATCAAAAAAATGATAATGAAGAAGAAGCTTATATTTTTCGTGTTGGATTTTGATGTAAATTCAGACTTACTGAACATTTGCTGGTATAGCGCAAAGAATTCCCCCAAACCCTTCACCCAAATCCTCCAAATGGCAACAATTTATTTGTTTGATACTTTTTTCCATATGTACTACATACTGATATTTTGGTTTTTAGTCATTTAAGAGTATCGTGAAGATATAGTGCCTCTTTATAACTAATAACTTCAGTGCGCATTGCAAAAAACAACATTCTCGTAAATACCCACAGGGGGCTGATCAAAACTAAGAAATTAATGTTTATTCAGTATTATTTTCTAATGTGACATTCTTAGTCATTTTTTGCCAATTTCCTATCACATTCTCTTTTTTTGTTGAAGTTTAATGGCATGCCATATTATATTAGTGTCGTGTATATAGTGAAAATGATTTGATATTTGTAGACATTGTGAACTGATCACCACAGTAAATCTAGTTATCATGTCATCATACAAAGCAGTACAATATTACTGACCTCATTCCCCATGCTGTATATTATATCCCCATGATTTATTTATTTTATAGCTGGAGGTTTGTACCTTTTGGCCCCCAAGCCCTGCCCCAGCAGCTACCACTCTGTTCTCTGTATCTATGAGTCTGGCTTTTGTTTTGTTTTATTTGTTCAGATTCCACGTATAAGTAAAAGTATGTAATTTTGTAATTATGTATTTGTCTTTCTGTCTGACTTATTTCATTCAGTATGATATCCTCAAGGTACTTCACGTTGTTGCAAATGGCAAGATCTAACTCTTTAGTGGCTGAGTAATATTCCACTGCATCTATATCTATATCTATATCTATATCTATATCTATATCTATATCTATCTATATCTATATATCTATATCTATATCTATCATCTATATCTACTACATTTTTTTATCTGTTCATTTGTGGATGGACAATTGGGTTGTTTCCTTATCTTGGCTATTATAAGTAATGCTGCAGCGAAGATTGGGGTGCATACATCTTTTGAATTCGTGTTTTTGTTTTTCTTGGATAAATACCCAGAGGAAAAATTGCTGGGTCATATGGTAGTTCTATTTTTAATTCTTTGAAGAATCTCCATACTGTTTTCTTTAGTGGCTGCACCAATTTACATTCCCACCAACAGTGCATGAGGGTTCTTTTTTTCCCACTTCTTCACCAACACTTGTTATTTCTTATCTTTTTGACAATAGCCATTCTGACAGGTATGGTGCTTCGGATTTGCATTTCTCTAATGATTACTGATGTTGAACATTTTTCCTGTTGGCCATCTGTATGACTTCTTTTGAAAAATGTGTCTTAGATCTGCCTGCTTTTTAATCACATTGTCTGTTTCTGTTGTTGTTGAGTTTTAATAAGTTTTTTTTATATGTTTTGAATATTAAACTCTTATCAGATTTATGATTTGAAAATATCCTCTTTCATTTAGTTTGTTGCCATTTCATTTTGTTGATAATTTTCTTCACTGTGCAGAAGATTTTAGTTTGATCTAGTTTAATTTGTTTATCTTTGCTTCTGTTGCTTTTGCCTTTGGAGTCAGATGTAAAAAAAAAAACATCAGTAAGGTCAATGTCAAGATGCTTCCTACCATATTTTCTTCCAGGAGTTTTATGTTTGTTTGTTTGTTTTTGAGTTTATTTATTTATTTTGAGAGAAACAGAGACAGTGCGAATGGGGAAGGGGCAGAGAGAGAAAATCTCAGGTAGGTTCCACACTACTGGCACAGAGCCCGATGCCGGGCTCAAACCCATGAAGCCGGGAGATCATTACCTGAGCTGAAACTGAGTTGCACGCTTGACCAACTGAGCCACCCAGGCGCCCCTCTTCTAGGAGTTTTATGGTTTCTGGTCTGACATTCAAATCTTTCATCCATTTTAAATTTATATATATATATATATATATATATATATATATTATAGCAAGATAGTGGTCTAGTTTCAAGCTTTATCATGTAACAATCCAGTTTTCTCGCCACGATTTATTGAAGAGACCGCCTTTCCCCCAGTGCATATTCTTGCCTTCTTTACTGTAAATTAATTGACTATACATTTGTGAGTTTATTTATGGGCTCTATCCTGTTCCATTTTCAGTGTGCCTATTTCTATACCAATACAATACTGTTTTAATTACTATAGCTTTGTAGTACAGTTTGAAGTAAGAGAGGGTGATACCTCTGACTGTCCTTTTTCAAAATTGCTTTGGCTGTTTGGTGTCTTTTTTGATTCCATAAAGAATTTTAAATCATTTGTTCTAGTTTTGAAGAAAATGTTATTGCAATTTTGATAATATTGCATCAAATCTGAAGATTGCTTTAGGTAGTATGGGCATTTTAACAATATTAATTTTTACAATCATTTATATGCATCATTTTTAATTTCTTTTGTTAACAACTTACAGTTTTCAGTTCATAGGTCTTCCACCTCTTCGGTTAAATTAATCTCTAGTGTTTTATTCTTTTTGATAAAATTGTACATGTAATTGTTTTCTTGATTTTTCTTTCTGATAGATTTTTTAGTAGTCCATAAAACAACAAATTTTTGGTTGCATTTTTGGGGCTTCATGAATTTCTTTCTTAGCTTTCTTGGTTTTTGGATGGAGTCTTTACTGTAGTACCATTTCATCTTTGGATAGTGACACTTTTGCTTTTTCCTTTCCAATTTGGATGTTATTTATTTTCTTGTCTAATTACTCTATATACAACTTCTAATACTACGTTGAATAAAAGTGGGGAAAGTAGGCATTCTTGTCTTGTGCCTGATCTGATATTATCTGTGTATATTATCTGTGGATTTGTCATATATGGCCTTAATTATATTGAGTTATATTCCCTTTATACCCAATTTGTTGAACTTCTTTTTCTTTTTCTTTTATTTTTTCATGAATTGATGCTAAATTTGGTCAAATACTTTCTCTGAATCTATGGAGATAATTATATGACTTTTATCCTTCATTTTCTTCATGTGGTGTATCACATTGATTTGCAGATGTTGAATTATCCTTGAATTTCTGTAATAAATCCCATTTTATCATGGTATATGATCCTTTCACATATTTTTGAATTTTGTTTGCTGATATTTTGTTGTTCATTAGGGATATTGGTCTGTAACCTGCTTTTTTAGTAGTGTCTGGTCTGGTTTTTATATCAATATAAAATAGTCTCATTGGGGCACCTGGGTGGCTTGGTCAGTTAAGCGTCCGACTTCAGCTCAGGTCATGGTCTCACACTCCGTGGGTTCGAGCCCCACGTCAGGCTCTGTGCTGACAGCTCAGAGCCTGGAGCCTGTTTCAGATTCTGTGTCTCCCTCTCTCTCTGCCCCTCCCCTGTTCATGCTCTGTCTCTCTCCACCCCAAAAATAAATAAACGTTAAAAAAAATTAAAAAAAAAATAAAAAAAATATAGTCTCATTAAGTAAATTTGGAACCATGCCTTCCTCTTCAGTATTTTTGTAGAAGTTTCAATCTTTGAAACTCTTTAAATTTTGGAATGATGATAAAAGTCACCCATGATGGTCTTGGACTTTTTTTGTTTGAAGTGTTTGATCACTGATTCAATCTCTTTACTAGGAACTGATGTATTTAGATTTTCTATTTCTTCATGATTCAATCTTAAAATATTGTGTTTTTTTTTTTTAATTTTTTTCAACGTTTTTTATTTATTTTTGGGACAGAGAGAGACAGAGCATGAACTGGGGAGGGGCAGAGAGAGAGGGAGACACAGAATCGGAAACAGGCTCCGGGCTCTGAGCCATCAGCCCAGAGCCTGACGCGGGGCTCGAACTCATGGACCCCGAGATCGTGACCTGGCTGAAGTCGGACGCTTAACCGACTGTGCCACCCAGGCGCCCCTAAAATATTGTGTTTTTAGAAATTTATCGATTTTTTTCTAAGTTGTCCAATTTGTTGATATATAACTGTTTGCAGTAGTCTTAAAATTCTTTGTATTTTTGTGGTATCAGTTGTAACTTTTCTTTCATTTCTGATTTTATTTGAGCCCCATCTCTTTTTTTTTTCTAGCAACAGGTTTGTGAATTTTTCTTATCTTTTCAAAGAACCAGATTTATTTTCATTTCTTCCTTCCTCCTTTCCTTCCTCGCTTCCTCCCTTCCCCTCCCCTCCCCTCCCTCTCTCTCTCTCTCTCTCTCTCTCTCTCCCTTTCTTTCTTTCTTTCTTTCTTTCTTTCTTTCTTTCTTTCTTTCTCTTTTTTTCTCTATTTATTTCCACTCTTATCTTTATTATTTCCTTCCTCTACTAACTTTAGATTTTGTTTATTCTACTTTTTCTAGGTCTTTTCGATGTAAACTTAGGTTGTTCATTTGAGATTTTCTTTTGTGAGGTAGGCCTATATTGCCTATGAACCTCCCTCTTGGAGCCAATTTTGCTGCAACCATAGATTTTGTTGTGCCACATTTCTGTTTTCATTTATTCCTAGGAATTTTTTTTTCTCTTTTGATTTCTTCAATTACCCATTAGCCATCAGTAGCATGTGTTTAATCTCCACATTTTTGTGCTTTTTTTCCCCCCAGTTTATTATTGTTGTTGTTTTGTAACTCATTTCTGGTTTTATATCATTGTGGTTGAAAAAGACACTTGAAATGATTTCAGTCTTTGTTTACTTTATTGAGACTTGCTTTCTGACCTATCATGTGATCTATCCTAGAGAATGTTCCATATGTACTTGAGAAAAGTATGTATTCTGCTACTTTTTGGCAGAATACTATGTATGTATCTATTAAGTCCATTTGGTCTAAGGTGTCAATTAAGGCCAATATTTGCTCATTGATTTTTTAAGTTTTATTTAAATTTCAGTTAACATACGGTGTAATATTTGTTTCAGGTATACAATATAGTGATTGAACGCTTCCATACATCACTTGGTGCTCATCACAAGTGAGCTCCTTTATCCCCATCACCTGTTTAACCCATACCCCCACTCACCTCCCCTCTGGTAACCATCAGTTTCTTCTCTATAGTTGAGTCTGTTTCTTACCCCCATCCCTTAATCCGGATGTTCTACCCATTGAAAGAAGTGGGGTGTTAAAGTGCGTTAAAATTATTGTATTGTTGTCGATTTATCCCCTTAGGTCTGTTAATATTTGCTTTATGTATTTTGGTGGTCCTTTATATATACTGGTGGTCAAATATGTATATTGGGTGCATATATATTTATAAATGTTATATCTTCTTCCTGGATTGACCCCTTTATCATTATGTAATGCCCTTCTTCATCTTTTATTATAGTCTTTGTTTTAAAGTCTATTTTATCTGATGTAAGAATAGCTACAGAAGCTTTCTTTTTGTTTTTATTACATAGAATGTCTTTTTCCATCCCTTCACTTACATCCCTGTATATCCTTACTTACTTATCCTTACACAAAAGTCTCTTTTATGCATAATATGGACTCATATGGGTGAGTCTTATTGTTTTATCCATTCAGCCACTGTATGTATTTGATTGGAGAATTTAGTCCATTTACATTTAATGTAATTATTTATAGGTATGTTTCTGTTGACATTTTGTTAATTATTTTCTGGATGTTTTGCACTTCCTCTCTGTTCCTTTCGTCTTCTGTTTTCAAAGACATAACTTTATTTAAAGGCTTATAACTTTTCTTAGTTTATATTCAGATTCCTTTCTCATTTTCTTTTGTATAATTACTATGAGTTTTTGCTTTGTGGTTACTATGAGACTCACATATACCATTCTATGCATAGAACAATTAAGTTGATATCAACTTAAATTTAATATATAACAAAACTACATTTTTAGTCCCCCCCATTTCATGTTTTTGATGTCACATTTTCCATATTTTTATTTCATGTATCTCTTAACTAGTTATTGCAGTTTTAGTTAATTTATTATTTTTGTCTTTGGACCTTCATACTAACTTTATAAGTAATTACCCCACTACCTTTACCTTTACTATCATACATTCACCTTTTCTAGTGAGATTTTTATTTTCTTATGTTTTCTTAGCTTTTATTAGTGCCAATTATTATCAGCTAAAGAAGTTCCTTTAACATTTCCTGTAAGGTAATTTTAGTGGTGATGAATTCAGTTAGCTTTAGCTTGTCTAGAAAGATCTTTATCTTTTCTATTCAGAATGATAAACTTCTCAGGTAGAGTATTCTTGTTTGGAAATATAGATATAGATGTATGAATATGGATGTAGATATAGACATAGATATAGATATAGGTATAGATATAGATATAGATATAGATATAGATATACATAATTTTTTTTTCCCTTTCAGTGCTTTGAATATGCTATGCCACTCCTTTGTGGACTATAAAGTTTCTGGTAAAAAAATCTGCTGATAGCTTTATAGAGTTTCCTTTGTACATAAAATGTTTTTCTCTTTAAGATTTTCTTTTTTCATTTTTAACTTTTGCTATTTTAATTATAATACATCTCAGTGGTGTTGATCTTTTTGGTTTGGTCTTACTTGGAAATCTCTGGGCTTCCTGGACCTAGATGATTGTTTCCATCCCCCCAGATTCAGGAAGTTTTCAGGAAGCCATTATTTCTTCAAATGAGATTTCTAGCCCTTTCTCATCTTCTCCTGGAACATCTATAATGCAGATTTTATTTCACTTTATATTGTCCTTTAGGTCCCTTAAGGTATCTTCATGTTTTAAGGGGTTTTTGTTTTGTTTTGTTTTTCCTTTTCCTGCTCTGTTTGAATGGGTTTCATTACTTTGTTTTCCATTGTTGATCTGTTTTTGCACTTCATCTAGTCTGCTATTGAACGTCTTTAGGGTATTTTTCATTTTAGGTATTATATTCTTCATCTCTGTGGCTTCTGTTTGGTAGTTTTTAATATTTTTAATATTTATTTCTGTGTTTACCCATTCTTCATCCAAGTTCAATAAGCATCTTTATGACCATCATTTTGAAATTTTTTATCACGTGGATTACTTAACTATGCTTCGTTAACATCTTTTGCTTAGGTTTTTGTCTTCTTTTGTTTGGAACATATTCCTCTGTATCTTCATTTTGCCTGAACCTCTGTGTTTGTTTCTGTGTATTAGATAAAACAGCCACCTGTTGGTATTGAAGAAGTGGCTGGGTGTAGGAGATAATCTATGAGGCCCAGAAATGCAATGTCCCCTGACCTTTAGAGCTAAGCGCTGAAGAGAAGTTCCTTGCATAGGCTGGGCACCCCTGCCACTGCCATGGAGTTATGGCTGTGTCACAAGATCAGTAGGGTGCTTGCCAGCTGTGGTGTGGCTGTGGTACAAGGGGAGGATGGGCTGCTCACACAGCTGGCTATAGTGTGGCTGTGGCACAGGGGTTGGGGACATGTCCAGCTGAATTAGCAGGTTAGAGAGTTTGCCAGAATGGTGCTCCTTAGTGCTGGCATTTGCAAAGTAGAGTGAAATTGGAAAAATGGTGTTTGCCAGAACTTTAGTCCAGAGAGAGTCCCAACAGAGAGTCCCAACTGCCTTCCTCTCCAGCAGTTGATTTAAGATCAATGAGCAACTCTCCTTCACATGTGGTCTAGGCACTTTTAAAGGTGCTGCTTTTTCAATGGGTCCTGGGAGAGTGAGTCTCTGTGGGAGCCCTTTAGAAGCATGTTCTCTGTTCCCTACCATTCTTTGGTTCTTCTGAACTTAATACTCATTGGTTTTACATTTTGGAGTCTCAACTCTGTGCAGACCTAAGGATTAGGGTGGCATATGTGAGACACAGTCCTCTCTCTCCTCAAGGAAAAGTGCTGCGTTTTTGAGATCCTACCTGATTGCAAACTGCTGCCCAAGGGTTGAGGTTTCTGGCAAGAGTGTGTCTCTGCCTCCCCTGCCCATCTCAATGAAGTCTTTTTATACTTTGCCATGGAGGTGTTATACATCTCATTTTTAGGACTTTTTTCAGAGGAAATTATTCCATGCATAGCTGTAAATTTGTGTTCATGGGAGAAAGTGTGTTCAGTGTCTTCCTATGCCACGATCTTAACCATAGACTCTCCATTTTCCTGTTACAGACATTAATTCATTTCATAGCACACTCTGCTTAAAGGTTTGTGGCAATCCTGCATCAAGGAAGTCTACCAGCATCATTTTTCCAACATTTGCATTTGCTCACTATAGGTCTCTGAGTGACATTTTGGTAATTTTTTTATAACAATTCAAATTTTTTCATTACTATTGTCATGTTGATATGTAATCAATGATTATGACTTTCTGGAAACTCAGATGATGGTTCTCAATAAAGTTAACCTTAGCCATAAAGGTTTATACTTGGCAAATAAACTATTTCTTATTTAAAGTAGGTATATTTTAGACATAAGCCTATTGCACACTTAACAGACCACAGTATAATGTAAAAATAACTTTTATATGTATTAGAAAACAAAAAAAATATTTAGCTCACTTTATTGCAATCTTTGCTTTATTGCAGTAGTTTGGAACTGTATCTACAATACCTATAAGATAATCCTGTATGTTCTTCATAGCAAAACAAAAGCCAGGATTATATGTTTCTCTTAATTTGAAACAGTTCCACAGCCTTGTTTGCCTTTGGTGACATGGGCATTTTTGAAAAATTTAGGCTACTTATTGTGGACTCTCTGTCCATTAAGTATGTGTGATATTTCCTCATGATTAATCCCAGGTTATGCATTGTTGGCAGAAATTGTTTTTTCTGTGCATCCTATTGGCAGTTACATAAAGTATATTTGTCCAGTTACTGGTAAGGTGAAGTTTAATCATTTTGTTAAGGTGATGTCTTTCCAGTTTCTCAGTTGTAAAGATACCATTGCTTTCCCCTTGTAAGTCCTAATCAGCTTTTGGGGAAAATACTTTGAGGCTGTAAATCGTCTCTTATTACTGAAACTTTTATTCACTGATTTTTGTATCCATTGATAACTCTTGACTAATTACTATTCATATATTTTGCCACTTAAGACAATATAAATTTGCAAAAGTACATTTATTAAGAGAGTGGTGTATTGGTGCAGGGATAGGTGAATAAACCAATTAAACTGAATATAGAATCCAGAAATAGGTCTACGAATATGCAGTTACCAAATTCATGACAAGGATGATACTGTGTTTCAATGGAAAAAGCATGACCTTTCATTAAATACCTTTGGATCGACTGTATATTCACATGAGAGAAAAGAAATATTTCTTATTTCATGCTATATACAAATATCAATTTTATAGATCTAAATGTGAAAATAAAACAAGAAAGCATTAATAAGAAAACATTAATGTGTTTTCCTTGTGTTAGGATTGGAACAATTTCTTTCAAAAGGCCTCAAAAAAGGAAAAATAGGCAAACCAGATGTTGTGAATTAAGTCTTTCTATTCACTATTAGTAACACAAAGCAAAATATTTAAATACACATTCAAGGAAAAGACTGTGCAAGTTTATATGAAAACTATAAATCAGAGAATGAAAGACAATTCAATAAGCCAAAGGGCAAAACAATTTGAGCACTTCCTTGACAAAAGAGGGTAAGCAAATAACCAAAATCATTAGGAAGGTGATCAGCTCATTAGACATCACAAGGACGCTTAATTAAAAGCACATGGGGATGTCACTACATACCCATTGGGATGGCTACATAGAGGATACTGGCCACACCATGAATTGGCTGGTGAAGCAACTCGAGCTCTTATGATACTGCTGATAGTGTAAAGTGGCATAAACCCTTTGGAAAAATATTTGACAGTTTCTACTAAAGCTGAACATATGGATCTTAGGTACATACCTAACAAGACTGCTACAAAAATGTACAGAACTATTTGCAGCTGCTGTATTCATATTAGCTGCAAACTGGGGAAAGATTCAAATATGCAACACATAGAATGGATATGTGCCGAATATGCATATAGTAGGCATTTTGTATCAATAAGAATATCCAATCTACTGCTAGAGGAGACAAAAATGAATGAATCTCACAAACATCATGCTGAGCAAAAGATTTCAGCCACACATCGAGACTCCCTACACCATGTTCTTACATTTGTGTAAAGTTCAAAAATAGGCAATCTGATTCATGAAAACAAGTAATGGGAGATGCGGGGGCAGTTCGTGACAGAAAACAGGTAGAAGGAGATGTTCTGGGTTGGTGCTAATTTCTACCCCTTTCTCTAGTTACATGTGTGTATTCACCTTGTAAAAATTTGTAGAGAAAAACATCTATTATTTGTATTGTTTTTGGTATTCATTTTGTACTTTGAAGAATAATAGTTGAACGTTTTCAACAATTGCTCAAAATCTGTTTCATAGTTCCCCAAGAAGAGTGCACCCTTCTAGGGAGATTATACCCTTTTAAGGTTACTTACCAAAGTTCAAAGACTGGGATTTTTTTTAAGTAGCTCCTTTCTTTTCTCGGTCTCTCCTCTCAAATATTTTCTTGTACTCTAGATAGTGTTTTATTTATTTACTTTTTATTTTTATTTATTTATTTTTTTTTTTTAACGTTTATTTATTTTTGGGACAGAGACAGAGCATGAACAGGGGAGGGGCAGAGAGAGAGGCAGACACAGAATCGGAAGCAGGCTCCAGGCTCTGAGCCGTCAGCCCAGAGCCCGAGGCGGCGCTCTAACGAACCGCGAGATCATGACCTGAGCTGAAGTCGGACCCTTAACCGACTGAGCCACCCAGGCGCCCCTAGATAGCGTTTTAATAAAGGATTATCATCTTTCCTTTTTATGCCACTTACCTGAATCCCATCTCTTCCACACTCAGATTCAGGGGCAGTGCACTAATTTTTCCACCTTTTTCCAAAATGAGAATTTATTCTCAACAATTCCATCTTCTGTTTTCCTTTCCCCTCTTCCAAACCCAGGTCCCATTTTATTCCTATCGCTCTTCAATAATAATCTTTGTGCATTGTTTGGTCCAGTTTTACAAAAGTCCCACTCCAAAGTGGACTTTACTGATCCTGATTATTTGCTGGCATATTAGTGGCATATTAGCACAATTAGAATTGCACTTACTCTGATCCTGATGAACACGGCTGTCATATTTGAAATATGCAGCTTCATGGAACATATTGGGTGAAAAGATCCTCATTAAGGACAATGAATTATTTTCAATTATTTTTAATTATTTTTGATGTAATAGACTTTCTGGAATTCATTCTAAAATAAGTAAAAAGCCTTATTCAGGGAGATAGCACGTTAAAATCCTAGCCATTAGAGCTCTATTGTATTGATTTTCTGGAGGTCTTTGAGGTTGCTAAGGTTCATGATATGTGGAATTTAGAACATTTAACTCCTCTCACAATTATGATTTTATATTTCTTTCCTCATATTCATACTTTAAGGCCTTTTATCTATCTAGCCATCAGAGGGGAGAAAAAAAAAAACTTTGGAAGGAATAAAGGAAATGAATAATATAGAATTATCTGGCTCACACAGCAATTTTCTTTTTTAGCCAGTTTTTATACTAGTTCCCTGGCAAGCCATTTGTGGTTTTTCTTCACGCTAACACTCCTCTCCCAAATTGTGTGGGGTGTATGAATACATTGCATCATTTCTATGATCTTTTAAAGTTTACTCTGCATACCCATTGTAGATCTGATTGTTATTGAGAACCTCAGTGACACAGTTGTTGCTAAGCAAAGGGAATACTGCATAAAATGCTTTATAACATGGGGAAAATAGGTCAGTTATATAAAATTTGGAAACTACAGATATGAATAAAGGATAAAAAAAGATATATATTTCTCTCATTCCTGATAACTCATTTCAACATGAAATTTTCATATTTTTCTAAAAGGGTGTGCATGTACATTTTATAAAAATCAGATTTCAGAATGGGATTTTTATTAGCATTGAAATGTGAAAATTTCTGTGTATTAATACATTTTTATCAAAAAATCTCAATGTTCAGGTCACTATTCTTCAGGGTATTTGGGAACACAAGAAGAAAAGTAAATAATCATACACTGAGACTTTGTCCAGAATTACATATTTATGCTCCTTAACCATGAACCCCTTTCATCTCTAAAATGTATCTTTGATTCTGATGCTTTTACTGGGCACAGGGTTGACCGAACCAAAAACTTTTCCAAAAACAAAAGTGTTTGGTTCTGTGCCCTTTAATGCCTAGTCGCTGACTTTTTAAAGTAATATTTTTGTTTTTCATTTTTAATGCCTTCCTTGTACAAAGAACACCAAATTCACTGAAATAAGCAGACTGCTGAAGAAGAGGAGTTAAGTAATCTAGATTTATCCTTTTGCCACTCTATGGCAGTCATTCTATATATATATTGTAAATTCAAATAGAAAATACTGTTTAGGTTATGGTAGAAAATACCTCTGAACACTACACCAAATTAGGATGCTAAATTGAAAAAACAAAAAAAGAACTAGGACCAATTCCAATCTGACAATAAAGACACAGATTTTTTTTTAATTAAAGTTTATTTTTGAGAGAGAGAGAGATAGCACACATAAGCAGAGGTAGGGCAGAGAAAGAAGGAGAGAGAGAGAGAATCCCAAGCAGGCTCTGCACTGTCAGCACAGAGCCCGACACGGGGATCGATCCCATGAACTGTGAAATCGTGAAATCATGAAACCATGAGCTGAAATCAAGAGTCAGATGCTCAACCTACTGAGCCACCTGTGTGTCCCAAGACCCAGATTTTACATTAAAGGAAACAGGTATACATAGCATATCTTGCTATGATTTCAATTTGCATTTCCCTGATGGTTAGTGATGCTGAATATCTTTTCATGTGTCTGTCGGCCATCTGTATGTTTTCTTTGGAAAAATGTTTACTGAGGTCCTCTGCCAAGTTTTTAATAAAACTGATTCTTTGTTTTTTGTTGTTGTTTGTTTTGCTCTGTTTTGCTTTTGGTGTTGAGTTGTATAAGTTCTTTATATATTTTGAATATTAATCCCTTAATTGATACATCATTTGCAAATATCTTCTCCCATTTTGTAGGTTGCCTTTTCATTTTAATGATGGTTTCCTTTTCTGCACATACAGATGGGCAACAGACACATGAAAAGATGTTCAGCCTCACTAATCATAATGGCAATGCGAATCAAAAGTACAAAGAGATATCACCTGATATCAGAATGGCTACAATCCAAAAGACAAGAAATAAATGATAGCTAGGATGTGGAGAAAAGCAACCCCTGTGCACTGTTGGTGGACAGTAAATTGATGTGATTGGGGACAACACTATGGAGTTTCCTCAAAAACTAAAAAATGGAAATAACATATGATCCAGTAATTCCATGACTGAGTATTCACTCAAAGGAAACAAACCAACAAAAAAAAAACTAGTTTGAAAAGATACATGCATCTCTATGTTTACTGCAGCATCATTTACAACAGCCAAGATATGGAAGCAACCCCAATATGCATTGATAGATGAATGGGCAAAGATGTGGTATATATACAAAATGGAATATTACTTATCCATCCAGAATGAGATGTTGCCATTTTTGACAACATGGATGGACCTAGAGGGTACTAACTCTAAGTGAAATAAGGCAGAAAAAAGACAAGTATTATATGATTTTATTTATATGTGGAATCTAACAACAGACAAGCAAACAAAAAGCAGAAACAGATCCACAAATACAGAGAACATACTGACGATTGCCAGAGGGGAGGGCTATGGGAACATGAGCAAAATGGATGAAGGGGAGTAGGAGATACAGACTTCAGGTTCTGGAACGAATTAATCACAGAGATGGAAGGTACAACATAGGGAGTATAGTCTATGGTATTATGATAGCATTGTATGGTGACGGATGGTAGCTACATTTGTGGTGGACATATCATAAAGTATAGACTTGTTGAATCATCGTGTGTTGTACACTTGAAACTAATGTAACATTCTATGTGTCAACCATACTTCAATACAATAATCTTAAGTAACAAAATAGAATAAAATAACATTTTAAAAAAGTAAAAAAAAAATTAAAGGAAAAATAGTATGACTTAAAGGAAATAAAACATTTCATATACTACATTGACTTGTTTTCCACGAATCTAATATTGTAAGTTCACCATTGCAAAAAATATTCTTTGAGCTTTATTTTTCACTTCCAGATCTCAAGTTTGAGGCAAGTTTTATTTGTTCCCTGCAAATACAATGCTTCTATTATTTTTATATATACTCCCAAGCCTTGCCTATAAATCATTATAATCTAATCCTCATAATCTGAAACACACAGGAATTTTTTTTTTGTTTTAATTCATTTACATTTCCCTGTATTTCTCATTGTGTGTGGAAGATCAGAAGAATGGGGATATAAGTGATCAATCCTCAAATTATTGTATCCTACTCAGTTTTTGTCTTAGCTTAATTGCCATAGAAAATAGAACTCAAGGGAAAGAGTAAAAACTATTGCTTTGTCTAGAAGGTGCAGTCCCCAGAGTATGGGATTGAGGGAAAAGAATTGCAAGGTGATAAATTAGCAGTTTGGCCATCACTTTGCAATGAGAAACAGTCTACCGCTCATCTAGCACCTTCCCTCAACCAGGCAGACATCTCTAAATGGACTGTGCAGAGAAATGACACCCAACAAAAGTCTTGTTTGAGGGATGACGGAGAAGAGATAAATCTGCCTGGCAGCCTCCCTCCTGTATTTTTTCACTGACCGGTATTCGTCCTGTTGGGGTTATTTTTTTCTGCTTTCCAGAGTGGCACATTTGACCTCCTTGACAGTTTCTCCAAAAGCCAGAGTCTCTCCCTCAACTCCCCACATCGTCATTGAAATACTGAAATGGAAGTCAGCCCCTGAATGCATACAGCTGGTCCCCTGCTGAGGCATGGCTACAGAGAAGCCAGAAGCTGAATTTTGAGAATTGGAAAATCCAGGAGAATCTAAGGAGTCACAATTGATGTTTCAACTTAAGCAGGTATAACTGAAGTGTTTACTGAATGTAAATGCAGTATTTCATGGACTTTATATATTTCTAACATCACTGCATAATATTTCCATTCATTGTGAAGTTAGTAGAGTTGAAAGTGATGGTAAACTGGACCATTTCTATTATTTTTCTGACCTGGTAACTACTCTGCTGATTGAAAGGCATATTTTACCTTTGCAAATACAAGTTAATAAAATCCTCATCAATAAATCGGTTTTTATGCAAATGGCTCTCTTCTGCAGTAGATTGTCCAAGCCAGACAAATTTCTCAAGACCGAAATGATATTGTCAATCTCTTCCTTCGTAAATTAATTTATTAGATCAGATAGAGGCTGTCAAAATGGCTACCTCACATGACTTTTCCACTCAATATTTCTTTAACTTTGTCTTAAATTAACTTTCTCTTAATATTAGCTGTCAAGTATAACCAACTAGGAAATTATCTTGTCAGAAATCTTCATGCCTAACATATTCTCTGGGAATTACAGGTTTCTGCATTTTTTGTTACTGTGGTTGTTATTTTGTTCCAATTAAAGAATATTTAGTTGATAAGCTAAACATAATAATGGACTTTCAAAAGTAATTCTATGTGAGAAAGATATCCTTTCTCTTCAGAAAACGAAGACAGCAGTGTTTACAAATAATACATCAAAATACATTTACCAAAGTCAAAGTACAAAATGTATCCAGCAAAAAGTCAAAATGCAGCAACAACAACAAAATATTTCTTAAGAAATTTCATTCTTACCATGTTGATATGACTGGAAAGTATGTGAGGGGCTCCTACTGAGTCCATGAGATATTTTAAAAAATAGACCAAACATAAAATGTCATTAAATTCTAGAGCAGAAATTACTACTCATCACATACAATAAAAAATGGATACTGAAAATGATCTGGGTAAGCATCCTATCATATAGGATGTTTATTGAGCATTTTAAACAATCTTTGAGTAAAAAGGAAACACAGAAATATCTTTCTTTTTCTTATGCAGCGATACTAAATAATATAGTACATAAGGCACAGGTATTCAGTTCTCATATGAAGAGCTTAAATTAATAAGCAAGAAAAAGCAAGAGAATAAATCAATTTAATGGACCAATTCAAAGAGATAGAACAACAAAGTATACCCAAGAGAAGCAAACATAAGCAATAAAGAAAAGGAACCAAAACAAATAAGAAAACAGAGGAAAACCATATAACTAATAGCTTAATTCAAGAACAATGTCTTCGAGGGAAATAACTAAAGAGTTATTCTGTCAGATAATTTAATCAAGAAAAAGAGGAAGGGGAATGGTAAACATACAAAATAACAAATTAAATGTGGATACAGCCAAAAGTCTAAGGGGAGGCAATAGGAATATTATAGACTACTTTGTTTAATTCTAGGCTAATAAATTTGAAAAAGATAAAATGAATCCATTCTTAGCTTATAAATTATCAAGTCTGGCCTCAGACTAAAAATATAAATGATTCAATTGTCATATTATACATAAAATAATTTATTAAAAATCAACCATAAATAGCAATATGCTCAGATAGTTTAAAAAAAAGCCTTGAAAGAACAGATAATTCTAATATTTTAAAAATTCAGGGGCGCCTGGGTGGCTCAGTCAGTTAAGCGTCCGACTTTGGCTCAGGTCACGATCTTGCCGTATGTGAGTTCGAGCCCCGCATCGGGCTCTGTGCTGACTGCTCGGAGCCTGGAGCCTGTTTCAGATTCTGTGTCTCCTTCTCTCTCTGACCCTCCCCTGTTCATGCTCTGTTCCTCTCTGTCTCAAAAATAAATAAATGTTAAAAAAAATAAAAAAAAAATTAAAAAAAAATTCAGAATGTTGGAAAAGACGTTTCCAAAATGTGTCTCTACTACTATAAACTTGATACCAAGTTCAAAGATATTACCAAAAAAATCCACAGAAACTACGAAACAATATTTTATGTACAAATCCTCAATAAAATATTAGTAAGTAAAATGACATAGCATATTAAAATCATAGTACTTCATGACACGTATTCTCATTTTTTTGTTTTATTTTTAATCAACTTTTTTTGGATGTTTTATGTTTCTTTTTAAGTTTATTTATTTATTATGAGAGAAAGAGAGAGAATCCCAGGTAAGCTCTGTACTGTCAGCCCTGATGAGGGGCTTGATCTCATGAACCAAGAGATCATGACCTGAGCTGAGATCGTGACCTGAGATCATGACCGAGATCAAGAGTCGGAAGCTTAACTGACTGAGCCACCCAGTCACCCCTGGATGTTTTTTTTTTTTCATCTTTGGATGTAATTACACAATGTTCTTTAGATATATTGATATCATCAATATATTTATGTGGAAAATTTCACTAATGGAAAAAAAAACACACTTTGCATAGTGATGAAAACATCAATACAGGTGCCAGAAACTAGGTTTAAATCCCATTTCTGATTCTTCGCAGTTGGCTAATTCCAGATGAGCTGATGTTTTCTTCCTGAGTAGTAGTGGCATAAATGATACAATCCTTATTAGCCGACAGCACCTCTAACATGGCAACTACAGTTATGGCCATCGTGTCATGAAGGAATCTAATAATAGAAAGTCACTTCATTATGATTTCACATTGCATGTTTTTACATTACTTTGTTATTTGCAAACATTGAAGAACTTATAAAATTCAAAAGACAACTACTTTCTAGGGAATAGTGTAGCAAGTAGAAGGATGGGCCACCTTGACAATCTGTGTATTTTACACGTTTGGATATGCTCAACCAGATACTCAAACACTTGTTTGTGGAACTGACCTACTTGATGAGGGCTTTAACAATATGACCTCAGAGTTCCCTTTTCGTGCTAACACCCCCAAATTGTAAGGGAGATGTGCAGAACAACAAAAATGGAAGTTTATGGGGCACCTGCGTCACTCAGTCGGTTAAGCCTCCGACTTTGGCTCAGGTCATGATGTCACGGTTCCTGAGTTCAAGCCCCGCATCAGGCTCTCTGCTGTCAGCGCAGATCCTGCTTCGATCCTCTGTCTCCCTCTCTCTCTGCTCCTCCTGTACTCCCTCTCAAAAATAAATAAACATTAAAAAAATTAAATTTTTTTAAAAAATGGAAGTTTACTCTAATATTGACTTAGCAGGTAAGCCTGAGAAAAGGTAAGAAAACCTATAGTCTTTGCATTCCATTTACATATTGATTTAAAAATAATAACCATACATTCATCAAGTGATTTGCCCCGAATTTGTAGCATGAAGAAATTCAATTGAATAAATTCGTAATGATTTTTTAATCTTGTATGAAGCACTGTTGAAAGTTTTCTCTTAAAGAAACTAATATGCAGTCTGCATATATCAATTTAACCTGCAAGGTTAAAAATCCTACTGCAGAATTATATATGCAAAGGTATTGTCATATTTTATATAATGACTTATTTTTATTGAACTATTCCCCAACTGGCACACAATTTTTCCCTCTGTTAATTTTATTTTTTTTTTAAAGTTTATTTATTTTTGAGACAGAGAGAGACAGAGCATGAATGGGGGAGGGGCAGAGAGAGAGGGCGACACAGAATCGGAAGCAGGCTCCAGGCTCCGAGCCATCAGCCCAGAGCCCGACGCGGGGCTCGAACTCACGGACCGCGAGATCGTGACCTGAGCTGAAGTCGGACGCTCAACCGACTGAGCCACCCAGGCGCCCCTCCCTCTGTTAATTTTAACCTTAATGAGTAAATGACAGATACCAGCGGGTTTAATGTAACTTTGCCATTCATCCATTTGAAGTTTCCTCGTGACCAAACCAGCTCTAACATAGACTATATTGTAAAAAATAAAATAAAATAAAAATAAACACATAATTCCATTCTTTTTCCAGGTTTCAAAATGGATATTAGATTAGACAGCAGATTCACACACCGAGAAAAATAAAAGCTATTTAAAGGAGCACAATGTCCCAATGAGATCTTTGCCATCTGTGGTCAACCACTTGAATTCTAGGCAGAAAACAATCTGTAGCATTCATCTGAATGAGACTGACTTCACCCCTCAGTTCTCAATAGAGCCTGTGCCCTGTGGCGATGATGACAGCCCTGTGCTTATCACCATGCTTTGTCTGGGTTCACCTTTTGACTTGCATCATGCATAATGCAGTGGCCAGCCAGAATTTGGAACCTCTGAAGCCAACCAGCTCACCCAAGCTCAAAATGTTAAACTGGCCACATACTGCATAATTCTCCTAGTTTCCTGATTAAAGGATCTTTGTGAATTTGTGTAAAAAGATGCAAAGAACAGACTATTGAGATATTGAGATGCAAATTAGAATAACTGTGGCATAGAATCAAATGGCAAATGTATTAAAATGTTTTTAAAGTTTGAAAACCCTCAATGTATTCTGAATTAAGCATGTTTGGAATTGCAGAAACATAACCACAGATTGTGCTGTTTAAATTTAGAAAAAAAACGAAGGCTTTTGGATGGGCCATTTCTGAGGTTGCCTTTGATCAATAGTTAAATTATATACAGTGTAAAATATGTTGTTTTATGCTTCACAGGTGCAGCGCCTATCAGCATGCCCAACTCACAAATGTTACATTGAGATTGTTGAATTGAACTTCCATCTATATACTTGGTTTAGAAGGGCCGTGTATAGAATATTAAAGGTCTTTGTCTTTTAGGTTTGCAAAAATGTTTTCCAGGTTAAAGATCTGGTGACTTACGAATTCGAATTATATTTGGCTTCAAATGACACAAAGCCCAAAATAACAGTGGCCTAAGTAAGATGCCAGTTTACTTATCACGTTTATAACACCAGTCCTCTCTGAGCCAGAGGTCAGAGTAAGGAGTAATAACTGTTCTAAAGCAGGAAAGGGTTTTATTCAGGGAATCTTGTTCTTACCATGTCATCAGAAGGGCAGAAGGCAGGGGTACCTGGGTGGCTCAGTCACTTAAGCGTCCCACTCTTGATTTTGGCTCAGGTCATGATCTCGTGGTTCGTGAGGTCAAGTCCTGCGTTGGGCTCTGCACTGATAGCATAGAGCCTGCTTGGGATTGTCTCCCTCCCCCTCTCTCTGCCGCGCCCCCCACTCATGCTCTCAAAACAAAAACAAAACAAAACAACACAACAACAACAACAACAACAGCAAAAACAAGGACAGAAGGCACTGTTAACCAGATGGGAACAATTCAGACATGGCCCATAAAGAGATCTCCCACTTCTGATGTCCCCTCATAGCCACACTAACCACCCCCCGCCCAAGGAGTCTCAGAAAACACTAGACCTGGAGAATGGTCACCCCGGGGGTTGAGAAGTCAGAGTAAGAACTCGCTTGCAGTTGCTTCTGAATCTAGAGAACAAGCACTGGAGCCTGTTGCAGGAATTTTGGCCCCTGCTATCCTGCTGTGTCAGGCAGGAGCCACTAGAGAAAGACCTGGGCCTTTGAGTTTCACAACGGAATTCACACCCAGACTGTCTGGAAGAGGTTCTGCAAAATAAAGTATTTAGCTTTTCAAACTTTCTAAACAGAAAGCAGGGGTGAAATGGAGGCTGAGGAAGCCAGTCGAAGAAAAGCATGCCAGCTCTGGATCTGGGGAATCAAACTGACGTGGGGTTCCTCAAGTTCATCAGGTGTTCACACTCCCTCCAGCTTCCTGCTCCGTGATCCCAGTGATTATGCCCTTGTTCTTCTTGACAGTCTTAGGGAGTAGGGTTGGAACCATTGCATTTACCTCAGGTGAAGGAAGGGGCACAGTGTATGCCAGCTGTGTGCTAAAACGCTTTTGAGGAAGCTCCTACCGGACACTCATGTACTTTTCACTGGCTCCACCATAGCAGACAGCCACACCTAGCAGCCTGGGAGGTAGAACATACAGAAAATGGACTCTTTATTACAGGCTGCCATATGTTCCTGCAATGGGCAGTGGGTTTCTGTATCAAACAAAGAAGGATCCATCGTGTTCCGCGTAGTAGTGAATTTGAGAAGGGACCTACCACTTTATGGTGGGTTCTCGACACGTTGCTTTTGCTATGTGATTTAATTATCGCAGTTATGTCAGGTTGGTATTTTAACACCTCTTTATGGACGGTGAAATTTTAGCAGGGCAGATTAAAGTTCCATATTGGTCCAAAAAAACCTACCTCAATGATAAGGCATGTACACATTTTTCAATTAAAAAGCGATCGGACTTGGATATAGAACAGAAAATCACAAGGATATGGTCTTTGATAGAAGACAAAGAAGAAAGATTTACTGTTCTTTATCTTGCCTGCTGGACACGCAGTCACATTCCAGATGGATCTGGACTTAACTAACATCGTGTATAGTTAATGAAGCCAGTAGGTTGTGGGGACAAGCTTCAGCTTGTAGTAGATTTCTTTAGAAATCTTCCACCAACATCCCCTTTCTTTAAAATGGAAAATTGAGTATTTTCACATTTATGTAAATTGTTTTGAAATTGCAGCTTCAAGACAAATACTTTAGTTCTATCTTCTAAGTTGATTGCTGAATAAATCTTATTTAGAAATTGTGACGCTATCACTTATTCCAACACGTTTAAGCATAGTTTTATTGAACATAGTCCAGAGTGCTTATGGAATAATGCAGTATGTGCTTTTTTTTTTTTTTTTGGCCTCTGGTTTCTTTTTTCCCAAGTTTATATTTTTGAGTTTTATACATGTTGCTGAGCATAGAAAATGCTGTTTTTTCTCATTGCTATATAATAATAATATTCCATTGTTAAATCTATCACAATTTATTCATTTTAATATTGATTATACATTGAATACCTTCAAATTTAGAGCTATTATAAATGCGATGTTATGGTTATTTATATAGCTTTATAAAACAAATATACACTTTCTGTTGGATCATACAGTATACTTATATTCACTGTTAGAAATATTGTTAATGAACTTCCACTCTAGCTATTGCCTTTTACGCTCCTATCAGTAGTGTTTGAGGATTCCAATTTCTTCTCATCCTCACAAATATTAGTAATTTTTTTATTATTCATTTGAACTATGTTTTCTATGCACCATTATTGTCAATATATAGTTCTTGCCAAAGCAAATGGTTTCCACTTCACACACACACACAAAAAGATTGGCCAGTCAAAACTGTAAAAATGAGAGAAACAAACTAGCTAATTAACACTAATCAGAATGAAGTTCCTGACACACTGACAGACATGTGTAATTTTAGGTGCCAAAGTAACAACAGAGGTTCAATTAAGGTCATTAAGATTTCAGGCATCAAAGATTTCAAGCAGGGCTATTTTGGACCAAAAGAAACTTCAAGTGATCTATGATAACTATACTATTTTTTAACTACCTATTTTATTTTTATCAAGTTAGAACTGATTGTTTTGATTATTGTAGTAAAGTTTTAAGAATGTTATAAATAAATATTGGGGCACCTGTGTGGCTCAGTTGGCTGAATGTCCAGCTCTTGATTTTGGCTCAGGTCGTGATCCCAGGGTCATGGTATCGAGCCCTGCATCAGCCTCTGTTCTGGGTATGGAGCCTGCTTAAAATTTTCTTTCTCTCTCCCTCTGCCCCTCTCCCCCACTTGTGGTCTCTCTCTCTCTCAAAAAAAATGTTATAACTATTGCGATTAAGAGCAAGAATATCCACTTCTCCTTTTCTGCTCAATAGTCCTTATTCTGTGACTATCTGTCAATGTTGTGAATGTTGTGGGTCAAAGGAATTCATAGCTTTTACCTATCCCATTGGGTTGTTCTCTTGATTGGACAATAGCCAATCTTGTTGAAAAGGCATCATCCTGGTGAAATGGTATTTCTCCTGAGTAACTAGATTAGCTACAACCGTTACAGTTGACAAATATGAAATATAAAACCAGAAGTCTGCTATGGCTAAAAATGAGTAGCCAAACAATACCTTGCCTTCTGAAATAGATCATCTTAGGCTGATGAGTTTCTGATTCTTTTATTCACCAGCAAGTATTTATCTTATTTTAAACATATTCCAGCTTTTATTCTTCACTACGTTTTTTTTCATGCTTCTATGTTTGAGCCAATTGTTGTGGCAAGAACCCGTAACATGAGGTCTGCTCTCATAACACATTTTTAAGTGTGCAATGCATTATCATTGATTATAGGTACGTTGTTGTAGAGTACTTTTTAGAGCTTGCTCATTATGCCTGACTGATTTCATGCCCAATGATTAGTAACTCCTTATTTTCCCTTCTCCCAGCTCCTGGCAACCACCATTCCAAACTTTGATTTTATGAATTTGACTCCTTTAGATACTTTATACAAGTGGAACTGGGCAGTATTTGTCACTCTGGGACTGGCTTAGTTCACTTAGCATAATGCCCACGAGGTTCACCTATGTTATTACGTATTGCACAATTTCCTTCTTTTTTTTTTTTTTAAGTCTGAATATATTTCATCGTATGTGTCTGCCATCTTTTCTTTACCAATTCTTCTGTCAATGGGCATCTAGGTTATTTCCACAGTTTGGCTATCATGAGCAGTGCTTCCATGAACATGAGAGTGACAATAATTTATACCGCTGCTATGAAAACAATATAGGGGTTCCATTAATCTTTCCCACTCTGTGAATCCCTTCAAGTTTCTGCCAAATGCAATAGTTTCTGGCTCCTTTGCTATAAAAAAGTTATAAATAAGTAACCTCTGCTTCCTCTTATTCGAGTGGTCCTTTATGCCACAGATTATAGTTATACATAATAAAGAGCATAATGAAATAATACCTTAATTCCTGGAAAGAACGAATAGAATTTCCTCTGATGACATACTCCGTTTCCCCACCCTCCACTCCCCCATGCAACAACTTATTAAGAATACCCTTATCTTTACAGACGCCTCAGGAAACACTCACTAGGCTTCTTGCCTTTTGGAAAACTGGAAAAAAAACTGGGAACATATATTATACACTGGACGGGGCTCTACCCAACATTTAAGACTGCAAGCCATATTATTAGGTATGGAAACCTTTTCCCAACTCTCAAACATTGTCTCCGACTCTCAATATGCTGTAAGATTAATGGCAAATTTTCCTTTTCATATCCTTCGCCTTCCACCTGACCCTGCCTTCTCTATTCTTCTTCAGAGCCTCCAATCTCCCGCACTTCTCCACTCTTTTTCATTCATGTTCCATCTCACTTCACTTCCGGGACCTATTATTGAAGGTAATGCTCTAGCCATCAAATCGTTTCTCCAAGAATGTTATTCTCTCTTTGAAGCCAAAGCTTCCCATAATCTTTACCATCAAAACTGGTGAGCTTCAAGCAAACAATTTAACCTTACTATAAATGAGGCCAAACAAATTAGGCTGCTGCTCAGACTGTCCGTTGCTGCCCCCTGTTCCCTTCCCAGCGAGAACAAACCCCGGGGGTCTCAAACCTAATGTAATTTGGCAAACTGGTGTAACAGTTTACCCTGTGCTTGGTCAACACAAGTACATATATATGTATCTGTAGATACCCAATCAGGTGGTGTCTTTGCCTCGGCTCATACAAAAGAAAACACCAATGCAGTCATTCAAAGACATCTTTCAAAGTCCTTGGTAACCAAAAATGTTAAAGTTTGGCTTGCATGATAAAGTGGGATTGAATTCCTTGAATATTTAATGAGATAAGAGGCTAAAGCATTAATTACTGAATGCATGTTTATGCTTTTGACTTATTGCAAAAAGGGACTCTTTGGGTCTTACAAGTGTCCTTCATACTTTACTAAGATTTTACTATGGAGCATCAAACACACCACAGGCATTGCTTATAATCCTCATGGCCAAAGAATTCTAGAACAAGCACATAATATGATCAAAAACATGTTTAAAAAAAACCAGGGAATTGCCCCTTGCTATCTCTATCATAATTGCAACTTCTCAATTGCACTGTGATCACTCTTAACTTTTTCTTGACCCTCAAGGACTAACCGCAGCTGAGTGACATTCTTCAAAATTGGATATAGCCTCTCATCCTATGGTGCTATACAAAACCCCCGAAGGTGGACCCTCATGGACTGGACCCACTAAACTCTTCACCTGGGGTAGAGGACATGTTTGTATTCTTTCAGATTCTGAACCTCTGTGGATTTTCTCTCAGTTGCTGAAGCCATATTATGGCATGGTGGAGACCCCAAGGATATCTACCAATCAACCAGGACTTCCAGAGGAAGTCCAGAGGAATGAGCTACCACTGCCCCCGTTTTTCAAGATGGAAGATTCCTCACCCTGAAGCCACTCCACAAACGCAAGTCTTTACCCGTGATATAACACAGGGAAGCCTTAAATGCCTACCTAACCAGGCCGGCGTCCTCTTACAACACAATGGCATTGCATATACCCCCAGTTTGCATCTGATGGCTGTGATCTCCATAACTGGCATTCATTAACCAGGCAAAGGCGATTCGTAGGCCTCTTAATGCTGGGGATGCTAGCCACAGTAAGCATTATAGCCTCTGTTACCATTGCTGGAATTAGTCTTTGCCACATTATCAAAGTGCACACACATACTTAACCGAGTTATGGTCAACACTACCAAAGAGCTAATCAGCCAAACTTCTACAGACAAATATTGGCACACCTCAAAGCTCTTGAGGGTGCTGTGGAATTCACTGGAAAAAGACAGGAGGCTTTGATACTCCACTCTAAACTGCCCTGTGAACCTAACTACAACATATCTGCATGACTGGCATTCCTGATAATCATTCCATTCCCAATCTTGGGATGCTGTCCAGACACACCTTTACAGTGTTTTTCTTCCAACCTCTCTAAAAATACAGAAAATTTAGATGTAACATTGCACCAACTACGATAGGCAGAAGACCAACTTAGAAACGAATGGGTTGATTCCTGGGCAATATGGCATAACGTAAATCCTTTTTCACTTATAGCCACCACCCATCCCAGATTTTGGATAATTCCGGGAAGTGGAATACTTTCACTATATCTCTTTTTATGCTTTTGCAGAATCACCCTCCAAACCACCCAATAGCAAAACGCAGATCAGGAGCTTGTCATGATAGTCCTCACATGTAAACTTAAGAAGATGAAGAAATAAAAGGGGGGAACGGTGGGGAAATAGGTTCAAGAATTCCTTACACTTACATATTTGGGTTAGAAAAAAGCTTAGGGTACAAAGCCTCCACCGCAGGGCAAAAGTGCCCAAGGTTAGTCATTAAGTACAAAAAGGCTTAGGGCGGAAAGCCACCACCATGGGGTGAGATATTATAATGAGATCACAAGTAACTTGTTATACCACCTGCAGGAAATTACTTTTCATCTGGCACCAATATACTATTCTGCTTTGATCACAAACTCCACATGCTCCTTGGACCCTTTGCTTCTTATACACACAAATTAATGACTGCTATCTGATTGTTTTATTCATGTTCACCACGTGTGTAAGATCTTTTTGTTTTAAATTTTTTTAATGTTTATTTATTTGAGAGAGCGAGAGAGAGACAGAGAGACAGAGCACAAGTAGGGGAGGATCAGAGAGACAGGGAGATACAGAATCTGAAGCAAGCAAGCTCCAGGTTCTGAGCTGTTGGCACAGAGCTCGATATGGAGCTCAAACTCATGAACTGTGAAATCGTGACCTGGGCCGAAGTCAGATGCTTAACCAACTGAGCCACCAAGTCACCACACCACGTGCATAAGATCTTGAATGCTCAATAAATATGGAGATGAAACCCCTGTTTAGGGCTCTTGTGACTTCTCAGACATTAGCCTCTCTTGTATTCAATTCTGTATCTGCTCTCTTGCTGGACGAGAGAGAACTCCAGACTCATAGTCTGTGACAGTACACATTAAATAAACACAATTTTAGGTTGTCAACTATACCACAATAATTCTGGAAAAATGTTCAAACTTACACACAAAGTAGAAAAGTGATAGAAGAAAAAGATCAAAGAGACAAATAGAAACAAAATGAAAACTTACATCATAAGTGGAAATAGAGTCTCAAGAAGAGAGGAAAGACAGACTATTTAAATAATAACAAGTTAAATGTTGGGTTCAAGAAGTCTATAAACCCTAAGCTAAATCCAAGATTGAAGATGGGATTAACATTGTTGAAGGGTTTGATTAATATTAGATAAAGATGCTGTCTCATACAATGTGGGCTCAACTACCAAAATAAAATATGTCTTTATCGGTGAGGGAAAGCTGCCTACAGTAGAAAATCATAAGTCCCTGTTGTCCAGTTGTAAATATATATAAACTCTAGAGAGAAAGGAAATAAATCCTTAACAGGTTCTAATGACCTAAAAATAAATAAGTAAATAAATAAATAAATAAATAAACAAATAAAACACCCTCAATAATTTAACAATGAATTTCTCCAAACTGTTATTTATAGTCTTATCATAATACCAATAATAATCTAAACATATTATTTTGTAGAAATCAACAAACTGGTATTACTGATATTAAAATTATATGGACATGCAAATACCAAGAAAAATGAGGTAAAAATGAAAAAGAATAATGTTGGTACAAATATTGAGAAATTATAAAAATGGAAGAGTTAGATGAGGCCATAAGACTGAGTTCAAGCCAGTGGAATAGGGGCAGGGGTAATCGTTGCCATTTGTAAGCCTGGCCTCTAAACTCATTAAACTCAGAAGATCCTGCACATAATTTTTCCTCTCTGTTTGGCCACCTGGATTCAGAGCAGCAGGGTAATTTAAGGCCAAGAGGATGATTGAGTCACTAGGTAGAGAGGGTCAAGATCTGCAGATGATCATGTGAAAAGACAACACTTGCAAGCATCAGTCTTCATCCCCCTGTGACATAAGAACTGCAATGTTTCAGGCACTGTGATTTTGGAATTATTTCTTACAGTCACTAGTGAACCCTGAACCATACTCTCAGATTTGTTCACAGGCAAGGCAGCTGCTGCATGGCCCTCTGTTTCGTGCAGGGAGTCTCTGCCCATAGCTCCAGGCATTGGATGCTGTAATTTCCTTCTTTCTTCTTTTTTCAATGTTTATTTATGTTTAGAGAGTGACAGAGCTGGGGAGGTGCAGAGAGAGAGGGAGACAGAGAATCCCAGGCAGGCTCTGCACTGTCGGTGCAGGGGCCTAGGTGGAGCTCAAACTCAAGAACCATGAACAGACCATGACTTGAGCCGAGATCAAGAGTCTGACGCTTAACTGACTGAGCCACCCAGGCTCCCCTAGATGCTCTAATTTCTTGTTCTTCAATAGGACTGCATCTTCCTGGATTCAATTTTCTGATTCAAGTCCCAGCTGTGGCACCCTAGCTTCAAACATCAATTCCTGTTATGTTTCCCTGTTGTGTACTACATGTACATACCTGTTTATCTCATTTTTGAATATGTTATGTTTTTTGAAGTAAATATTTTATATAAATGTATGCATCACTGATATACATTGGTCACTTCTGCATAACCTCACCATTATCCCAGTCTTTAATATTTGCAGTTTTCTAAGTCATCTCACAAGTTCTTTTGTAACATGGCACCAAGTAGAAATTTATTCTATTTTAGAATATGTCCTTAGTTACTAATAATAGGATGGGATCAGGTGAGTTTATTTATTTATTTATTATTTTTTTATTAAAAATTTTTTTTATGTTTATTCATTTTTGAAAGACAGAGAGAGACAGAGCACGAGCAGGGGTGGGGCGGAGAGAGCAGGGGGACACAGAATGTGAAGCAGGCTCCAGGCTCTGAGCTGTCAGCACAGAGCCTGACGCGGGGCTCAAACTCAGGAACCGTGAGATCATGACCTGAGCTGGAGTCGGACGCTCAACGGACTGAGCCACCCGGGCGCCCCTGGGGTCAGGTGAGTTTAAATAGATAAGGGATTTAGTAATGGATATGAAGTAAATTATAGAATTATAGAGAAAATAGATTAAAAAGCTTGCGTTTAAGCTTTCACAAATAATGCCCCAACGCAGGTCATATGCAGCATGTTGACATTACCACCATCTGCTGTGGCTGGACATAAAATGCCAGAAAATTATCTCTGTTGCAATTGTTCCCATGCTATATATGCCACCAGTTCTCCATTAGGAAACTTACCTTGGATTACCACCACCAAAGGCCAGTTCTACATAAAGCCTTTCTCTCCATGTTGTTCATATTCAAATGAGAAGATTGGTGTAACATATCTACACACTTGCTGTGAAGGGCGCTGGGAAATGTAATTGAACAGCTGATTCTCCAAGGGAAAACGGACGAGGTGTTTAAATCATTGTCCTCTCCTTTAATTTATCTAACACATTTTTATTTGTTTGCTTGCTTTTTGTTTTTAGCTAGAAAAGCTTAATCGAGCTTCACAAAGTCTTCTTTTGTTTATTTCATGTGCATCTACTCTGTTGTCATCAACACTGTCATGGTCATTATTCATGCAGGTGTTCATGTCTCCTCTAGCAGAAAGAAACTGGATTTGTGTTCCGATTGCTGAAATGAATTCTCTTCATTATGGCTTCTGAAGCACTTCAGACAATCAATTACCATTTTGTTATTATTATTACCATTATTCGGTTTCTCTGAGTTCATAACTGAATGCTGAAATATTGTTAATGATGTGAATCTCACTGTCAGCAAAAGACAAAGTCACAAGTCTGTGCTCATAGACTTGTCCTCTCCCACCATAAAGGACAGGGTAATTCAGCCTTCATGTTTACTTCTTGGAGGAGAATGGGCAACTCAAGTGGGATCAATCTTGACCTTGGCTCAGGTTCAACAGATCAACAGTGATTGACAACCTAGTTCTGGGAGCAGGGTCAGGTCCTCGCCCCCATGCTCTGACCCTATTGTGTTGATTCCCCTTGGGGAACCCATTGGGAAGCAGATCCTTACCAATTGCATCAGCAGGGGCATCCACACAACCACTCACCCTTTCCCAGGCTTCCAAATCCTAGAGCTTTTGTGACCTGATTTAGACAAAGTCCCCTGGAGATGGTGCATGAAAGTGTTGGTCCCCCTTCTAGAAATGTCTCCTAGTCCTATTGTCAGTTCCCTGGAAGGGTTGTATATATTTTTATGTACATAGTATATAAGAAAACACATATTTTTACAAAAAAAAAAAAACACTTCTAAAACTCTATCTTGAAAATATTACAGTACTAGGTAAAAATTTAAGTGTAAATATATTGAGGTTTTCTTAATTAAATATATTGGAAATAATCTGTACATAAAGAATGGCAATTATTTAAGGAAAGTTAGATATAACCCTGTTGGCTCAGTTTAAAATCACATTCAAGGAAAATATCTTGAGTTTTTGTAGAAATGATATGCTATAGCCTTAACCATACATCAGAATGAAAAACGGTATGCACACTATCTTTGAAGAGAGATGCACCATATGTTTTCCTGACTTGAAATACTTTTTCTTTGTTTTCTTTGACACCCTGTCTCCTGACTTCCCTTCCAAATTTAGGCCTCCTATTTCTTTCTTCTCCTTCTGAGTGTTCCCTCTCTTACCTGATCTTGAAGTGTTGGTTGTCTGTGGGGCTCAGCCCTTCTCCCCCTACACATGCTCCCAAAGGAAGACACATAATATCACACGCTCTCTTTCTGAGAAGGGGAAACTTCCACAAATCTCTTTTTAAACAGTTAGTCTTCAGTTAAAGGGAAACAACGAGCTGAATCATTTGGACCTTGCGGCAGTTAGGGTAACCTCGGGGAAGCCGACCACCATGAGTGACACAGAATAGAAGGTTTGTCATAGCATTTCACCATTATGCAGTGGTAGAGTCAGTGCAGATGGTCAAGAAGACGCCTCTGCTTGTGGCGATGGGCTTGAAGTTGGGGTAGGCCTCAGGGCCAGCAGTCAGGGAGAAAAGGTAGGTGCAGAGACCAGCGAGTGAGCACCAGTTGGAAACTGGGGAGAGAAACAGAGTCTATCTGCCTTTTCATTTGCAGAATCAGTCATGTGTAAGGCCTGTAGTGCTAGCTGTTCAGGGTCATAGAAAAGCTAAAATAGGAGACCCAGGGCAGGTGCAGTTTCTGCAAGGAGAACCATTGGATAGGTCTGGTGCTCTCCCCTGATTTTTAGAGCTCACACGAAATGACTCTTCCCCTTTTTTTCTGCCCTGAAAGCCTCCTCCACATTTCTAATCAGGGCCAAAACCCTAAGCTGGAATCATGCAGGTGACGAGTTCTGAGAAACGTAGTCCAGCCTAGCTCAGCTCACACAATACAGAGCCACCACTGTCTTCTGACATCATATGATTCTGGGATATAAATTGTATATAGAAAGGAAAGTACAGGAAAGGAAATTGTATATAGAAAGGAAAGCTTTCTATAAATTGCATACAGAAAGGAAAGTATAAAGAAATAGACTGTTTTCAAACCAGGAAGCTAAACAATGAATTCATTTACTGACTGAACAGGGAAAGATAAACTAAGATTAAAGATGACTGGGCTCTGTTTTTTGTCATCGGCGACAGTTTTCCGTGTTGCGCTCCTTGATACTGTGTACAAAGAGATAAGGAGGATTGGCTTGTCAAACTGTGGGACTCAAAGCCTGTGTTTCTCCTTTGAAAATGAAACCCAGGATCTTTGTTGGTAAGAATGTCAAAGTTGGAAAGTGTGGTTTCAATAATTGGAGCCAGTCTTAAAACACAGCTCATGTGCGAGTAGTGATCACTCATAAATTGTACAGATTGGCATCACTTTGTTCTCGCTGGACTCCCAGGAAACTCGTTATTCTATTTCTTCTTCCTGTCCCTTATTGTATGGTGCTTAGGAATTCAGACTCTGGTGTTAGACTGCCTGTGCTAGAATCCTGGCTTTGCCACATAAGTATGTGGCATGTGACCATGACCTTGAGCAATTTTCTATGACCTAAGTTCCTAACATGTAAAATCATCGTAGGAATTGCATTTGTGCTGTTGGGTTGCTGTGAGGATGGAATGAGTTAAAGATGTAAAGCAGCAGAAGAAAGAGACCCTGGTATACAGAACGTCCTCACTGAGTGGTAACTTTTATTTTAACTCTCGAACTTGAACTGAACCCTCTCTGCCACTCACTGTTCGAGCTTGGCAGAGCATCCAGGGCCTGGCAGAGCTGTTAAACTTACTGTCTCTGCCTTCCAGTACATTTTTAGCAACACTGAATTAAATACAAGTGCTTCGGACAGCTCTGGACCAATTTGTAGTTGTGTGTATCTTTGACATTAGGCAACCTTGTCCAATCTTATGGTTTAATTACTATAAACATTCTGAAAATTCCCTAATGTGTTTTTCCATTTTGAACTCTGGACTGAAAATGTTCCCAAATGTTTTCATCTGGAAGGTCTCGGCAGCACCTCGAACGCAGTATTTCCAAAATAAAAGTCACAACTGGCACCACCACGACCATATAATATCTTTTTCATATTATATATATATATATATATATAATATGTGTATATATATATAATATGTATATATATATATAATATGTGTGTGTGTGTGTGTATATATATATATATATGTAATTTATTTTGAGATAGAGAGAGAGAGTGGGAGCAGAGTAGGGGCAGAGAGAGATTGAGAATCTCCACACTGTCATCACAGAACCCAACGTAGGGCTTGAACTGACAAACTGTGAGATCATGACCTGAGCCAAAGTCAGAAACTTAACCAACTGAGTCACCCAAGCACCCTAATATCTTTTTCCAGTTCAGTAAATAACATGACCCAGTTGCTTATTCGAGATACCCGGATGCATGCAATTGCTTGCTTTGCACCAGCTATCTTGCCCTTGCTTCTCTGTTTATTTTGATGAGCCCTATGCTCTTCTGCATTTTCAACAATGCATCTTTACTGGCTCCTTAAAGTCATCAGTAAAATATTCTGTATTTTCCCCATCCAAAATACAATTTGCTCTAAAGCTTCTTTCACTTAACTTCACATCTGTTTATCCTGTGGTAGTTTGAGTTGTGGGAATTCCTTTCTACATCCAGTTTCTTGTTCCTAATTTCCTTTCATGATTAATCAAAAATTAAGTATGTTTCTTGTTTCCTTGAAACTACTAACATAGTTCATTCCAGGGTCAACAATGAACTACCAGTATTTAATATCAAGGGACAATTTTTCAGCTCCTTCTAAATTCGTCTTACCAGGAGGTGAGATTCCCGACTGTATCCTCCTTTTTGAAAAGTACTCTGTCTTTGTTTTTCTGACTCTACACTCTACTAGTTGTCCCTATCTCTCTGTTTACCTGCCTTCCTTCCTTCCTTCCTTCCTGCTTTCTTTCTTTCTTGCCTCCATTTCAGGCTTTTCTTTATTCTACTTACAGATGAATATTTCTCAAAGTGCTCTCCCAGGTCCTGTTCTCAGTCTGTAAAAATCCACAGTCTATCTCATTTATTCCTGTGTATTCTGTATTTATATATATGCTGACAAATCATAAGTCTATATCTAAGACATACAGAATTTCCTGAGTTTAAACCCGCAGTCCCGTTGCACCTTCCATGTCTCTATTAGGATACCTCCTTCATGTTTCACATTCAACAGGTCCCAAATGAGGCTTGTCATCCCTTCTTGCCTTCTGTATTTGCTTGTTGTCCAATGTTTCCCATTACAGAGGAAGGTCCCATCACTTTCCTCCTTCTCTCCCTTCTTCCATAGCTCAAAGATAACTGAGTTCTGCCATCATACCAATTCAATATTTCTCAAACCTGTTTTTTTTTTCTTCTTTTTGTATCTGTATCTGCAAGTCAAGTTAGTCCTATCATCATCATCCTCTTATTTACGGCAAAATCTTCATCTTTGGAGTTTTACCTCTGGTCTTTCTCATACCCACTGATAATCTATATAGTATTCAAAGTGATCCTTCTTAATTGAAAATTGTAACATTGCAACTCCTTTCTTAAAACTTTCAGCTCCTTTTTCCTTATCTTCAGGTTAAAAAAATCATACTCACTGAATTGATTTGCAATTATTATTATTATTTATTATTATTATTATTATTATTTTAAACTGAGGGGTGCCTGGGTGGCTCAGTCATTTGTGTCTGACTCTTGATTTTGGCTCAAGTCATGATCTCATGCTTCATGACCTCATGCCCTGGGTCAGGATCTTTGATGACAGCATGGAGCCTGCTTGGGATTCTCTTTCTCCCTCTCTCGCTGCCCCTGCCCCACTCACACTCTCTGTCTCTCTCAAAATAAATAAATAAACATTAATAAAAAATAAACCAAGGAGTTCCCTACTCATTTATTACAACTTCATATTGTAATATCCCCACCTAATATTATTCTATTCTATCCTGAAATGCTTTCACTTGTGTGAGCTCACCATTACCATCGCCAATCCAGGGAAGGCTCATTCCCACATGTTTTTGTCTGGTTTACGGCTGGTGGTCTTTCCACCTAACAGTTGCAGTGGATGGTTTTCCATGGATCTCTAGAAATGTCTGTCTCTGTACTAATTCTTACAATGAATCTTGAACTTTCCCTCACATAGCACAAAGCAAACTTTAATGTTAGTTCTGTTTGATCATTGGTTTTTACCCAGCAATTCTAAGAATGAGGAAGGGGCAAATCACCTATGTTTCATCCTATCAATCTCCACTGCCAAGCCCAGAACGGGTATTTAGTAGTGACGTAAGTATTGATAAGTTAATTAATAAATGACTACTTTATTTCCTACTGTCTGACTGTCATCCACTTTTTTTTTTAATTTGGTGACTTTACAGGCTAAACGATCCATTAAGAATATTATAAAGTAGAGTCATTAAAACTTCTCTGGTCCTTCATTTTAATGGAACAGTTGTGGAATCCCTCAATAAAACATGATTTTAATTATTGTTAGGAGTTACATAATACTTATTAAGGTAGTGAGCCTTTGTTTACTTTTAGTGTACTAAGAGGTTTTAAAAATCATGAGTCAATTTTGAGCTTCATCAAATAGCTTCTCTAAAGTAATAACACGTAAGGGGTGCCTGGGTGGCTCAGTCGGTTGGGCGTCCAACTTCCAGTCAGGTCATGATCTTGCGGTCCATGAGTTCGAGCCCCGCATCGGGCTCTGGGCTGACAGCTCAGAGCCTGGAGCCTGTTTTGGATTCTGTGTCTCCCTCTCTCTGACCCTCACCTGCTCATGCTCTGTCTCTATCTGTCTCAAAAATAAATAAATGTTAAAAAAAATTAAAAAAAATAAAGTAATAACACGTAATGGTAAAAGTCTTCTGAATATTTACTAGTTGCATGATTTTGGGCAAGTGTCTTAACGGACTTGTGACTAAATTTCCTTACCTGTAAAACGGACATCATTATAATAGTTAAAGTGAATCATACATGACATATGTTGATATTTAATATTTTATTGTAGAGGTAGCCCCAATAAAACCAAGGTGTAGAGTATGGTCATGAGAATGAGTGGGTAAAATTCAGTAGCATTGAAAGGAATTGTGGCTGAGTTGATCTAAGAAAATAACACACATCATTGGCAAAGGTGATGAGAATCCAGGATGTTTTCCTTGCTTGAAGGTGAGAGTCTATTGTCACAATGTTTTTAATAGACAGTTTGACATTATCTGTGAAAAATAAAATGGGCCTAGCCTTAGTCCTGAGTTGCTAGAAATTAACTCCTTAGAAGGAACTATTTTGATACATTTCAAAGATATAACTTAAAGGCTACCGTTAGTAACATTATTTGAAATTTTGAAAAGAGGGATAAAAATACGGGTTTGTTGAAAGCATGCTATATTGATATAATGAATAATGTGCCACTGTGTAGAGCAATACGCTGTCATAAGGAAAGGTATCTAACACTATTTTATCAAATACAATAGCAATTGTGAGTCCATTATATTTTGCTATGATACTGATTTGCAAATAAATTACGTATTATAATGAAACTTGTCACTATGTCTTTCATCCCTGCTTTTACCAGGCGATGCTCAAAGTATAAAAATATCTGATCTTGTCACCCACCTACTTGTAATGCTGCATGACTTCTCCTTTTTAGGATAATGAAGATAGTACTTGTCGCAATTTGTGTTTCACTGTGTGATCTGGCTCCTTTCCAGAGCTCCAGACTCATTGCACAACGTATCTCCTGTTTCCGTCTACACTGCAACAACTCCAACTTTCTGTTCTTTCTCTACACGATGTGCCCCCTGCCTCAGCAGAGATCTAGGATCTCAATAGAGATCACCTATTCAACCCTTCAGATCTCAGGCAATTTTCCTTCTTCAAAAACTAAGTAAGTACTTATCTGTTCCTCACATTAAATCAAATTCCCACATTAGACGCTTTCATAAATCACCGATCTCCCCATTATATTCTTATCAATACTGTCCCTTAACACAGCATGCTATCGCCTGATACACATCTGTCTGCTCCACTGGATTCTACACATCCTGAGTGGAAAATCTCTCCTTTAGCCTTCATCATTTTATCATCATTCCCTAAGACAGGATGAGGCACACACATAGTAGGGAAAAAAATTAACATATGGCTGATGATTGAGAGTTGTATTTATTTGATGATATATTTACCAGTTACAGAAGAGTGTTTTTCTATGGAGGATCAGTTAGTGGAGATTCTTACTTTTTTTCTTTTTTTCCTTTTATAGTATTGCACATTGTGACTGTATTTACAAAAAAACATGAACTTACTCTTACCGTTAGAAAATAAAAATATCACAAAGATATTTTTCTGCAGGAAAGTCTTCGAGTCTGTAAGCTCCATGGATGTCAGGACTATTTCTGACTCTCTTAGGAATAGAATGTCTGTCAGAGATGTGTAGCTGGAATGAATGAACATGACACATTATGTCTTCCCTGTATATCCTGAAATGTAGTATTTCAGCTAGACAACAAGGAGTGTTCTACCTGTGTTCCCTCAGCAAGTATAGCAGAAAGTGTAGCAGCTTCACCGCCAATACCTACAGTTATAGCGGTTCTTGTGGTAAAATTGAAATTAAAAGATCATAATATAAGCACAGTTCATCTCTCGACTTAACATTTGTCTATAGAATCCATTGATTCACTGTCGTTCTTTTCATGTCTGTATATGAAATATACAGACATGTATATTACTGTATATTACTTACAGAGAGTAAGTAAAATGCATTAAAAATTTTCTGAATATGCCTTACAAAGTCGTATCTCAGAAGGACATAGTAAAGTAAATATTAGGAATTATGACTTAGAGCAATTTAAAATTATTGGCATGCTATTGATCTGTAGATCAGGCCTTGTAAGTATTCATCCAGAATCTCAGTGGCTCGATGTAGTTCTCCTTAAATTAGCCTATTTGAACAGATAAACACTGGAAATGGAAAGAGAGGAGCACTGTGTCTTGTAGATACACCCCTGGGAAGCTTACAGCCTCATAGTAATGATTGAACAAAAGAAAGAAGATGTCAGAATTCAGAGTTTACAATTACTAAAGCACTAAAGCTAATTTTAAGGCATTTATGTTTGCAAGAAGGTCATCATTGCAGTCATTTTAAAACATCTACCCTTGAATAAGTTTAAATTACTAAAATCTCATTTACCACTAAGGAAACGTAAAAAGGTGGTTAAGCCCTGGCTCAAATTATCTTTCAATTGCTTAAATATTCCTGACTCATACTGATTCCTGATTTGTACTGATATAATGTTAAAGTCTGTGTGTGTGTGTGTGTGTGTGTGTGTGTGTGTGCATAAAATGACTGATGTACAATTCACATAATGAATTATTGTACAAGGTCTATAGGATGTCAAAAGCATTACTAAATGTCACAAGACAAGTGGAAAAGGGTGGGGCTCGTTCAAGGGAAGATGTGTGGGTTTAGCGTTTAAGGAGAAAAATAGATCTTAGCTAATAAGGAAGACACAGTAAAGGGGGAAGTTTTGGAGTGATCTGGACACGCACAAACAGGAAGTGGACCGAGTGCTGTTATGGTCTATAGATAGACCACCAGACAAAGAGTTTCAGGAGACACAGTAGAAAGGCTCAGGCAAAAATTAAAGAGCTCCGAATATATGGTTTTCTGAATGAGAATAAAACATAAAACTGGAGGCAGAGGGATAAAGAGGAAGATTACAAGTTAAGATAGGTTGTGAGCAAGGTGGAACGATCATACTCTCTGACCCCAGTGTCTCTCTGGAAGAAGCAGAAGTGTCTCTTTGGACAACCACTTTAATCTTGGTAAAATTATCATTTAGTTATTTATAAAGGCAAATAACTATAATTTTTAATAATTCCTCATGTAAACTAAAGAGTGTGTGCATATTATAATACTTAATGGCATATATCCCCTCTTTTCTCTCTGATGTATCAGCCTTCCTTATGGACAGGTGTGGTGGTTCAAGAACTAGCATGCCACCTCAATACATCCTTGTTTTATTGAAGAGATACAGGAACAGGAACATATGGCAGCAGCTATCACTTGTTAAAAATCTGTCAAGCAGCTATGATTTTTACAAGTACGTCTTGGACAGAGAACACTGGGGACCATTTTGAGCATCACCCATTGGTGGCCAATTTATGGATGCAAAGACTTCCATGAAGAGTTGGTGCCTTGGGAGTATTTGTCACTTAATTGGTCCCTTCATTCACCTTCTTGTCTATTTTAACACACATATGCGCTCTTTATCTGTGTAACATGTCTCACCAGCTAGTTCTTTATTTACCTTCAAATGGTTATAAACTTCATTGATTTCATCCATCCTACTTGATTTACTTGTTCTTTATAACTGAAGTGAATATTCTTAAATGGCATGGTGAACCCACATCACAAGTAATATTATAAACTAAGAAGGAAGAATAGAAGTAGAGAATGAACTAAGATGGGTAGGATATTCTGAGATATACACATCCATATACTCATATGTTCCGAGTTTAGAGAGTTGATAGTTGATACAGTCCAGGGACTTGTGGATTTAGAGTGTCAGGAGGGTGTTTACTAAGAAGGCAAGGATAGCAAAGGTAAGAGACTTGACTCAGCCTATTGGAGATCTGGGTTTATATAGCATATAAATGATCCTTGGGGCACCTGGGTAGCTCAGTTGGTTAAGCAACTGACTTTGGCTCAGGTTGTGATCTTGCAGTTTGTGAGTTCGAGCCCCGTGTCGGGCTCTGTGCTGACAGCTCAGAGCCTGGAGCCTACTTCAGATTCTATGTCTCCCCCTCTCTCTACCCCTCCCCTGCTCATGCTCTGTGTCTCTCAATAATAAATAAACATTTAAAAAATTATAAATAAATAAGTAAATAAATAAATACATGATTCTGAAGTCCATTCCATATCCAGAAGTGATGGTAAGATTGTTGCATTTGGGGAAGAATGTTTTGAGCACAATCAAAAAGAGCATCCACGTGGAGAAATGGGAAAATGGTGGGGAGTATGGGATCCAATTTTGGGCACTAGTGTTTCCAGTGTAAATACACCCTCAGAACTGAATCACAAAGGATTGATTTTTTTAAGTGTCTGAAACAGCAGTATTTCTAGAATTATTAAAGCACAGTTCTACTTCTTAGGTTTTGCTGATCATCATCTGTCTTCAGAGTGAGTAAATTCTTGAGGTCTTTGGGTAATGCATGTGGCTTAAGTTAATGCTACAGCATTGAGCTTCCTGTTGGTATATCATACATGAAGGCTAAAGCAACTAATTTGAAAAATAAAATAAATGCAATCCAATTTCAATCTATTTTTTGTTTTATTTTAGAGAAAAAGAGAGACAGAAAGCATGAGACGTGGAGAGAGGCGGGGGGTGGGGGGAGAGAAAGAGAATCTTAAGCAGGCTCCACACTCAGCACTGAGCCTGACAACGGGCTCAATCCCCCAACTCTGGGATCATAATTAAAACCAAGAGTTGGAGTTCAATCGACTGAGCTACCCAGGTGCCCCTCAAATTTCTATAAAAATTCATGAAGTGAGTCATATTTTTTTTTCTCTGAGTAACTCCTAATCATCTGCAATAACCTGAGCTTCTCTGAAAGCAGTGCCTTGAAACCTGAAGATGTCAACACAGAGCATAAAGACACAGAAACCAGGAATGGAACAAATCTCAAAGAATGAAGAAAAGAATGCAGTCAGGAGGTAAAATGGAAGAGCTACCTCTGAAAGAAGGGATTGTACACCTCCCCTTTAATGAACTGCCTCTCATGATTCTTGAGGACAGGGAACCTGAAAAGCTGTTACACCAGGGGCCCTGTTCACCTCTGAAGATGCCCTCTAAACCATGGGAGTCTAATCTGTTGCAGTCTCCATGTGTTCTGTAAACCCTGAAATGCCACCTATTTGCTGTTACTTAGATATTTAAATTTCTCACCACTTAATTAGTTTCTGTGTATGTTTTGTATTAATAAAGTAATTCTTTAACAGAAAAAAAAAGATCTGTATGCTGAAAACTACAGAAACCTTATGAAGAAAATTGAAGACGACACACAAAAAATGGGAAAACATTCCATGTTCATAGATTTGAAGAACAAATATTGTTAAAATGTCGCTACTACCCAAAGAAATCTACACGTTCAATGTAACCCCTACCAAAATACCACTATTATTCTTTGCAGAGCTAGAACAAATAATCCTAAAATGTGTATGGAACCACAAAAGAGCCTGAATATACAAAGTAATGCTGAGAAAGAAAACCAAAACTGGAGGCATCACAATCTCAGACTTTAACTTGTATCACAAAGCTGTAATCATCAAGACAGTATGGTAATGGCACAAAAACAGACACATAGATCAATGGAATAGAATAGAGAACCCAGAAATGGACCCACAAATATATGGCCAACTGCTCTTTGACAAAGCAGGTAAAAGTGTCCAGTGGAAAAAAGACAGTCTCTTTAACAAATGGGGCTAGGAGAACTGGACAGCAACATGCAGAAGAATGAAACTGGACCACTTTCTTACACCATACACAAAAATTAATTCAAAATGGATGAAAGACCTAAATGTGAGACAACATAGGATCAGAATTCTGTAGGAGAAAATAGGCAGCAACCTCTTTGACCTTGGCTGTAACAACTTCTTATCTGACATGTCTCTGAAAGCAAGGTAAATAAAAGCCGAAATGAACTATTGGGGCCGCATGAAGATAAAAAGCTTCTGCACAGCAAAAAAAAAAACAGTCAATAAAACTAGAAGGCAACTGACGGAATGGGAGAAAATATTTGCAAATGACATGTTGGATAAAGGGTTAGTATCAAGAATCTATAAAGAACCACCAAACTCAACACCTTAAAAACAAATAATCCAGCGAAGAAATGAGAAGACATGAATAGACACTTTTCCAAAGAAGACATCCAGATGGCCAACAGACACATGAAACGATGCTCAGCCTCACTCATTATCAGGGAGATACAAATCAAAAGCACACCGAGATACCACCTCACGAAGGTCAGAGTAGCTAAAATTAACAACTCAGGAAAAAACAGATGTTGGAGAGAATGCGGAGAAAGGGGAATCCTTTACACTGTGGGTGGGAATGCAAACTGGTGCAACTACTCTGGAAAATGGTGTGGAGGTTCCTCCAAAAATTAAGAATAGAATGGCCCTAGGACCCAGAAATTGCAATACTAGGAATTTATCGAAGGATACAGGAGTGCTGATTCAAAGAGGGCACATGCACCTCAATGTTTATGGCAGCACTATCAACAATAGCCAAATTATGGAAAGGGCCCAAATGTCCATCAAATGATTTATGGATTAAGAAGATGTACTATATGTGTGTGTGCGTGTATATATGTGTGTGTGTGTGTGTGTGTGTGTGTGTGTACACACACACACACACACACACACACACACATATATACAATGGAATACTACTCGGTGATGAAAAAGAATGAAGTCTTGCCATTTGCAACAATGTGGATGGAACTGTAAGGTATTAGGCTAAGTGAAATAAGTGAGAGAAAAACAAATCTATGATTTCACTCATATGTGCAATTTGAGAAACTTAACGGATGACCCTAGGGGAAGGGTAGGGAAAATAAGATAAAAACAGACAAACCATAAAAGGCTCTTAAATACAGAGCACAAACTGAGGGTTGTTGGGGGGTGGGCATGAAGGAGGGCACTTGTTGGAATGAGCACTGGGTGTTACATGTAAGTGATGAACCACTGAAATCTACTCCTGAAGCCAAGACTACACTGTATGTTAGCTAATTTGAGAATAAATAGATTCCACAGAGGAGTTTGTTCAATGTCCTGTCAACCCAGTGGTAGTGTTCGGGGCTGCAACACTGCAATGGAAACCTTTAGAAGTGTCTGCCGCTTATCAACTATTCCAATATATGTTCTGCCATAATGGGCGTTTCTCCTCTACGTGAGCACAACATTAGCTTTCTCAGTAAAAGGTGCAGAAAAGACATTGAAGGGGGAAAGAACTGCTCTTCTCCCCTTGAGCCCTTGTCCTAGCCTGGTGACACCTTTCCGGCAGCTTTCTCTACATGGAAACCAGGGCCCTGAAGGCTTCTTCTGCACTGCTATACCTGTTCACACTAAACAGCCAGTTTCCTTTCCAGCCCCACACTGTCTCCACCCCCCACATCATCAGTTGCTGGTCACCTGAGGGCAGGTCCTGAACTCTGGAGGGCTACTTCTGCATCACTCAGTGACTTGTAGTCTAGCTCCAGCCTGGGCAAATCTACACATTTCCCTAAACCACTGGGTTCAACACACCTTCTCTAACAAGCATTGGGCAGTGGCCTCTTTTCCAGGTTTGTCCACTCTAGATAGTCCCTCAGCCCTAGAATGCCATGGAGTTTCTTTATATCCTGTAACTACTTTTCATCACTGGTGTTTAATAATTCTTTATGTTAACCTTGTGTTCTATCCACTGTGTGGTTTCTGTCTCTCAGTCAGACCAAGATTGATGCAAAGACTGAGTAGAATTTTTTAAGGAAAACAACAGTTGCCGATTACAGCTTCTGGCAGGGCAAGGCCACAAGGACTTTTGCTCTTGGTGATTTGCAGCAACCTGTATCAGGCCCCTAATTCATTTTTACCCTTTTGCTATTGGGTTTTAGCCATCGCAGCTCAGCAGGACTTTGAAATTTTAGGGCACATGTGATTTTTGGCCTTGGCAGGTCACTGCACTTTATAGCGGCTTTGTCCAAATGTGAGTGGCTATTTTTACACAGGTGGGGGTATGGAGCTGTGGGTCCCTTAGCCAAATAGCAGTGACCCTAAAGCACAGCTGCTATAGTTTGACCTTCAACCACACAAGTGCAACCCGCTTTCATATTGCAGATGAAATTGAGGCGGAATATTGCCTAGAGCTTTTTAGACGTCGATGAGTACAGCAACATTTTATATCTTTAAAAATGCAGTGCTTTGGGCTTTGCATTCAGTATAAATCGTTCTTAGGTTGTACCCTTAACTTGTTATAACCTAGACCCGGGTAAGTATTTAAACTAGCTACATTCAGAGTCAAGGAACAAATGAAGAGGGGCTTACCCTGAACTCATGCTGTTCAGATATGACAATGGTCGATGACAGCACCATGGATAATATTCAGGGAACAGAATCTGTCCTTGGATTCCTGCTTTCAGCAATGGGCGTTGACATATTTTCTCCCTGTCTTTAGTGTAGGGCCAATGTTGTGGTAATTTTTAGCTCTAAAAAATAAGATGTGAATCTCCTTAAGAGATGTGGTATTAAATATATTTCGTAAAGTATTTTCCTTTCTTAGTGCGGTTTATTTTTATTTCCAAATTTGAACTGAGGTTTTCTTTTCTTTTTTTTTTTAACGTTCATTTATTTTTGAGAGACAGGGTGAGCGGGGAAGGGGCAGAGAGGAGAGGGGGACAGAGGATCCAAAGCAGGCTCTGCGCTGACAGCTGTGATCCAGATGCGGGGCTCAAACTCATACACCGAACCGTGAGACCGTGACCTGAACCGAAGTCGGATGCTTAACCAGATGAGCCACACAGGTGGCTCCCCATAATGATGATTTTCTATTCTTCCTATTCCTCCATATTACTTGGAATATTTCTATAAGAATATTATCCCCCACCTTCCATTTATTCATTTATTTAATCATTTACTTAAATTAACCTGAACTCAAGGATGCTTTTTTATTCAACACAACACTATCATTATTTCTTTTATTGTATAAATCGCCCACCTTTGATCGTTGGGAGGTCTTTCACATTGGCTCCTTTTGACCAGACCCCATCTTCTATTTATTACCTTTGAAGCCTTTCATTATTATCTGGCACAACAATCTGCCCCATCTTGTGATTTTCCTGACCCGGCAGGGAACCATCCGATGCCCCAGAATCAATCATGTATGAAAGGAGATCCGATTTCTTTTGTGGGAAACCAGTATTTTGAGAATAAATGTGGACACTGGTGGGGCTCATTGCTTCTGGGGTGTCACCGTTTCTAGTGCCTGTCGGTGGACAGAGGTAGCAGTACTTGGATTTACATGTTCGATGGAATATGTACTAAGCCATGTATATACACATGACTGATTATCTTACGCATCTGTCTGCCTGTCTATATATCAGCATTTGTCAACACCTATCTATCTATATCTACCTACCTACCTTCAAAATGTATTTATCTATACATGTACCATACTTCCATCTCTATTAAAATAAATGTGCGTTAATATTAACACCTTCTACTCTAATCTAGCACCACAGGGTTTATTCTAACTTTGTCTCTTGCTTATTGAAAACCTCTTTCCTTGACAGTGAGAGACCTGGCTCCCATTAGCTGCAGTGTATTTACTTATTTGTTCAATCTTAGTATTGTAGTGTCCCATAGAAAGTAGTTTTCAGAATTGCTAACCTGTACCTTGGAGAGAAACACATTTACCAACTAAAGTAAGGTGTTTACACACAGCTCTTTCCATCTTTAGGCTTACCATGTTTAGCTAAAACACTGTTTTTCCAAGTTACAAAGGGTCAGCTCCTTCTCTCCCCACTATAGCCGGTGAAATTGTGCTGAACACTTGTAATGCGGTTAGGCTCCTTTGACACAGTCCGCATTCCATTCTCGGACTCCCCCCTTCTGGTTGATGTTTGAAGTTGCCTACGGTAGAGTTCATTCTTTGCAGTATGCAGTTCTAAGGATTTTGACAAATGCACGAGATCACGTATAGAACAACCTGGTACCATACAGAACAACCCCTTCAAAGTAAAAATTCCCAACGGATATATTTTGGAGAAACTATATACTGAACCTTGTGAGAAACAGCTCAGGCCAACTGTGAAGGAAACCCTTCCTCCACCCAAGCAATAAAGATGTGTTTAGCTGAGAATGAGATTAAGGAATTGAGGAGGATTTAACATCTTTATGACCCGTACAGACGGGTCACTTGGTATTGAACTTAATTCTCTTTTCATTTTATATATTTGAACTTCAACCTAACTTAAAGGACATTTATTTTTTTAATTTTTACGTTTTCTTTAAAAATTGATAACAAGAAAGTTTATATTTAAATTTGGGCGAGTTCCATGTTGTTAGCATTTTCACTGGGGTACCTTTATATTATCGTGCAATCTCAATCCTGAATGGCTAACTGTCAGACAATATGTCTAAACATAATTTGGGATGGGAAATAGAAAGCAGTGAATATTCGGGCTTGAATACAACAGTCTTGGAGGTTCATTTGGGCCCTACACTGCTCATGAGCGTTGCAAAATAGACCTGAACAAAATGGTATTTGCATTTCAGGTTTTGAGATTCTTTAGAGTTACCTTTTAATCTCTTTTCTCCCTTGTGCTGGTAAATTTTACGTGTCAACTTGACAAGCCTTGGAGTGCTCAGACGAAACATTATTTCTGGGTGTGTCTGAGAGAGCATTTCTGGATAAGATTATATTTGAGTTGGTTGATTGCTCCCCTAGTGTGGGTGGTTGTCTTCCAATCCAAGGGCCTAAATAGCACAAAAAGCAGAGGAAGGTAGAATGTACCCCTTTTATTCTTGTCTCATACTGTTTGAGCTGAAGCATCTCACCCTACCTTTTCTGTCCTCAGTTTGGGATTTACACATCAGCTTTCCTGCTCCTCAGGTCTTTGAGATCAGACTAAATTACACCACCAGCTTTCCTGGGCCACGAGCATGCCAAAAACACTCTGAGATTTCTTAGCCTACATAATCACATGAATGGAACCCATTTCTCATAAGTCCCTCCCTCCTTCTCTCTCTCTCTCTCTCTCTCTCCCTTTCTCTCTCTCTCCCTTTTAGATATGTTTATACAGACAACTCTAATACATCTCTCTCATTCTTTCATCCTTTTCCCCCACTGCAGGAGGCAGGAAGCTTTTGTTGAGGAAGAATTGGGAAGACATACCCTTGCCCCTCTTGTTCTCCCGCATTAGTCGACATTTGGATTCACCAAACTTGAGCCCTGGATTGAAGGCCTTCCATTTTCAGCGTTCTCTATAATAAGGTGGGTAAGTGGGCCTAATTCTAGGTTTCCGTTTTGAGAATTATCTGTGGCTACAGACCTAAACCACGATTACAGCAACTCTAACAGTAATGGAGCTCACTTTTTAGTCGCCATCTTCTTGATGGCAAGTCAGAGAAAGTTCTTTGAGAAACACAGAGGCATATACATCAACTTCTGAGATGACTCTTCAGATCATTCAAGGGAATATGGACAGGTCATTAACTGAGGCTGCTATACTTCTATTGCATTTCATTGATAAGGAGATTGACCCCAAAATGTTTCAGTAACTTGTCTGAAATCACAGGGTTTATTGGACCTTATTTAAACCTTGGTCGGATTAAGATATCCACTACCCAAATCCCACCCCCACCTACTGCTTTTGGCTGGGTGTGAACTCTTTCCTTAACTCCGTCTTACCTCTTGCTGCTGGGCCTGGGAGAGAAAAGGTGTGGCTGTATCTTCTGGTGAGGAGAACAGTCAAACATTATACAGCAAGATGAAATCAAAGAGTGATGGGAAACTGAATGCAACTTTTTCTGGAGATTGCTACCATACAAAAAAATCAGCCCAGCCTGCACCAGGTAAATACCTAGAAAATCTTAATTGAGCTCTGATGATTTCTCCTCACTCAGCTAACGTGGAGGGATGTTAGTGGAGACAACTGTGACGTCAATGGCCTGACAGATCCACATGGTTTTTGTGAAATCTGAGCATACTCCTTTGTATGCCGGCCGGGGGCTGGATGAAGGGAGGAGCAGACTCTAGCCATGGCCACTTGACGAAGCCAGAGCAGCGAGAATAATATACATTCTAGCTGGTCTGTAGTGCTTAATTTGAAACATGAGAAGTTCTAGTGAAAAGAGCTCCTATCTTAAGGTACTAAGCCTTACGCACTGGCCTGCTTTCACTGATAGATTTTCAAGGGTTGTATGAAGTTACAGTGAAAAAAAAAAATACCACCTTGCATATATTTCTTGTGACATTCCTCCTAAAACATCATTCTTCTCAAGATTGATACCTGAAGATCCGTGGGTATATAGTAATTGTCTTTCGTTTGCTACAGCCATCTGACGACCTGCAGAATGGAATTGGAGTTGTCTAGAATGGATTGGGGGCTGTCTAGACTGAATAGGACTCACCAGAAAAGGTCATAAGGAGATTCTAGTTTGAACAAGTCAGTGAATCTCACTGGGGATGGTTGCCATATTAGAGCCTACTAGTCTTGACAAGGATATTTTTTTAACAAAGAGTTATATATATAATATATGTAATACATACATGTATATAATCATACATATAGCTGTAATCTTCACATATATAATATATATACATAAAATCTTTCATATTAGAAAATAATATATAATTTTTTATAATCCCAGCACCAGAATGTTCAGAAGTTTTATAATACATTTTTTCGCTCAATTATGTATGAGTGTTTTCTTCCTTAATTTTATATTAGACACCTTTATATGCTCTTACATTATTTGTGGATGACAACTGACACCATGCTTTTTAGTAGGAGAAGTTCTGCTTTCTGCTAATAGCAAAATTTATATATTAGGATATCCATGTGTGGCTTTTAAATCGTTCTGCATTTCATTGCATTTGCTTTTTCTTTTCTCTTCCTTCCTTCCTTCCTTTATTTATTTATTTATTTATTTATTTATTTATTTTTGGATAGTTGGATGCAGAACAGGCCTTAATTATACCCTGAAGGTCAGACTCACATACACATCTCGTGATTGAACATTGAGCCATTTGCTAACTTTAGGATTAATCAGATCATAGGTGCAGAGGTATTAATTTAGAGGACAGCTAAGGAACACATGGTTCAGAGGTGGCCCTAAGTTCCAGAGGTGCATACCATGCTTGAGAAAGCTTCTGCTGGGGTTCCTGGGTGGCTCAGTGGGTGAAGCATCTGACTTTGCCTCAGGTCACTGTCTCATGGTTCGTGGGTTCGAGCCCCGCATCGCGCTCTGTGCTGACAGCTCAGAGCCTGGAGCCTGCTTCGGATTCTGTGTCTCCCTCTCTCTTTACCCTTCTCCTGCCTACACTTTGTCTCTCTCTCAAAAATAAATAAGAATCGGGGCACCTGGGTGACTCAGTGAATTAAGCGTCTGACTTCGGTTCAGGTCATGATCTCACATTTTGTGAGTTTGAGTCCCATGTTGGACTCTGTGCTGACAGTGCAGGGCCTTGAGCCTGCTTGGGATTGTGTCCCTCTCTTTCTGCCCTTCCCCTTCTCACACCCTGTCTCTTTCTCTCTTTCCCTCTCTCTCTCTCTCTCTCAAAAATGAATAAACATTAAAAAAAAGAAACTTCTGCTGACTTTCTCAGTCATCTTATTTATGCCATCCTGAATGCAAATATTGCAGATCTAAGAACTTTACCTCTTATTATTACTTTTTGCCATGTTCTTGCATGGTCCAAGTGTATATAATGACTTCTTTTTTTTAATTTTTTTTTTACATTTATTTATTTTTGAGAGACAGAGAGAGACAGAGCACGAGTAGGGGAGGGGCTTAGAATGGGGGAGACGCAGAATCTGAAGCAGGCTCCAGGCTCTGAGCTGTCAGCACAGAGCCTGACGCAGGGCTCGAACTCACGGACCGTGAGATCATGACCCGAGCCAAAGTCGGATGCTTCGCCGACTGAGCCACCCAGGTGGCCTTATAATGACTTCTTAAATAGCAGACTAATCTACACACAGCATGTACTTATATGCAGGTGTAGCCCACAGATGGCCACATGAGGAAAACGGTGCTGGTATCCTTTTCCTGTGGTGTCTTCTGCATTTAAGCTACAGGCCTGTCAGACATCTCCTAGACGAGAACTTCCACTTGTCCTTCATTCTCTTTTCCTATGATTTGAATCCACTATGTTGTGGCTTTATTCCACCTGCTCTTTATGTCATACGTCCAACTATTTCTCTCTAGTTACTAGCGTGTAGTATCTGTGAACGTCACATGCACAAAATAAAATTTTAATTTGCTTTTGCCTTCTCCTTCCTTTCTTCCATGATATTCACTTAAAAAGTATAATTTAGCTTTTAAATCTATATTGCAATGTTACAGTCACATATTAGTTTATGAATATTAGGTTATTTGTGACTTTTACACTGTTATGAAAGTGTGTTACATATTTGCTTGGATTGAACCACATTCTGTTTCCTGATGTGTTTCCTGACTGATTACATCTCTAGTTGTGAGTTCCAGTTGGCTCATCAGGCAGCTAGTTCAGATACAGAAATATGTGGGTATGTGACCCGACTTCTTTTCTAAGAGCATTAGATATGTAGTTTTTTTTCTCTTACTTTTCTCATTCCTAGAGTATATAGAATTATTTAGTAATAACATGCTCTACACAAAACTGTATATGTTTCATTATATTTAATCATCTAGGGTTTTAAAATAAAAATCTGAAACTCTTCTGATTTCAAACTGTATTTGTTGATTTATGCCTGAGTACGTCTGAAACCTCTCTTTGGGGTAAGTTTGCAATTTCGTAGGTTTGGGTTTTACTTACTACTGGTGGAGCTATTAGGTGAGTTAATTTGAAAATCTAGAGCCTTCAGAGAAGAATACCTATTTCTCGTATTTATCTTGCTACTTCTACTCTTTCTAATAATCCATACTTTACTCCGATAATTTCTTTCTTACATGAGGAAGAGATTCATTACTTATCTTCAAAACTTTATGTTCTTCTTGCACAGTTTGAATTTTATTTATTACAGAGAGGATACTTTTTATTTCACAGATTTCCTTTATATAGAAGTTTATCTGCTTTTTTTTTTTTTGCCTTATTTCTATGTTTTAAGTTGGACATGGTATTTTTGATCCCGTGGATGATATTTTAGTCTCAGAATATTCCCTTTTTACCAGTTCACGGGGGCCTTTTTGTATGTTTATTGTTTCTGCTTGTTTATGTCTAGGAAGAAAATAGAATTTTGCCCTGATTTTATTCTTAGTATGTTTGCCTTTATTGTTGACAAGCTCTGCTTTTGTCCTTGTTTTTGTTTTTGTGTTAAGGCATGACAATCTGTGCCACCAAACTCTCCGTTCTCTGAGAGAAGAGAATTAGTCTCTCTTAGTCACTTTGCATCCCCGGGCCCTATAACAATACATGGCAAGCGTATCATTCTTTCTTTTTTTAATTTTTTTTAACGTTTTATTTATTTTTGAGACAGGGAGAGACAGAGCATGAACGGGGGAGGGTCGGAGAGAGGGAGACACAGAATCTGAAACAGGCTCCAGGCTCTGAGCTGTCAGCACAGAGCCCCACGCGGGGCTCGAACTCACGGACCGCGAGATCATGACCTGAGCCAACCAGGGCGCTCAACCGACCGAGCCACCCAGGCGCCCCAAGCGTATCATTCCTAATGAAGGTTAGTTTATGAAAAGCACAAAATCAGCACCTCCATGAGGTCATTGGCCAATGGGATTTACAGCACACTGGTGGGTACAGACTGTGTTCATACCAAGTGGTCCACATAAGGCGATAGCTCAGGTTCAGAACGCTTGTGTGGGATGTCTCACATATCCAGCAAAGGGCCTTGAGCAGTAAGAAACATCAAGACTGATTTCTGAACAATGACAAAATCTTCAACTCTACTGCTCACCATTTTCTTCTCTCGGATTTGGTGCCGTTCTACAGAAACATGTATAGTTTTAAGTTTCAACGTTTAAAAGGCACAAGTAAATTTCAGAAAATGCCAAACCCTAATATTTGAAATAGATTTTCAGAGGTACATTAGATACTAATGGAGCCATCTACAAACATAAAATTTTACTACTCAAAATGGTTGATTAAAAACAACAACAACAACAACAACATTAGGGATGAATGAGACTATACAATTTTCATTCAAAATAACATCGCTATCTATAAATGATATGGCAAAAACTAAGGGTGTATTTCCAAGTTTTATGAGATTTATAAATCAGATTTATGAAAATGTTATTACTTCCAGCATATCTTTAATCTTAATATATTTTTCTCCCTGAATAGTCTGATAAAACTGCAAAAGTAATATGTCCCTGAAAGAGCAAATATTTGAGGGAATTATTAATATTAAATAAAACACATTTCCCAAGTGTGTCATCAAGACATGTAATCTAGAGAATAACATTAGATTTAATATTCTCCATCCCAGGCTCTGCAGGCATTATTGATCATATCTACAGCTCCATGTGGGATTTTATATTAGTGAACTTGAATGGATGATGGACTGTGTGTTTCATGTTGCATCTGATATTGTAGTGATTTTATTAGAACTTGACGAAATATATTCTATAGTCAATTCAGTTGATTAATGCCCTTTCCTCGTGAAAGTACATGGATTTGGATTCAATTGCTTTGGAACAATTCTCCATTCTATTGTGTACCATGGCCTGCCAATCCAAACTATGCATCAGATATACGCAATGGGTTTTGTAGAAATTTAGAAACAGAATGTTTTAGGTGAGTTACCAGGAGTAATATTATCTGGGCTACTTGTCTTGTGGTCTTCTAAAATATAGTAAGTGAATTCACTGCATTCCAGTGAATCCGTGATTCATGATGTTGAAATTCCATTAAATAAAACGATATAAACTTCTGTCAATCGATGAGCTTTTCAATTAAAAGTTGAAAAGATTGGCAGGTAACCATCTTTATAGTGACCTGGCGAATATATCCTCTCCTTGGAAATACAGTACGCAGAGAGACAATCAGTCCTGAGCTTGCTAAAAAGACTATTTTTACATGGTTTAAAGATGTATAACATCGTATTAACAAAATCAGATATCATGGTATACTCAACATGGATATTGAAGGAGAGGGAATATTGGTGTCTGATTTTCAAGAGCAACATCTTCCCAAGAAGGTGTTTTTCTGAGTTGCGTCTATTTCAATTGTTCTTTGTTTTCCAAGCTGACAATATTCTCGCCTCTAACTGGCATATTAATCCTCTACCTTGTCAGTTAGATTATACACTGGTTTTGCTCTGGCCTCTAAACTACTCTGTCTTCGTAAGCTAAATGTAAATATTTATGATTCAATTATTTGCATGTTCTGTCATTCAATTATCAGAAGGAAATCTTATTTTTTCTTATTTCCAAGTTTTCAGGGATATATGTGTTTATGAAACCATGTGAACAGCAGTCAGAGAATATAATATCACCTCCAGGATACATCCATCAATATAACTGCAGATGTTAATATTTCTCAACATTCAGATTTGTTCAGTAAAATTATCATCGCATATTATTACATCCTATGTGAGTTTTCTCATGCTAACAGTATGGATAGATTTTATTCATCTACTCAATTTTCACATACTTGTACCTTGGAATTTGTATGACACAAAAGTAATTGAAAAGTAATAATGAATCAATGCATATTAAATATCTTCCTTTAAAATTTTTGTTTTTGGTTATGTATTTGAATTTCAACTTCTATAATTTTATTCTCTGAAAATATCAGTAAAGATTAGGAGTGGAAACAAAAACACAGGGGGAAGTCCAAATCCTCACCATCTGATAATTTCCTTTTCCCTAAATTCAAACACTGTTTTCCACAACAAATTCCATTTGAACATTTTCCAGCGTCCTCCTAATTTATGGACTGATGTTAAGGACAGTTGACAATATTCAGTCATTATTGTGCAAATCTGATAAAGATTTACTTTTTATAAACAGCTGTTTTTCTAAATTAAAACTTCAATTGTCTATTGGATTTACATCAAAGTTCTTACATTTTGGTAGTCCACATTGTTAAAACTTACTTCTTTATCATATTTAGGGATCATTCCAAGTTCTCTTTCCCCAGTGAAACCTTGTGTTTCAAAGAGTGCCACGTTCCTCTTCTCTAATCTTCAGTGTGTTTCCAACATGGTGTCACAGGTCCTTAACATCCTAAAATCTTCTCTTATCCAACTGTGTGTCCTGTAAGTTTCCCCAATATCATGATTCAACACACATGATTCAACTATTAAGTTTCTCAACTATTAAGTTTCCCTGTGAATGTCCATGTTGTGTCACTTGTACATTGCATGACCTTTGGAGGTGTTCTGGGGAGTGGAGGGGAAGTTCTACTTGCTCTTACCTTCTCCACCCCAATTTTTTTTTCTACTCCTTGGAGCTACCTGAAACTAACAATATGCTAAATCTATAAAAATAGGAAAACCATATCAAGAGTGGCAACATAGCAATAATGTGTTTCTATCAGCCTCTCATCTAATACCTATCATTTTCTATCTTCATGCGTGTGTATGTGTGTTTGTTTGTGTGCACGTGTGTGTGTGTGTGTGTGTGTGTGTGTATAGAAAGAGAGAGATGGGAGTTTTAGTGCCTCTCAAATATTAATTAAATTGAGTGGATCTTAACAATTTATCAACAAGTAGTATTTTCTGTTCGCAAATAAGGTGTCAAAAAACACATAAGAATGGATTTAAACTTGCTGAATGTGTGGGAGCCTGGGTAGTGTGGCTCAGTTTGTTGAACAACCAACATCGGCTCAGGTAATGATTTGGCAGTTAGTGGGTTTGAGCCCTGCATCGGGCTCTGTGCTGACAGCTCGGAGCTCGGAGCCTGGAGCCTGCTTCAGTTTCTGTGTCTCCTTCTCTCTCTGCCCCTCCCCCACTCACACTCTGTCTCTTTCTCTCTCAAAAATAAATAAACATTAAAAAATAAATTAAAAAAAACCTTGCTGAATGTAAAGACTGAACCTCAAATCACTGTAGCCATTGGCAATTGCCTCTTGTATTAGTTCAGACGCAAGCACTGCATGCATTGTGCATAGCCTACTTTTATTAAAATAAAAAATTGAACACATACCAAAAATCAAACTCTAGTTTTATTCTCTGTACTTTTATTTAGAAAGTTATAAAAGCCACACAATTTTTGGGGAAAGCAGCACTACGAGGTCCTTAGTGTCCTTATCTCCTTTCAGCAAGCCAACAGTGCTGAGAAGGCCCCTTGAGCCCAGGGTGAGCTCTGGACCTGAGGGTCAGGAGAGGGTGCTTCATTCCCAGTCCAGGCCCAAGCTTCCTCCACCAGTGTCCACTGACTTCCATGGATTGAGAATTCCCAGGAAGAGCCATCTCCTGGGATCCTGGGACCAGAACCATGTAGCCAATGAGCAGGATGTGTGGGATCTGAGGAACTTGGGGACTTGACTCCTGCTTCCAGCTCTTTCCCAAGTGGCAGCTTACACTGAGGCTCGTGCTCATCTATGGACAAATCCAACCCCAAGGCCCCAGTCCCCAAGAGAAGCCAGTTCAGAGGTCATGTAAGGGAGCAGGGCTGAATTATAAAAAGCAACTGGCTTATAATGAGGACCCAAATATTTATAAACAGTATAAGCCCACTTTGGAGCCCAGATCCAGACCCAGATAAATAGCACTGTGAAAATGGCAGGCAGCCTGGTGCACAGAGGTAAGGGAAGGATGGACCTAGAAGCTCTAATACTAGGTGTTAGGATGGCTGTTGCAAGAGGTGACCCCTCTAGAACCCCAGACGCTATGAGGAACTCAATAACTAGGGAAATGAATAAAATGATCATGTGTTAGGCAATTCGCTTGGAACTCTTCTTACTTTTTGAGCTCAGGGAACCTGAGCAAACTAGAAGGCCAAGATGTCAGAGAGGACAGAGGGCACTGTTTGCGGGGGCAGGGTTTGTGGGACTTGTTGTATCCTCCATGCTGACACCCCCAGTGGGACCTGCACTGGGTGTCCTGGAGTCCTTCTGCTGTCCCCAGCTTATACCAGCTCCTAGTCTTTATGTATTATATATATATAATATATATATTATATGTATATAAGTATATATATACATATATAAGTATATATTATACATATATAAGTATATATATACATATATATAAATTAAATATAAATTATATAGTTTATATATAAGTTAAATATGTATTTACATATTTATATATAAATAAATTTATTTAATATTTATTATAAAATTTTTAAAAATATAAAATAAATATTTATATATAAATATATATTAAATTTATATATAAATATATTATATATAAAAATTATATATAAATCATATATATAAAATATATTTATTTACATATAAATATATAAAATATATTTATGTACATATAAATATATATAAATATATTTATTTACATATAAATATACATAAATTACATACATATTTATTTAAATAAATATAAATATATTAATATATTTATTTACATATAAATATATATTAAATTTATATGTAAATAAGTATAAATCTATTTTTATGTATTATATATTATTCTATTATATATATTATATTATGAATATATTTTTTTCAGGATAGTCATACATTTTCAGGATACTTTATAAATACTATATATAAATTTATACATACTGTATATAAATATATTTTATTTATACGTAAATAAATATAAATCTATTTTTTTCAGGGTAATTATACATTTTCAGGATACTTTGGAATTCCAGACAGTGGACCCAAGCATGGAAACAAGCATGTAAGATCCAGCAATACATGGAAATTGGAACAAGCAAATAGATTATACTGACAAGTGGCTGAGTCCTCTCACAACTGTATATCCTTGAGAAGTAGTTCTAGCACAGTAGGAAAATTAGTGAAAGCAATAGAGGATTCTGGAATTGAAAGGATTGATGTTATGTGCTTGTACCAAGCGGGGATCTAGTCTTCCTATATATGAACATGGATCATTGAAGTACCATGCGATGCTTTGCCCTGAAAAGCCAGAGAAGAATGGGCCCCAAGAACTGGTGAGAGTAAGCAGCAAGAATGTGGAGGAACGTGGAGCTCTTTAACCTGAGTAAGCTCGTACTTAGCTATTAGCCCTTGGTTAACAGACCAGGTGGGAACACAGCATTGTAGTGTTCCCCCAACTTGCTACATGGCTTTCAGAAAATTAACTAATCATGTCATAATATGAGTTCTTCACTTTTAGTATTTTTTTTAATTTTTGCAGCTGTGTTAATTTTGTAGAAAAATTGAGCATGAAGTTCCCGTATGACCCTTCTCACCCCCACAAAGTTCCCCTATTCTTAATATCTCACATTAGTGTGGTTAATTTATTATAACTGATGAACTGATATTTATACATTATTCTTTTTTCTTTTAATTAATTTATTTTTATTATCCTTAAATTCCAGTATAATTAATATACAGTGTTATGTTAATTTCAGGTGTATAATATAGTGATTCAACAATTCTGTACATTACTCAGTGGTCATCATGGAAAGTGTACTCTTAATACCCTTCACATATTTTTAGACATTATTTTTTTAAATTTTTTAATGTTTGTTTTACTTTTGAGAGAGAGAGAGACTGCTGGAGAGGGGCAGAGAGAGAGGAAGTCACAGAATCCGAAGCAGGCTCCAGGCTCTGAGTTGCCTGACGTGAGGCTCGAACTCGCGAACTGTGAGATCATGACCTGAGCCGAAGGCAGATGCTTAACCGGCTGAGCCACCCAGCCGCCCCTCTATACACTATTTTTTAACTAAAATCCATTTCATTAAGTTTCATTCTTTGTGTTACACTGTGGGTGTCTAGAAATGTGTAATGTCATGTATCCACCATTACAATATCATATAGAACAGTTTCCCTCCCCTAAAAATCCCCAAGGTTTCTTCTCTTCATCCTTCCTACTGTCCCTCCTGTCAATAGCTTTTTACTGTCTTCACAGTTAGTCTTTTCTAAAATGTCATATAATTAGAATCATACCATATGCAACCCTTTCACACTAGCTGCTTTCCCATAGCAATGCACATTTAAGGTCCTTCCATGTTTTGTCATGGCATGAGAGCTCATTTCTTTTTATCACTGAATAACATTCCATTGTATGAATACAACCCAGTTTGTTTATTCATTTACCCATCAAAGGGAATTTTAGCTGCTTCCACTTTTTGGCAACGGCGAATATAGCAGCTATAAATATTAATAGACATGTTTTATACACAATATACAAACATATAAAATATATAAACGTATATTTTTAATTCATTTGGCTAAATACCTAGGAATGATGTGTGGGGTCATATGATAAGACTAAGTTTAGAATTGTAAGAAACTGCCAAAGTGCTTTCTAAAATATCTGTACCGTTATTTCTGTCACCAGTGAATCAGAGTTCTCCTGCTCCACATTCCTTGCTGGAATTTGGTGTTGTCAGTATTTTGGCTTCTAGCCATTCCGATAGGCATGTAGTGATATTTTAGTTTAGTTTGTAATATCCTAATGACAGATGATGTTGAACAGTTTTCCATACGCTTATTTTCCATCCACTTATATTTGGTAAGGAATATGTTAAATCTTTTAAAAAATTTTTTAACGTTTTATTTTATTTTTTGAGAGACAGAGAGAAACAAAGCGGGAGCAGGGGAGGGGCAGCGAGAGAGGGAGACACAGAATCTGAAGCAGGCTCCAGGCTCCGAGCTGTCAGCGTAGGGTTTGAACCCATGAACACCAGATCATAGACCTGAGCTGAAGTTGGACACTCAACGGACTGAGACACCTAGGCACCCCTGGAACATGTTAATATCTTTTGCCCAGTGTTTCATGTTTGCTTTGTTTCCCTAATGCTGACCTGTAAATGTTTTTTGATTATTTTGGATACAAATCTTTTAGATGTGTGTCTTGGAAATATTTTCTCCCTGTCCGTGGGTTCTTTTAATTCTCTTAGCAATTTCTTTCACAGAGCGGTTCCCGAACTTGTAAGAAAAGCATGAAGTTTCTCTGCATTAAGTATGATGTTAGATGTAGTTTTTGTATAGATATTCTTTATCAAATTGAAGAAGGTCCCGTCCATTCCTAGTTTACTGAGAGTTTTCATCATTAATGGCTGTTAACGCCTGTCAAATATTTTTTCTCCATCTATTGGTATGGTCATATGGGTTTTCTCTAGTCTGTTGATATGATGAATTACATTAATTGATATTCAAATTTTGAACCAGATTTGAATATCTGGAAAAATCCAAGTTGGTTGTGCTGTATAATTCTTTTTATGTGTTGTTAGTTTCAATTTGCGAATATTTTTGAGCAATTTTAAAGCTATGTTCATAAGAAATATTGATCTATACTTTTGTTGTAATATCTCTGCATTGTTTTTGTATCAGGGTACTGTTTCCCTTATAGAATAAGTTAAGAGTTATTTCTGTTTCCATTTTCAGGAAAATATTGTGGAGAATTGGCTTTCCTGAGTTTCTCATTTTCTTCATTGAAGATATTTATGCATAACCAATACAATAATTAATGAGCATTGTAGCAGATGATGGACTTAGAGTTTACTACATTCTGTTTATTACATTGCGGCCAATAAACCACATCCTTTGTAATAAAAACTATTATAGCGCTGGCTTCTGATATGGCTTACATTGATAAGTAATTTCATCGCTCATCATGTTCTTCATTTTGGTGTAAAAATTTAGAGTGTTTACTCTGGAGGCAGATAGACAAGTGTCCTTTTGACCTTGGTAGTTACTAGTTACCAGTTATATGACCAGATCAATTGTACTTAACTTCTCTAAACTTTAGTTTCATGAAAAAATGGAAATGACAGTAGTAACAGTCTCTAATGGCTGCTGTGGGAGTCAGAGTTACATGAGATGGCCTGCGTAATGGGCTCAGCATACCAGAGTCCCAGGAAGTGCTCATGACACAAAAGTGACCCTCATTTTCTGGACTCTAGGATGAGCAATCCTAGAGAGACCTTGTCTGAGGTTACCTCAGTTTTGCGATTTTTGTCATTTCTCCGGTAACTCATGGCAGGTCCCGCAACTTAGAACTTTGATCCGTGTTTGGTTTCACTGAGTACGGGGGGGACCCTGGAATAGGTAGGGGAGGAAGGAGTATGAAAACTTCATTATAGACTGTGCAGAAAGCAGCTATATGATATTGACACGTTTGCTTCTGTTTTATCTAATCCAGGAAAGAAATGCTTAAGGGTATTAGTCATGTGTTTTTAATGCTCTCTAATTTCACACTTCTCTACAAGCACACCTTCTCTCAACAGAGTGCACCCTGTAGACTCCACACGAATGTAAAAGGATTATTATGATGATAATGATGATGACTGAGATTAGCACACTCTTGTTTCAAGGGTAAGAGAAAATGAGTTTGTGTTTATTAAGAATACAAAGTAGGACCGTTTTCCTTTGAGAAAAATGGTAAAATTACTGCTATATATTTGCATATTGTTAAAACAGACAGCTGAAATACTGAACGGCCCTAAATGCTAATGTCCTTGTTTTCCTACCCATCAGTCTTTGCGCATGCGTTTTAATCACCCTCTCACGTTTTAATTCTTCTCAGTTATATTGATGCGTTGTTATATTTTATAGAGCATTTTTGCTGTAAACAACACTATATAATATTAATTTGAAAATATTTTTGGAATTGTATCTAACATGCATGAAATGTAAAGTCTGGCATATCTATTTTTTTAAATAATTTTAGATTTGTCAGAATCAAAACATCTAGACAAATTAAATCTTCTTTGTTTTTTAGGTGTGGTTAGAGAAGGAAATCAGGAGTGTAGTGGTTACAGCATAAAATCAGGAGGTGATTTTACCCCACAATGCACTGTATCATTGAATTATTATTTTATATAATGTTCCTCCTTTTATTACATTATGAATTATTCTTCATTGTTTCCTAACACGTTACATTGACCTTGTTTCATTGCCACCCATTTTTTTGTGTGTGTTCAGTAATTCCAGTCCATTTTCCAAACACTTGTTTTCATGTATGTTTATCCATATAGAACATTCTTCTACATGACTCTGTGCATCTGTGGACAAAGTTTACTTAGAGAACTTAGAGAGCTTGAAGTTTACTTGTGTGTGTGTGTGTGTGTGTGTGTGTGTGTGTGTTTATGTAAAGGCAATAAACATCTGGAATTTTTTTCATATGGAAGGATACACTAAATCCAGGATACATTAGGCCATATTGAAAGATGGAAGAGTGGGTTAACAAAGAAGATTACAACTTGTCTAAAAATGCTTTTAACTTTAATAAAGATATTTAAGGTGAAATTATATAATAGGAACAAAAATAAATTCTCCAAAGTGTGTATCTAAAATTTGGTGCTAGGTATCTCTAAGTATTTTCAAAGTTGAAAAAAAAAAATGTATCCCTGCTCTTAAGAAATTCCCAATTTTTTAAGACACACAGCAAAAAAATTACAATATCACAAAACATAAGGATAGGTCTAAGAGTAGGAATACACTTAACCTGTATTGTTTATGTGTGTGAAATATGGAGGAGGGATGTATCCTAAAACATACATGAGTGAAAATATGCTTCCAACTGTGTTATACCTCTCTGAATTCCAGATGAATGAGCACTCACTTGCTAGGCTTCTAGAAAAAAGTCAAAGTAAAGATAAACAAGTTGTAAAAAGTATAGAGTTTTGGAAATTTTAGTAAACTGATGGAAAATATTTTGTATGTTTAGAAGAAGATTTTATGACACGATAGAGGTAAGTTCAGCAGGGCAAAATCCTGCCAGGTCAAGTAAGCTAATAGTGAAGCTTGAAGACATATTTTTACTCTGTGGGCCAATTAAAGCAGTGTGATGTTCAGAGAAGTGAACTTTAGAAAGATAATTCTCTCCCATCAGGACACTCTTGGAAATTCCTGCCACTTCGATCAAAATGCTTGGCAATAACATTTTAACAAGGTTTACTTCAACTGGAAAAGTACGTACTTGTTCAATTCCCATTAATCTTGATATAATATATCCACATGTGCTGGTTCTTTCTAGTCCCCAAAGGAGCAGTGACAGGAAGAGAAGCAAGAATTCTTCTGCTAAGTGAGATATGTTGGTCTCTGCCCTGAGAAATTATGCCTTCTTGGTACTTTCATCTATGAGAATAGAGAAACTTGACATGACACCAGGCTTCAGAGGAAGATGGGGTAGGTGGTAGTATTAACCTCGTCATCCACCATGGCTAGACAGGAGAAATAATCATGTCATCCATTTGGAACGTAAATGTGACTGAAGGCCTCTCTTGGTACCCTTCCTAATATGACTTTTCATTGTTGAGAACTTTGAGTTCATATTGAGAAAGGAAATTCTCAGCTTGCAATGTTTGTAGGCCCTGCTCTGGGCTTCTAGGGAAGCTATACTCTATCCATCACCAAGGTCAAAATGACTCGGCAAAACCTCAAAGCACAGGCTTCTATTTCTGCCCCACGCACACCATGTACGTCTGCCTCATTAAAGAAAATTACACAACAGATAAGAAAAAGGAAGAAACTTCCCTGGTTCCCATTAGATTAAAATCATACAGCCCTGCATATACTAGAAACGTAAGGTCTGCAACTGTCTGAAATTTCCTTTGTCTAATAATTTGCAACTTCTTATGTAAAAAAGATATTTAACCCTATGGCAAATGTTGCTTTGCCGGAGTGCTCTTTGCTGGGTAGATTATGTATCCTGGGCAGCTGTCCTAAACTGGGCTCAAATAAGACTCTTACTTTTTTAAAGAAATTCTAAAAGTTTCATTTTGTGTTGACGATATGGAAAAAGAGGTCCGTCTTCAAAGATGGGGGCAATATCTTCCAATTGTTTTTATTTTGAGTAACTCATATGGGACTTTCTTAGAATAAAATAAATATTGACAATATTTGTCTTTTATATTTCTGACTTCTTTGCTTAAAGTTATAGAAATTAAATAATTAACACTCTATAAGGAAGAAAGAATCTCCCCAATATTTGCCAAAGCATCCCCCAAAATAGCAGTATCAGTATGATAAACTAAAGGACACATTTCCTTCTTCTTCGAGGCCCACAGACATTTTTTTTTTTTTTTTTTTTTTTTTTTTTTTTTATGGAAGGTAAAATATCACCCGGATTCAGTTTGGGATACTTGAGGAGAGTAAAAAAATCTCAAAGCGGAGTGTAACGCTAGCAGCATTTCACGTCCTGTTGTGCCAGAATCCTGGACAGGAGAATTAAAGGAAGGATTAGTTGAGGTTCTTCAGCAGGAGAAAGCAGGGCATTCAAAACTTGAGTAACTTTCCCTTTACCCCTGTTTCTGTTATCTATGCCTGCATAGCAAACTACCCAAAACAAAAGCAATATTGTTATTATGTTTAGTGGATTAAGATTCCAATCAAAGTTTGGCTGGGCAAGCCCGCTTTATACGGCATTGACTGGAGTCATTTGATGCATATACTTAGGCTGGACCGTAGACCCAAGATAGCCTTGACACCTGGAGTGTTGGGCTCAAGTGGACTCCTCTTACCTTACATAGCCTCTCTACTAGAATACTTGCATTTCTCCCATGGTAGGTTAAGTGTCCAAGTAATCGAGGCAAAAACAACCAGTCCACCTAATATCCAGGTTTCAAACTGATACATATACACTATATACTCCTACCCCAAGCAGTTCAGCCTTGTCTCAAGAAGAGTTGAATCAGATCCCCGTCACAATGGGAAGAATATCAAAGAATGTGTGGCCCTCTTGAATTTGTAACCCTGTAAATCTAACCCTGTAAATCAGAAACAAAGAGGAATTTTCCTCAGTCTGCAGGCCACGTTTGTCCTTGAGATGCCCGACAGGAAGCTGACAATACTTAGAAGGGAATAGAAGCAAATGAGTACAGAAGACTAGCTTCCTATGCACTTGAATCAAAATCAGGCTTATTCCATCCCAAACCACAATGATCAAGTTGGAGAGCAAAGGCCCAGGAGTTACTGCTATTTTTTTTTTTTTTCTTTTCCTTCATGATTTGGAAGGATGCAAGTTTAGGGGGAATGAAGAATTTGAAGAGAGATTAAACTACAGACGTGCTCACATTTAAGATTATTTGCACCATGAAGGGGACGCAACAATTCAGCAAATACAAGACATTACCCTGTATCGGCATTTTTAAATATAACAACCAGGAAAGAAGCTTTCAGAATTGTCAACCAACCCTAAGTCATACAGGGGATCATGTTATCCATATGTCAGCAATAAGACATTGCGGTCAAGAATATGGATTAGGGGAAAGAAATGAAGAAACAAGGAATAAAACAATAAAGCAAAATGATTATTTAAAAAATAATTAAGTCTGTTAAGCATCCAGCTCTTGCTTTTGACCCAGATCATCATCTCACGGTTTGTGAGTTTGAGCCCTGCATTGGACTCTGTGCTGGCAGTGCAGAGCCTTACTGGGATTCTCTCTCCTTCTCTCTCAGCCCCTACCCTGCTTGCTCTCTGTCTCTCTCTCAAAAATAAATAAATAAACACTAAAAAAAAAAATCAGTAGATTTTCTGAATAGAAGCCTGGACAAGGACTTTTCAGTTAACAACAGACACCAAAGCAGAGATCAAGGAAATTCAGAAAAACCTCCAGTAGAGGAAATACCAGAAATCGATTCCTTACATACATACGTACATACAAAATTGCAAGAGAAATTCTTGAAAGAGGCCAGAGAAAATAAGCCTTTATACAAGAACAAGGATGAGAAGTACAGAGAACTTTTCACCAAAAACCAAGAGGGAAGTATTTCAGTGTTGAAAGAAAATAAATAAATAAATAAACAAACAAACAAACAAACAAAACCCATTACAAACCTAGAAGCGTATAGCCATTGAAACCGTTCTTCAAATAGGAACAAAAAATAGACTTCCTCATATAAACAAACTGATGCAGTTCATCAACACTAAAACCGTCTCCCAAGACATATTAAAAGTTTTTTAGAGAGAAAGGAAATCTTACAGGTCAGAAACTTGAATCTACATAAAAGAAGGCAGGATGTTGGAGAAAGGATACACAAAGATGAAATAATCTTTTATTTTTCTTAGGCTTAGTTGATTTAAAAGTAAGTAATACTTTTCAAATACTAATAGTAACACTGCGTTAGGTGATTATAGGGCATGGATAAATGAATGACTGTATAAGAGACGGGAACATGAAACTGGGAAAGATCTTTTATAAAGTACCTGCAACACCCATGAAGTAGTTTAATGTTATTTAGAAGTGGACTTACTTGTAAATGTATATGGCAAACTCTAGGGTCCCCACTAATTTTTTTAGAGAAATGAAATTCATATGCTAAGAGAAGAGAGAACATGAAATCACATGAACTGCTCAGTGAAAATTTGAGAAGAAAGAAAATGGGGAAATAAAATGAGATAAAATGGGGGGGAGACATAAAGAACAAGGACAAGACAATGAAAACATCAGCGATTTGCTGGGACTCAGGAGGAAGCTATGAAGTATGAATAGAGTAATTTTTAGAGCAATGAAATGTTCTATATAATATTGTAATAGTGATTATTTTATATTAAGTGTTTTTCAAAACATATAAAGATTCATGGGACAAAAATAACCTCACTTTTGCAAAAAATATTTTTAAAAAATAAAAAAAAAAAATAGCTCAGTAGGTCAAAGGTTTCAGGAATGGATTCAAACTGTTACAAGAAAATCTAACCATAAGGTAAATATATTCAACAACATGACTGAAAGGCTGGAGGAATAATATGTCAACCCAAGCAAATGAATGCAGTGTAAGAGTAAACGTGGAAGAAATGTCACATAAGTGCTATACTCTAGTGGGCAAAGGTATTTCCCACAGGTGTGTAGGTTAACAATTATGATACTACTATGCATGTATATTGGGACTGATCTAATTAATAACTGATGACAGAGGACGGGAGACAAGTTTCTTACAGTCAGAGTGGAAATTTGCAGATATAGATTTGAGTTGGAGACATCAGAACTCATACTTACCCTAACATAGATACAGATGACGCCATGTAGAAATATTGACATATCTGTGAACTTACACACATTAGGATGCACACATATGGGTTTTTTCTCTGTCCAGCCTAAGATACCTAAAAGGAATGAAACACTAACAAGCAAGGAGTGTCTAGATCTTGCTTTCGGATACCGTTTTCCGACAGAAAGGAAGCGAAACTCCTTGGAGAAATGACTTCTTCTAAGACAGGAAATATACAAGAGAAGTCTGGGGTGTCTTTCAGTCAGGTTGTAAGGGACTGCTCAAATGCATGCATACACACACACACACACATACACGCATATATTTTGATGGAGGTATATCAAAATAGGTATAGAAGCCAACGAAAAGATCTCCCAATGGTCAGATCGGGACAAATTTGAGCAACGAAATAATTGAAGTAGTCCCAGATTGTAAAGTAGAGAATAAAATAAATCCTCGTGAGTCCATGCTGATATAAGCAAATAATGGAATAAATTGATGATGGAATAAATAAATGGAACAAATCTCTCATGCAAAATAATTACAGAGACATTATGTAGAGATTTGATCCTAAAAGAGGGTGATCATAACTTCTCCATCCTTATAGGCACAGGGTTGCTTCCACTCACAGAGTATGTCACAGAAAGGGGGCAAGTGGGAGCAAAATGGTGGAGAAACCTGCCAGCCTGCCTCTGTCAGGTGATCAAGATCAAGGTCAGCAGTCAGAAATCTGGGTAATCATATGTAAATGTGGAATGCTGTAATGAAAATGGTCGTTTATCTCTGCATTCTTCCTTCCAGAAACCCAAAACCTATTCTAGTCATGAGACAAACATTAGACAAATCCATCAGGGAGGCATCCTATAAAAAACACCGGTCCTTAAAACTGTCAAGGTCGTCAAACACAAAGAAAGCCTCAGAAAATGTCATAGCCCACGGGAGCCTAAGGAGACTTGGCAACCAAACGTAATGTGGCATTCTGATTGAGATGCTATAACAGAGAAAAAAATATTGGTTAAAACAAAAGAATCCGAGTAAACTATGGACTTTATTTAACATGCCACTATAGGCTCGTTAATTGCGACAAAGGTACCCTACTTATGTAACAGTGGAAACCGTGTGTGTGCAGGGGGGTACATTAGAACTCTCTCTACTATCTGCTACATATTTTTCTGTAAATCTAATACCGTTTTTATTTATTTGTTTATTTAGTTAGTTTATTTATTTTGAGAGAGAGAGAGAGAGAGAGACAGAGAGTGCAAGTCAGGGACAGGTAGAGAGAGAGAGAACCCCAGGCAGGTTCTGCACTGTCAGTTCATACAGGGCTTGAACTCATGAACCATGAGATCAGGATCTGAGCCAAAGTCAGATGCTCAACCATCTGAGCCACCCCTGTACTACTGTTTTTAAAAAGTTAAGTCTATTACTGTTGAATAGGCACTGGTCTAATACCCCACTTAGAGTGTGAGAGTTATAAAAAAAATACGAGGTATTCGAAATTGTGCCAGCAGGTGACCCCTAGTAATATTTGCAAGGACATTTTAGTTGAAATGCTGGTGTGGAAGTCATGAGAAATGGGCAGTGATGTGGAGGCAGGGCCTTCAGCGCACAAAACCACGGTCAAGGATGGCAGGGGATTTACTTGCAGTTTCCTGCTTCTAAGTTTACCTACTCAAGTAGACTATAAACTACCCAAAAGCAAATGTTAGTTGTAATTCTTTGTAGAAGAACCCAGCAGAGTGATTTGTCCATATCAGGCATACTATATATATATGTGTATATATATACATATATATGTATACTATATATATACATATATATATAGTATACATAATATATATATATATATATGTATACTATATATATATGTATATATATACACTTTAGATGTTGATAGATCTGTCAGTGAGATCTTTTTTTCACTATTGCTGAAAACGTCACTTTGCACATTTCTTTTTGAGGTAGGAATCATTCAGAAGGAATGCATAGATTCATGTCTTTATCTGGATATGTTTAATTACATTTTGTTTAAAAAATAACTGCCTTCTGGGGCGCCTGGGTGGCGCAGTCGGTTAAGCGTCGGACTTCAGCCAGGTCACGATCTCGCGGTCCGTAAGTTCGAGCCCCGCGTCAGGCTCTGGGCTGATGGCTCGGAGCCTGGAGCCTGTTTCCGACTCTGTGTCTCCCTCTCTCTCTGCCCCTCCCCCGTTCATGCTCTGTCTCTCTCTGTCCCAAAAATAAATAAAAAATAAAAATAAAAAAAAATAACTGCCTTCCAAATACATTTTTTACTGTAAAGACAACATGAAACAAACAAAAATCTCTTAAGGAAAGTCCTTTGTGGGGCATGTAAAGGACTCAAATATTGCAGATCAGTGCTTAACTGACAGCTTATAATACATACGTCTATAATATATTCTGCAGTAAACTATACACACGTATGTGCATGAGTACGTATGTGGGTGTGCACAAATGTGCATTCGTATAAAGAGATCACACAAAATGATCATCAATGCCACCGTTACCAGCACCATCGGCTGCAAACAGGCTCATGAAAACGGTTATGACTGGAGATGGGACAGGAGAGTGCACAGATTCAAGGGTCCCTGAGTCATAAGTCAATAGTTGAGGTCTGGTATGACATTTACTTGCTGTGTGAATTCCTGTGCAGATTTAATTTATGCAGGCTTCACAGCCATGGGGACAATAAATGTACCCACTTAGATGCCATATGTAAGTATTAAGTAGACTGAGTATCAGGGGCTGGACACATTGTCTTATATCACAAGACTTTAGAGGGGCCTGGGTGGCTCAGTTGGTTAAACATCCGACATCGGCTTAGGTCGTGATCTCACAGTTTGTGTGTTTGAGCCCCTGCATCAGGCTCTGTGCTGACAGCTGCTTTGGATTCTGTGTTTCCCTCTCTCCTGCCCCTCCCTCACTTGTGCTCTGTCTCTCTGTCTCTCTCAAAAATAAATAAATGTTAAAAAATTAAAAAAAATAAGACTTTATAATGTAAGATTTTTTTTTTATCATACTGTGTGCCTTTTGTGTTTCCCCAGAACACTCAGACTATAGGAAATAAATAGAATAGATAAAATTCTAGAAGGAATAGACGGGAAGTCTAATGCTCCTGAAAAGTCAGCATAAAAAGTACCTATCAGAGATAATTGAGATATATTGCGTACTTCCTCTCTTTCTCCAAGTATTATGAATGGAAAAAACAAACCCCACATACATGATACCATCGTGTTTAATTTCAATTCTTGGCACTCTGGCTACATGTTAGGGGAGAAGCAGACACAAAATAGAATAAGAAAAGGCTCTGACAGGATATCCTGCCCTAATCAGGAGAAGCATTTATGATTGCTGGGCAGTGAGCCTGTGATCTTGGTAAGTTCTTTGTCAATAATAATAATAATAATAACTAAAAGAATTCAAATTTGAAAGCATGTTCCATAACTTCAGGTATTTGATTTTTTCTATCTTCTGTTTGTAGCATTTTAAAGCTAAATTTAATAATGGCGCAAGTCAGCTGACACTAATTATGCTTTTGGACTCATGAACGATTTTCGAAGTTACTTCAGCAACAGTCAGAAACGCAGCTTAAGAATTAGTTTATACTATATTCATGATAACGATTACCCCCATAGAGACACATTTTACTTGGCATGCATATCTATGTCCTATAAGGTTATAATGAAAAAGTGGGGCAGATATTTTTAGTAGAATTTTTACACTCCTAAGTAAAGTCAGTACTGGTTACTTACTTGTTTGACAAGGACATATTATCTTATTCTGATTACCCAGCTGTTCCAGAGCACTTTAATATTCTGGTAAGCTCAATAAATATGAAAAGACATTGACATACCTTACCGAGAATTTCTAAATGTATATGAATCTCACATTTAAAAAATTATTTCTGAATTATAATCAAATTCAAATGGAAATATCTGACCATGGTGTGGCCAATATTGAAATTTCTTCATTCATAACATTTTAAAGTAATCTGTCTAAAGTTGACAACATTTAATATTTTATGTAATTTTATCTGATTTTATAATCATTAAAAACATATTTAGAGAAATAACTCATGTCAAGAGAGATATTGGAGAGGGGTGACAAGGGGTACGTTTTCATTACAGAGAAAATTGAAACCTAGTTTTTGTGGGGGACCAAAAGAAGCAAAATTTAGAATCCTAGAAATGGGGTCCCTGGGTGGCTCAGTCAGTTAAAGCATCCAACTCTTGATTTCAGCTCAGGTCATGATCTCACGGTGGTGGAATTGAGCCCTTTATCAGACTCTGTGCTAACAGAGCAGAGCCTGCCTGGGATTCTATCGCTCCCTCTCTCTCTACTCTCCCCTCGCTTACACACATTCTCTCTCTCAAGGTAAATAAATAAACTTTGAAGAAAAAAAAAAATAAGAGTCTCAGAAAGACTGAGAGCTGAAAGGTACCAGGTACTTGGGAAGTAGGACTGTGAAATAGATGATGGGAAACATTTCAAACGATCCACTGGGAGTATCGAAATTCCATACCCCACCCAGGCTCTCCACACCCCAACAACTGCCACTCTCTTTCTATCATAGAACTGGAGATTTGCATTCTGGAGACATGTGACCTTTAACTTTCAATGCCTTAATCATTTTGAAGTAAAAATTAATATAAGGCAAGAGATAGGAATCCAATTTGATTTTTCCAGATTTTCTCAAATAATATTTACTAATATACCTGTCCCCTAATAAATTATAAAACTTCAAAATAAATTATTTTCATGTACACCTGGACTTGTATCTGAGCTCTCTCTTATACTGGTTTTCTCTGATATATCTACTCTTTTTCCATGTATATCCTTATTCAACGATAATATGCTTTTTTTTAATACTATAGCTTTCAAAATATTTTAAATGTGATAAATTATGCCCCCCCCCCTTTTCGCCAATTTCATCCAGGTTAGCTAGCTATCTGTGGACCTACTGCATATATATAAAGATTATTGAGATATTTAAAACCTTTAACCATGGGATGCCTGGGTGGCTCAGTCAGTTAAACTCCTGACTCTTGGTTTCAACTCAGGTCATGATTCCATGGTTGGTGGGTTCGAGCCCCGCATTGGGCTCCGTGCTGGCAGCACAAAGCCTGCTTGGGATTCTCTCTCTCTCTCTCTCTCTCTCTCTCTCTCTGCTCCTCCCCCATTTACACTCTCTCTTTCTCTCAAAATAAATAAACTTTTACAAAATAAATAAATGAAAATAAAGCCTCTGACCATATACTTAACTGACATTGTATTTGTAGATTAATTTTATGAGAATTTATATTTCAAAATAATTAGTGACATAGTTATTCATCTGTTCTTTTCAACTGCCATTTCCATGTGGTTGCAAAGTCTTTTCTGTGGATTTCAAGTATCTTCTTGGTTAATAACTTCCTAGGTCCTTGATAATTCTATTGCTTCACTAAATAGTATCTTATGTTTTCTGAATTAAAATTACCAGCACACAACATTTTATAATTACAGTAATGGGAACATTTCTGATCTAATTAGTTCAAAGAGATTGTTCGTCGTTTCAGTTGGTTTTTACAATGCAAAAGATGATCATATTGTCTTGAACTGCTGGTGATTCAATCTCTTTTCCTTCGGGATGTAGAGACCTTTTTATGTTTTCCTTTTAACACTGGCCAGGAATTTCAGCACCCTGCTAAATAGTACAGGAGACAGGGGACATCCTACTATTCCGGATTTTGAAGAGAATGTCTTTAATGGATCCCTACTAAGCATATAATTGTGGCTTAATTTTGTCTAATGTTTATTTGTCTATCTATATTCTATCATTATAAAATCTATGCAAAGCTAAGGGAGTTAATTTTTTCCATTCTTAGTTTGTTGTGTGGTTTGTAATAAGGTATGAAACATTTTTAGATAATTAGATTTTTAGGGGGTAGTGTGTTTTTGCATTGATAGATATACTTATAATTTCTTTTAAGTTGATTACAATTAATAAATTAATGTCGTGAATCACATTTCCAATTGAAATCATCTTGGAATTCCTGGGATAAACCTTAGTTGGTGATAATCCATGACTTCGTTTGCTGTTGTATTTTGTTAACTGATATTTTACTTAATAATTTTCCTATCTATATTCGCAGTTGGAATTACAATTGTATTCTATTGCCATTACCCCTTATTAGATCACACTAGATTCAAAAAATAAAATGGGCAACTGTAATTTTTTTCTACTTTCTCTCTTGCATAATACAGGAATTAATTTTTTTAACTAGTAATATTTGCCCATTACATTATGAGGGTCTTTGGATTTTAGGGATGGTGACGTTTTCAATACCATTCCAATGTCTTTAATTGGTTTACTAAAAATCTGTATATAGTCTTGTGCCAGTTGTTGACATTATATATGTTTCTAAAGCCTCCCCATTTAAAAAAAATAGTAATGCTTATTTTTGAGAGAGAGAGAGAGTGTGTGCAGTGTTGCGGCAGAGAGAGAGAGAGTCCCAAGCAGGCTCCATGATGTCAGTGCAAAGCTCGACATGGGGCTCAAACCCATGAACTTTGAGATCATGACCTGAGCTGAAATCAGAGTCAGATGCTCAACTGACCAGAGCTACCCAGGCGCCCTGTGAAGCCTACCCATTTTATCTAGGATTTCAAATTTATTCGCATTCAATTGTTGACAATATTGTTTCATTTTGTTGATGCTTTTCTGTGTCTGTAATGATTCCCCTTTTTCATTCAGCTTTTCATTTGTGTACATCTCCTTTCTCCCTACCTCCCTTCCCCTTTCTTTCTTTCTTCTTTCTTTCTTTCTTTCTTTCTTTCTTTCTTTCTTTCTTCCATGATCACTCTTGATAGTACCAAAAATAACCTACCAGTAAAGCAACAGCACGGATGACTCTCAAAATCTATGTTGAGTAATAGACACCAGACACACACACAAAAAAGGTGTATATTTTTTTAATGATTCCATTTATACAGAATTCTAGAACATGTCAACAAATGTACACTTACAACAAGCAGATCAATGTTTTAGGTTTTCGAGACCTCATATCAAGTGGTCTGTTGTGTTTATTTCATGGTAGTTCTTTGTCCAGATGCCCAAGATATTCAGATGCCTGAGAAGGCATGCTCCCCTGTGAAGCCTTTCCAGCATCCTGGGCCAACTTCTAGGGCGAGAGCTCCTCGTGGCACAAATCACCATAGATCGCTCTCATTTGCTGCAATCCCATGCTGAAGATCCTGTTTACTGTTTGACTCGCAAGTTCCCATGAAAATAAGTATTGTATTTTACCCACGAGGGTTACGGGAGGGCTGAGTAGAGGCATAAATGATGAGGGGCTTGTCCTCCTGAACCAGCCAACCTTCCTTCTCTTGGTAAGTTTCTGTGCCCTTTTGGTGCACCAGCCTTCAGTACAGGAGATGTTGTCCAGAGGCAATGAAGAACAGATTCTAGCACAGAATATAAAAAGCTTCCTACGAACTATCAACCATTACTGCCAGCAGTCAGTAATTATTTGATTTCCTTATTTATTTCAGTGCTGCATGGATCCTAGAATGTTTGCCATGTGGGGAGGGATGTGTCTGATTTACTCAGCGTTGAAATTCCAATCCTAACACTAGTAGGCACCAAATCATTATGTGTTTAATGAATTATTGAACATAATATAAGCTTGCTCCCTTCTTTATTCCTCTCTGTGTATGCTTCTTCTGACACTACTACAATTCCAGAAGTTAAGACACCATGATACATGGCTTATTCTCACAAAAATGAGCATACTTATTTTTTGGTAAACAAAAGTAGGTAGGAATCGTGGTGCAGCACAATTACAAAAATAATATAACGTAAATTAACATTTTCAGAAAATATGGAACATGAAAGAAAATTACAAGCTACATAATATGTGGGGAGATGACATCTAGTCATTTTTCACTACATACAAGCAGGAATAAATATATCGCATTCAGTTATAGTGTAGAACGTGCTGGAATCATCTATGTAATTGTGTCAGACATCTATGAAAAGTATGCTTAGATCAACTCAGCAGGGAACTCCTTGGATACTCAAGGTTATGTATTAATCCTAGTTTTGTTACAGGTTAATGAACAGACTTATGTACATCGTACAGGTTACAGGAATTAGAAGTTTTGAACAGAAAGTAATTAGCCGTAGCATTTAGCCCATGGCATATGCCGTATCCAGGAAATAAGGCAAATGTTAAAGGTCTTGTTTGCGGTATACGCTGTGGAACTCTAAGATGGCAAGCTTCAAACAGAGACTCGTCTCTACATACCCTAGAAACTCTATTATGCCCAAACATTCAGAGTAAGTCAGTTCACGTAGCAGCCTGTTAGTAAGACCTTCGTGAATGAAAGAGACAAGAACTAATCTGCACTTGGGGCCAATGCAAAGGGACTCATTGTCTCCAACAGCCACAGATTCATTCCAGGTTGCCAGAGATAATCTGCACTTCAAAATGCTCTGAAATATCAGTGAGGAAACTGGCTTTCTTTAGTAGATGTGATTTAAGATTAAGTATTTGTTTTGTTGTGGTGGTTAATTTTTTTAAGTTTATTTATTTATTTTGAGACAGACAGAGCACACAAGCAGGGAAGGAACAGAGAGAGAGAGAATCCCAAACAGGCTCTATGCTGTTAGCATGGAGCCAGATGCCGGACTTGAACCCACGAACGTGAGATCATGACCTGGGCCCAAATCAAGAGTCGGACGCTTCACCAATTGAGCCATTCCGGTGCTCCAAGATTAAGTATTTGTGGAAATTATCAAAAGAAATAATAAAAATGAAAGGCAAGACAAAATTGAGTTGAAGTATTTATTATCTATGCAATATTATAACTTTTTTAAAGTTTATGTAATTATTTTGAGAGAGACAGAGACAGGGTGAGTTGGGGAGGGGCTTAGAGAGAGGAGACAGAGAATCCCAAGCAGGCTGCCAGCACAGAGCCCAACAGGGTCCAGGGTTGGGGATGGTTTGAATTCATGAAACCGTGAGCTCATGACCTGAACTGAAACCAAGAGTCTGACACTTAACCTCCTGAGCCACTCAGGCACTCCTGCAATATTATAACTTTTAAAATTAACAACAGGCCATGAACACGTGAATATATAAGAATACTTATAGAGGGCTGCATGAAGCCTGCTTGGAGTTCTCTCTGTGCCTCTTTATCTACCCCTTCTCCAGTCATGCACATGCACACACGCTCTCTCGCGCTCTCTCTCTCTCCAAATAAATAAACCTTAAGAAATTTTTAAACATACAAACATTTATATGACAACACAATTTTATCTTTTTTAAGTGCACTTTCATACGTTTATATAGTCACATAAATAGCTAGTCACTTTTTCCCTGAGAAACAAACTTTAATGTTTTTCCTTGAATATATGTCCTTTATTTTAAAGTAAGTTCTTGTCAGTGGAATTATGGGGTAAGTCACTTTAAAATATACAAGTCATGCTGCACACTTTCAAACGTCTTTCTAGATTATGTGTGCTAGTTTATATTTCCTAATATCTTGCATTGTATACAGCAGCCTAGTTAGTGCTAATGTTAACGGAAAGTTGTGATAAATATACCGAGCACTTGCAGATTAATTTAACACAGACATAACTCTTGAGAATTCAAATTCCCTTTTCACCTTTTATGATATAACTCAATACCCATTTGGAAATTATTGTTTCCCAATCGTTAAAATACTGACCGTTTCTCACAAAAAACAACAAAGCGGATCTATTGATTTAAGATGCCCATAAAGGTGCACATTTCTGACTCAATGTACTACCAGGAAGTTTATATTTTGTTTTTACCAGGCTGTCCATTGTATTTTTTTTTTTAATGTGTATCTATTTTTGAGAGAGAGAGAGAGAGAGAGAGAGAGAGAGAGAGAGAGAGACAGCGTGGGAGCGGGGTAGGAACAGAGGGAGAGGGAGACACACAATCTGAAGCAGGCTCCAGGCTCTGAGCTGTCCGCACACGGCAGGACCGGGGATCGAACCCCCACAAACCGTGAGATCATGACCTGAGCCGCAGTCAGATGCTAAATCGACGGAGCCACCTAGATGCCCCTATTCCATTATATTTTTTAGGTTGTTTTTGCTTTTCTTTGCGTTTGGCCTTGAGCGTCCGTGCTGCCTTCAGAAGAGTGGCAGGAACGTCTCCCCTCTGGCCACTTTCGTGGGTGTAAGTCCATCACTCCCGGAACTGGTCCCAGCAAGCCTCCTAGTTCCTTCCCAGATGTCCTCCTACTATTCAGAAGTCAACATTCCCTGCAAATTGGCCCCCGGCACTTCTAGTGCCAGTGTGCTCCTGACCCCTAAGGGTCGGCCAATGCACAGACTAAGGCAGGGAACGGAACATTCTCAGCTGTGCGCAGAAGCTGCTCAGGGTCTTGGAAAAAGCCGGAGCGTAGGTAGAACAAGCGGATTGTGCTGGGCATCTGGGTGGCAGAAGAGGAAACTCGTCCTCTCAATGTTATCGAACTTGTTCTGCATAAACAACAACCTGAAAGTCGAAGACCAAGAATATGGATGCGTCTTTTCAGGATTTAAACTCTCTTTCCCCAGTTTAGAAAGCTACTTATAAAAATGTTAGGAGAACATACTGAGAGAATATGTGATAGTTCTCTTTATTTTATTTTTTCAACTTAGACCTAGAAATACACATGCTCTGATGTAAAAATGCGTCCATAAATTTTAAAAGGGGGTGGACTAAAATTGGCTTAAACGTGAAAAGAGAGATAAAGTGAAGGTGTCTATATTAACATTCAACAGAGAAAGATGCAAGGCAAAAGAAAATCAAATTGGATGAGATAAAGTCCACAATGAAAATTTGATTAGCTTCGAGTAGAATATTAAAACATGTTATACAACATCTCTTTTCATCGCCTGGAAATATTGACTGAAATTCCAAAATGAATGTCAGATGTTAACATTACTATATGTTACCAATGGGTAGTAAAAGCAAAATACTAGCTAATTAATTCTATTGGTTTATTAGCTATTTATCAAAAAATATGCACTCTAAACAGAGATACTAAATTTTATTTGAATGCTCAAAATGGTTACAAAATTGATCACTTCTCAAGAATAACAATAAACTTCAAACCATCCAAACAGAAATTGTGCAGTTCAGTATATCTAACGACGATGAATAAATATGGATGTTATTACTACAAAGATAAGAAAATTTATCTGAAAATTTTAAAAATCATAAGAAGGTAAAAAGATACACTGTCCTGGGGTGCCTGGGTGGCTCAGTCGGTTGAGTGTCCGACTTTGGCTCAGATCATGATCTCACAGTTCGTGGGTTCAAGCCCGGCATTGGGCTGTGGGCTAATAGCTCAGAGCCTGGAGACTGCTTCAGATTCTGTGTCTCCCTCTCTCTCTGCCCCTCCCCTGCTCACACCCTGTCTCTCTCTCTCTCTCTCTCAAAAATAAAGAAATGTAATACAGAAAATTAAAAAAAAAAGATACACTGTCCTAAGTAACACCTTGATTAATTTTAAAAAAATTAATGTTTATTTATTTTTGAGAGAGAGAGAGACAGAGTGCGAGCAGGGGAGGGGCAGAGAGAGGGAGACAGAATCCAAAGCAGGCTCCAGGCTCTGAGCTCCAAGCTGTGAGCACACATCATGATGCGGGGCTCAAACCCACCATCTGTGTGATCATGACCTGAGCCGAAGTCGGATGCTCAACCGGCTGAGCCACCCAGGCGCCCCAATAACATCTTGATTAATTTTGAGAGGGGAGATTTGGGACTAAGCAACAAGTATTAAGCATGTGAAGACAAGATTCCTAATACATAAATAAGTGGACTATGTTTGAATAAATTGTGTTAAATTTAAGCCTGGTTCTGATATTAAGAGCTGAGGCACAGACGTTAAAGAAAGCTGTTGGAATCTTCTATGGAATGCATAGATTTTTTTTTCTCCTTTTGAAATCTTTTTTTTTTCTTCATTTAAAAAAAAATTGAATAAGTTGACATGTAATGTCACATTAGTTTCAGGTGTACTCTATAATGATTCTAGAAGATTATGTGTTATGCTTTGCTCACCATCTGTCACTATACAAGGCTTTTACAGTAACATGGACTATATCCCCTACACTGTGCCTGTTATTCCCATGACTTGTTCTTTCCATAGCTGGAAGCTTGATTTTTATGCTCGTCAGGATGTCACAAATGGCACTACGGTGTGGCCTTTCTCAGGCCATCACTCTACAACTCAGCTGTTACATGATGAAGGTTAAGCAGGGCCACTTGGTTATACAAAAACATTTTGATCATAATCGTTTTCACAGAATCCGAAGATTTGGGCTGGTGTTATTAGTTCCAGGAAACAAGAGAGAAAAATTCCAACCAAAGGTCACATTTCTCCATACCTTCCATCTTCCTGCATTTCCAGTCTTCTCTCCTTCCCTCCCTCCCTTTCTTTTTTCTTTCTTTTTCATTTCTGTTTCTCCCTGATAAAATTCAACGTGTGTTTTCCAAATACTTGACATCTGGTTTCATTTGCATCCCTACGCCTAGCCAGAGTAACTTACACTCCTTTGAATTACATAACTTATTACATAACTTATTCCAACCCACAATAGCAAAAGAATATAATTCTGTTCCTAGTACTTTTTGAAGCTTAAATAAAAATAAATAAATAAATAAAAGTTGTATCCCAAATAAGTTCAGCTTTGTGACTTTCTAAAGAAATCTCCTCTTCTCTCATGGTTCGTCCTCATTTTAGATTCTGTAAGTCAGTAAAATATCTGTTTAACAAAATTTCCCCCCAAATATTTATAATGTCTTTTATAAAAATGGTTTCAAAAGTTCTTCCTGAAATTTTCTTAAATATGAATGGAACGTATGTTAAATAAATGATATCCTTTACGATCTTTAGCAAACTCTGGTCTTGACGTCGTAATCCATTGTTTCCTCCTTTTGAACTTAAAATAATCTAAAAATATAATCATGATAATTAATAATAATCTCCTTATTCTAAAATATCATATGTTTTATAAATATGATATGGAAGGAAATATGGAAGGAAATCATTTTGATAATGATTTGGCTGGTCGTATATATCACACAGTAGAAGTCATAAAATGTCAACTATATTTTGATATATATGTGTATTTATGCATGGAAAAGACTAGGCATTTGTAAACCAATTTGATAATAAAGATGAAGAATTCATTCATAAGTTTTTGTCTTCTCTGTGCTTATCTGCCTTTCCAATCCCCAAATGGTCTTTCCTGATAATGCAATTGTCTACAATGTGTTATTTTAATTTTTTTAAATAAAAAAAAAATTTTTACATTTATTTATTTTTGAGAGACAGAGCATGAGCAGGGGAGGGGCAGAGAGAGAGGGAGACACAGACTCTGAAGTAGGCTCCAGGCTCCGAGCTGTCAGCACAGAGCCTGAAGCAGGTCTTAAACTCACAGACCACGAGATCATGACCTGAGCCGAAGTCGGACGCTCAACCGACTGAGCCACCCAGGCGCCCCATGTGTTATTTTAAAATACAAACCTGGTGATCCACTCAGCACTTTGATATTCACAGGAAATTAATATGGTAAAGAAAATCCTTTCTGATATGTAAAAGTTTGTAGACATCTTGAACCAAATAGATTATTTTTTTGTTCAAAGTTAGCATTGGGACAGACACATTGCAGATCTAAGAACAAGCTTTCTCCCTCCACATTCTCCTGTAGGCTTAGCCATTGTCAAATAGGTAGGAGTCAAGAGGGAGAGTGGACATGAGGAGATTTATTTTCTTGTGCACAAGTGAGGGAGTGCATTTTCAACCCAGGAAAATGTTCACGGACTACATTCCATGATATAGAGGGCAGTCAATGAATGTAACTAAATAAAATGACCAGAAATAATAACATATAAAATACAACAGAATTTAGAGGTACCTGGGTGGTTAAGTGTCTGACTCTTGATCTCACATGAGGTCTTGATCTCATGGTTTGTGAGACTCAGCCCCGCATCCAGAGGATTCTGTCTCTTCCTCTCTCTGCCTCTCCCCTGTGCATGTGTATGCACCTCTCTCTCAAAATAAATAAATAAACTTAAAAAAACAACAATAGAATTAAAGCTTCGTTCCATTATAAATTGTTAATGTAACCTTTGTATCTTTATAAGCATAAAATAACTTTATATATATAACTTTGTATATCTTCATAGACATAAAATTCCATTTTCAATATTAGCGTATGCTTGTTATTCATTTTGTGAACAAAGGGCTAATTAATACTTCAGAAATATTTATCTAAATCCCAAAGCTTTTGGAAGATTATTTTCAATTCAACCCTGAAAATCTGAATTAGAGAATAACAAAATCAAATTGAGTGCCAGTAAATATTTGGAACAAGACTATTCATTAAATGGGAAAATTAAATATAAAATTAAAAATTAAATTAGGGGCTCCTGGATGGCTCCTCTGGTTGGGCGTCTGACTTCAGCTCCGGTCATGATCTCACAGTTCATGAGTTCGAGCCCCGAGTCAGGCTCTGTGCTGACAGCTCAGAGCCTGGAGCCTGCTTCTGATTCTCTGTCTGTGTGTGTCTCTCTCTCTGCCTTTCCTCCACTCATGCTCACGCTCTCTCTCTCTCTCTCTCTCAAACGAAAATAAACATTAATAAAATTTTAAAAAATTAAATTAAAAATTACGTAAAATTTAGGAAAACATTTATTGTGGTATAGCGGGGTTTTCTTTGCAGCATAAAAAACCTGTTAGCTGGTATATTTGAAGGAGAATTTCTCGAAACTGATAAGACACAAAAGAGCCAACACCGTCCGGAGGGAAAGCTGAGAATAGGCAAAGGGTCCAGTTTGCCCAACAGTTCATGATGAAATTCACGTAGCATCTCACTGGCTCCTTTTTCTCCCTCACATTAGGGGCCCACCTGTGTTCCAGGCATCCCAAACTGTAGGAATGATCCACAAGGAATTACAGCCGGCCCTGTGGACTTTGTTCTTGGTTTATCTTAATGCATGTCCCTTTTGAACTTCAGCAACAGTCCCCGCCGTATTTGGAAGACACAATCCATAAATTTAATCCATTTCTTGATATTGATTTCCTTTTTCATTCTCTGAGTCTGAGTCGTTGTCTTGACTTCTTGCCACTCCTCGTCTCCTATTGTTACCGGCAGGACATTTTGTCTCCGATTCTGTTTAGTGTCTGTTTAGTGTCGACTGGGCGATGTTATTCCTGGTAACTACCACTGACTGACCTTCTGGTTAGAATGCCGAATGCTACTGATTCTACTGATCTGTGGAGACACAGATATTGGAATGCCATTTTGGGTCTCCGAGAATAATCACCTGCCTGCTTCTCAGATACGCCTTTTTTTTTTTTTTTTTTTTTTTTTTTTT
>NC_064816.1:65206922-65363754 GCF_023721935.1 Panthera uncia | reverse complement strand
CCTGCTCTGGGGTTCCACTCAACCTGGATATTATCAGCCCTTTTCCGTTTCATGACATACAAACGCAGGAAGCGACGTCTCTAAAAAAGCACTGAAAACAAACTGACCTGTCTTGTATTTGGCTAATGCATCTGTTGGATAATGGAGTGTGATGAAATCAAGTAGCAAGGAAAACCACAATACAAATAATGTGTTGCATAAAGAAGGGAGAATAATTTTTAAAATATTATTATTAAAGGTAAATTGTATTGGTCTTAAGTAAAAGTAATTTCTTGTTTTCTTTATTCTGTTGGGAGTCTTTTCTGCACTTTCTTTTACCAGGTAAGAATCAGCAACTGTTTTGTTTTGTTTTGTTTTGCCTTGACATTCATTATACAGCATAAATAATTAAATTATATTTTGTCACCAATTTGATCTATCATAAATATATTATGAAACTTTAAAATACTACTATACAGAACAAAACCTGGATATATGTAAAAGCATAGAAAGGAGTGACAGAGGAGATTGAATCCAGAGAGTACCAAGACTCATAAATTTCTCTGAAATAATGAAGTATAAAGCAATGATATTCTGAATGAATCAGCAATTTAGTAATTTAGCAATATTTAAATAACTGGACTCTCAAACTGAAAATAGGGAAGCTTAACTCTCAGGTCATATGGTTTTGGATGATGTTTCTTTGGTTTAGTTGTCAGAAAAGGACTCAATTTTCAATTGACCTTAAAATTTATTTTAAAAATGTGTCAATTAGTAACTTCTGAAAGTATAAGAAATATGTCCTTTGAAGTTTTTGGTAGCAAGTAAAAAGAAAATTAACATTTCTACTCTTTCACTATGTTTTCACATACCCAGCCCTTAGTTGGTTGATTCAGGAAATTTGATGACAGATATACAAACCGACTGGTTGGGTGAAAATTAACCATACAGTCCACCAACATCATTGGTTTAGCTAGTACCTTCACATTTACCGGTTTGTATTAAAATAGAATCCCACCAAATAAACACTCTTAATCAAGAATAGCCTAAATAACCCTGGGCAAACAGGTGAACGCAGGAATTCATGGACATAAGTTTGGGGCAGGGTAAACAGTGAATGACAATGGTGATGGTGGTGATGATGTAATCCAACATTTGTGAATGCTTATTAGGAACAAAGCATTGTTCTCTACAGGAACCAAATAATTCAATCCTGACAATCACCTTATGAGACATGAGTACATTTTCCATTTTCCAGAGGCAAAATGGAAGTGGTTAAAAGTGGGTAATAACTTGTCCAAGGTTAGACAACTGGATGGCACACCCAAAACCAACTTCAAGAATGAAGGATTATATGATTTCAGGAGCTAAAATATATGATATATGATATATATATATATATATATATAATATACAAAAATATATATATATATACAAAATATACAAAAATATATGATTTCACAAGCTCAAGAAAGAGTGCGGGAGAGACAAAGAGGGTGTGAAATTACAGAACAGCCAACATGAGTGCAAAGGGAAACAGTAGAGTCTGTTTATAGGGTAAGGACTTATCAGAGGTGACTAGATGGGGTTGCAGAGGGCTGGCCAGGGCTTCCACAAACAAGCCTAAGCTGGAGTCAGGAAAGGTGCATTTTGTTCAGTGCAGGTATAGGTCCAGGAAGGGCACAGACAGTAGGGGTAGAATGGAGCTTAGGCTGTGTATCAATCCTTATACTCTGCATACCCTTCCACAACTAGGTGCCTTTGGGCAGCAAAGTCGACAGGCAGGGGTAGGGCCCTGAATGGAGTCCCTTGGATCAGAAAGACCTTGGGTACCAGAAAAGGAAACAGAAAAGCACCAGGGAGAGGATGTTTACTCCAGTAAGGTGTACTTCTTTTGCCTCTGGGGGGATGGGGGAGTGTGTGGGGGGCTACTGGTCGTCTGGCATCAGCCTTGGAGTAGGCAGTATTATTTCCAGAACCTGGCCTGACTGGGCTGTGACATCATCCACTGGGGGAGAGAGGGAAGGACCGCTGGAGAGGGTTAGGATAAGAAAACAGAAGGGGATTATGACCAGAAAGTGTGGCCTCAGCTGAGCTCTTTAGTCTTTTTCCGTATCTCTATCTTCTTTCCAACTAAATATCAATCTCCTTGTTCATAGTTTGTTTTTCCAGCCTTTATTAACATCTCTTCAGTTCTTTTCAACTTTACCCTAAAAACCTATCTGGGATGAATTATTCTTAGGGCATTTTCAGCTTCCAATTTCAGAAGAGTGACCACCCTTCAGATATGAAGATTCAAATATATATTTAAACAACCTTTGCCATTATTGACAGTAAAAGTCTTATTTTCAATGACTTTAGAAGTCCTGAAAGAGAATTCTGATTTCTCTGATGCTAAGATTCTTTTGAATACTCTTCATGAAATATTTCAATGTGGACTCTTGTCACTTACAAAAGCACTTTATTTCTCATTACAACATTAAAATATTCTTAAAACAACACAATTACCAAAAAAATGTTCACAAATTCCATTGACATATGCACACTGAAAAAGACTAATAAATTAATAGCATACTTATTAAATGAATAAGCCGAATACAATATTTAATAATGACTTGACTATTAACTTTGAAAAATTAACCAGTTGGGTGCAGTTTTGTTTTCAGGTAGGGAAGCCTCTAATGAAACAGCTCTGAATTGCTCCTGGAATGAGCCCAATTCAATATCTTGTTGATCTCAAAGATAATCTGTTGCTCTAATTAAATTCATGAGTTATAAATTAAAAGTTGGTACAAGCAACACCAAAGGAGTTGATAATGCAAAGAGAGAAAGGGAATTAGAAATATGAGGAAAATTATGAATCTTGCCAGAGAAAATAGAATGACAATGAGAAAGGTGATAACTTTGGTATTTATTACTGCAGATGCTAATTTAGTGCGAGGGAAAAAAAAATCAATGAATTGAATACACAAACACACACATTCAGGTGACTTGAAGTGTTTGAGGAATGATCTTAAATATTATTAAAATAACAAACTGTAAATTTACATAAAGATTGCTTAAATGAAGTTATCCTGAAGAAGCTAGAATTGATGTCTGTAACAAAGAATATACTGAAAAAAAAATAGGTAAAACATTTGAAAAACAATATGCTTATCTATTTTGAAAAGGATATCCTTGTAAATTAAAGCTCTGCAAAAACAAAAATAATTGCACAACGTTTTTGATCAACTAAATATTACAACTTAGATCATAATTTTCCAACTTTCAGATTTGCTTAAAGTAATCTTAGAATGTTTCCAAAGAAAATCCTTGAAAATCACATAAGTAGCTTAGAGGTGTGGGTCTTTGGGAGATGATTAGGTAATGAGGGTGGAACCCTCATGAATAGGATTCATGCCCCAAAGAGCTCCCTCTGCGAGGGAGAAGGACACAGTGAGAAGACCATCTTCTCAGAATGAGGAAGCAAATTCTCACCAGACACTGCATCTGCCAGAGCCTTGATCTTGGGCGTTCAGCCCCCAGAACTGTGAGAAATAAATTTCGGTTGCTTTATAAGTCACTTGATCTATGGTATTTTGTTATAAAAACCCACAGTGACTAAGACAGTAACCATGTATGTTAGCATTAGATAATGTCTGGGATCATCAACAATCAAAACAACTATGGAAGTTAATTTCTCTCTTATGTACAATTTGAGCATGAAGCAACAGAGGGCAAGTTTGGTTTTGCTCCACAGAATACTCAGGGAGCCAGGATCCTACATTTCTTCCCACTTTCTTCTCCACTGTACCTTGACTTTGGGCCACTTTTTACCAATTTGAGCTTAAACTTTCATATCCACATTCCAAGCAGCATAAAGAACACTTCCTGGAAACTGTGCACATAATTTCACGTTGCATGAGCCACAACTTAGTGATAGGTCACCTGTAGACATAAGAAAAACTAAAAAAATGTGACATTTGCTGTGGGGCGCTGTATGCCACCTCAACTTTTGGTTTGATAAGCAAAGAAATACCCAGGGAATTAAGAGGTCAACGAAATAAATCTTTGGAAATTTTAATCTGTTCTTCTTTTCTGTAGGTAAGAAGACATCCAGATGGTCAGTAGACACATGAAAATGTGCTCAACATCACTAATCACCAGGGAAACGCAAATGAAAACTACTGTGAGGTATTACTTTACACTTGTTGAAATGGCTAGAACCAAAAAGGCAACAAATAACAAGTGTTGGCAAGGATGTGGAGAAAAAAAGACACTTGTGCATTGTTTGTGGGAATGTAAATTGGTGTAACCACTGTGGAAAACAGTATGGAGGGTGCTCAGAAAATTAAAAAGTAGAAACACCATATGATCCAATAATCCCACTACTGGGAAATCCAAAGAAAACAAAACATCAGTTCAAAAAGATATATGCGTCATTATATTTATTGCAGTAGTATTTACAATAGTCGATATAGAAGAAAACTCACTGTCCATTCACAGATGAATGGATAAGAAATATGTGATTATCTATCTATCTATCATCTATCTATCTATCTATCATCTATCTACCATCTATCATCTATCTATACAATGGACCATTTCAGATCAATAAAAAAGGATGAGATGGTGTCATTTGCAACAACATGAATAGATCTAAAGGGAATTATGCTAAGTGAAATAAACCAGACTGAGAAGACAAATATTCTATGATTTCTCTCATATTTAGAGTCTAAAATATAAATAAACAAAAAGTAAAAGCAGACCTGTAAATAAATACAAAGAACAAAGTAATGGTTGCCAGGGGTGGGGGGAAATGGGTGAAGGGGAGTGAGAGATACAGGCTTCCAGTTATAGAATGACTGAATAAGTCCTGGAAATAAAAGGCACAGCATAGGGAATATAGTCAATGATATTGTAACAGCACTGTCTGGTGACAGCCGTTAGCTTCACATGGGGTAAGCCCAGCATAATGTACAAACTTGTAGAATCACTATGTTGGACAGCTGAAAGTAATGTAACATTGTGTGTCCACTACATTCAAATAAAAACATTAAAAAATAAAAAATAAAAACATTGGGCTTGAGAGGTGAGCTCTAGGTTTTAAAAGTCAGAAGAGAAAAATACTCTCCAAAAGCATCATTTAACTGATGCTTCTATTTTATAGCATTCGCAAAAAAAAATATGTTGCTTTTAACTTCTTTTCTCTATAAAGCTATTCTCTTATTCTAGATATGAATATATTTTTTTGTAAGTCAAGTGTGTTTTATAATACTGCTTTCTGAATGGAATTACGACCTTCAACTTGTTATGGAATGCTGTTAGGATTTCATTGATTAAAGTTAACCAAATTATGGCTACATATGCCACATGTATTGATACGTCATATGGGTGAAGATAATCTTTTACTTGAAAGAATTTTACAAATAGCAATTCTTATCACTTTGCATGTTAACGGAATTCAGCAGAGATGCGTTATTTCTTACCATAGGCAACAGAACATAATCTTAAGACTATTGTTTCTACCTGTTATAAATCAACAAATAGTTTATTTTATTCCTTTGTATTTTTCAAACTAGATAAATATGCAGCTGTCTTATTTGCTCAGGGTACTGCATTTTGTACTATCGTATCTGCACATACACATATATCAGGGCTGGATGATCCGCCTCATGGTTTCCGTTCATTTGAAGGTAACTGGCCTCTTGGAAGAAGATTCTCCTTTCTCAGAGACTGTCATGGTCAAGAGAGCCAATACTATCCGGTGGAAGCCAACAGCTCAAAAAATGTCCACAAAGCATTGTTTCTCCCTCGCGGTAGCTATCTATGAACAGATCCACTGCAGTTGTGTTCCACATCCTTCTGACGTGGGCACGCACTGATGAAGCAGCTTTAGCCTAGAGCAGACGAACAATGGTGCTTAAGTTTCTGCCAGGAAGAAGATGTGTCACTTCTACTTCTTTTTATTGACCAGGTGAGTCAGAAGGCTAGGATGGATGTCAGGAAGATGGGGAAGTGTATTTCTTCACCAGTGAGGGGCAGGGGATATTTTTGGTGTCATAATACATCAGGGTCTATCTTTCTAGACATTAATTTTATTTTCCTCCTTCCCTCACAAGGCATCCACACTCCCTCATCAAGGGCATCAAGCCCAAATCCTAAAAACATCATCCATCACAGACATGTAGAAGTCTCTCTACATCCGGTCTGGAGCAGTGTCTTCTTGATAAGGAGACCTATGAACAAAAACCAAGGGAAATGCCTCCCCCCCACTCTCTGTATTCAGTGGAGCGACAAAAACAATAGAATTGTGATAAAAGCTCTCATTTGGAAAAGGGAACTATTGGAAGCATCCGGCTGTCTCTGGTCTATAGTAATCCTCTACACCTGCTGGGTGGATATTTTGAGAAGCTCTTACTTTTAGGATGAAAGATGTTGTCTAGATCCTGATCTAAACCTTAGGAACAGATACTCCCTCTCCCAGTCTGTTATCCCTTCCCCTATAGCCCTCTGGCTCCACTTTTGGAGATGTTCTTCCTTTTCACCACCTTATTTTGCCAATGTCTGAGAAGGTCATTGAGTATCTGTTCTCTCTGGGGCTAGACAGGTTTCTCAGTCTCTTCCTTGTCCCTTCCAGTTTGGAGTGTCAATGCTTATCTTATGTTCTGAATGCTCAAACTCTCTTTGGGGCCATGCTGCCGACAGTTGGAAATACAACTCTCTTGAAAGTTCAGTTGTCTTCTCAATCTTTCCTGGATGAGGAAGCAAATGTTTTTGAATAATAATACAGTCCACACAGAGGTGGGACTTATTTTTGTCAGATATAGAATCTCCGTTGAATTCAAGTTAATAGCTGTTTCTACCTGTTTTTTATATATTTTTTTTCACATGTGACTTAGATTTGCTATTAGAAATAACACTGAAAAAACACTTAGAAATCAAATCCTGCAGCTGGCGGTCCCTAGCAGCACTGCTCCTGACCAAGTGGTCATTTGCCCTACGCATGATCATAAACAATAGACGGGGTCTCGCAGCCTACTGAATCTGTTCACTGACTTTTCTAGTCATCAGCTGCTAGCATATAAATCTGTCTTCCAGGAGCTTCCAGATACCATTCGTCATTCAGTCAACACATCAGCACACAATAAATATAAGCCATCTTATAAACCATCACCAACCAGTCAACATACCTCCTGTTGTGAGCCAATAATATTGCCTGAAAAAAATCTCTGACTATGGAAACTGTATTTTCATACAGCCTAATTCCTTCTTTGATTTTCTTTCGGTGTGTTCTATTTAATTTGTTTTGTTTTTTTAAAGCGTGCATCACAAACGAAATGCAGACTTCTAGGCATCCTTGGGTCACTATAGAATTGAACAGGGCTACTGTTCCCCTCATTTAAAATAATTACTCTTTCATAATTTGAAGATTATGTATTCACTCATTTTTAAAGGAATTACCTAAGTCCTCTATTATTTAGTCACTGAACATATTTGCTGTATATTCCTGCTACTCGTCATGCCTTTTATATATATTTTTTTATCCAAATGATTGATAAAATTTTGAAAAGGACATGGCCAAGGATAAAGTCAGTGGCACCCTACTGGAAACCACCTTTACACATTGACATCTATCCATTAATCATCTCTTTGAGTTGAGTTTTTCAATCAGCTCCTAATCCATCACTTTGATCTTGCACTTTTCTAAATCTTGTCCACAAATGCCTAGTCTGACATGATTTGTTCTTTGTGGGTCTATATTCACCTCCTTCTCTAAGGAATCATCTTTCAACTTTAATGATGTGTTCTTTAGAAAGGAAGGCGATATTATGCTACTCAGCAGCAGTAGGCAGAATCTTCATCCAACTTTTCAAAGTGTAATAATTATTTGTCAAACTTCAAACTTGTGGTACTTCTAAGTTTCACCAAGTTTCCTCAAATGGTTTCAAGAATATGTCCATGAACTTATTTTCAAATCATCTGAGAAACCTGGGTATTAATCCATCTGCTTTCGTAGACATTCAAAATACCTCTACGTGTTACTAGAATTCTCTTCACCTATTTCAGGTCTCAAAATCTTTTTTTTTTTTTTTTAACTAGTCCTCTTTCTATTTTTCTGTATCTGAGAATAATTCTAGAAATTGTATCTTTACATCCTCATTATCAGTCCTCTGTAACAACCCCCAACTATTTCTGGTCATTGCTGAGATTATATCTAAAATATCCATCATTTTACCTTGTCGTTCTTATAGTTAATTTGCTGAATTTAGATTAAACTAGAAAAGCAAGTGCTTTAAGGTTTAGATGTTACAATGTTTCTATCAAATTTAAGACTGGAAGACAGGCCTTGACATGGAAAGAACACTGAATGCGGGTTCAGATATGGAATAGTATAAGGACTGAACCCCACAACTTTCAAGTTGTCTGTTTGGGAGCCCCTAAGACCTTAACTTACAGCTTGTTCTGTAAGATTATATATATTTTTTCTTATATGGAGTGCGGTACCAATGACTGAACTATGGGAACTACCTTCAAGTACTATGAAAATGGGGAATATACAGCACCCTGTTATTATTACTACTTAGGAATAAAAAGTTAATATAAGAATCAAGGAAAGGAGTGGAGAAAAGGAAGCAGCATATTGATAACTGAGATAAGAACTAGATTATATGTACTGAGATTCCATGATGCTGATTTAGCTCATTTGTGTGCTTAATACTTGGGAAATAGTCTATATGTCCTCCTTCAGTGATTGAAATCTATCAATTATTTAAGAAATGAGTCAACAGTGATGTAAATTGAGCAGGAAAATTAGAATTTTTCTGTAGTGTTCATATGTCACCAATTGGCCTTTTGAGCAAATTTTAGTAGGTTTTTTTTTTTTTAACTTCATAGGTCACATTTTAAATAATTGTGTAGTTTTTCAAATTTAAAAAGTTTCATTGAATTTCACATCAAAAATATTTGTGAGATGAAATTGGGAATGTTTTTTTCTTTCAATCACTGGTTTTTGAATAATTGACACTGAATTAATCTTACAGTGAAAATTGTAAGTTACTGAATTGGCTGAGGGCATATGTTTATTACTTTCCTTCATCTCAATATTTAATTACTCATAGGTATTACCATTTATAATTTAAAATTTTAAAGTATGAAGTCACAGACACTTTACCCATGAAGATTTTTTTTATTAAGACATTAATTTGGGACCTAAAATATATGTATTTATTTTCCAGAAAGAGACACACCTATGAAATTTATTTTTTCTTACCTGTTTACAAATTTTGTATAATCCTTTAGTAGTTTATGTGCTTTAAGAAGAGAGAAAATCACTATTATTAATATTTCAACACATTTGTGACATCAGAAGATATAATAATAATGAATACGATAGTATCGCTAACTTACTGTTCATTTGAAATTAATGGCTAGTTTATAATTAATAATATTTAAAGAACGAGTTATTTCTTAAGGGGGAAATGTATTTTAATTTCAAAGGCATTTAAACTATTCAAAGAGATCTTTAATTGGCCCTCATTACCAGTTAATCACTTTTCTCAAATATTGCAGCATACTTGAGTTTTCATTCTGAGGTCCCCGTAATTCCATTTAAATCAGCATTATTGTAGTGTGCTATGATAATACTTAGCCACTGCATCATGATTATGTGATTTAGTCAAATTAAAGTCTTGTCATGGGTGTAAGATTCAGTAATACATATCAAAGCAGCATCAATGTAGCCAATGAAACTCTTTGCTCAAGGGTTCGTTGATTGTGCCAGATTCAAACATTTCCTCCAGAACAGCCACCCAAAGGGATAGGCACTGGCGATGCCCACCATTTTTCTGTGTGAGTACAGGAAGAACAAAAGACACAATGAGAGTCTTGTGTGCACACGTTTACGTTCATCTGCGCTTTTATGCCTCATAGCTTAGGGTGACTTTTATAGATACCGGTTTATTTCTTTCTCCTCCACATGGGAGGGGAAACTTCCCAAACCTCCTCACCTCCCTTCCCTTCTCAAAAGATACAGGTACAAAGGCAGTTATTTTTTTCTTTGCTCCTTCTCTCCTCCCCAAAGATGGACAATAGTTGGTGTGCTCATTAGTGGAGGTTTTCTGGGCCTCTCTGAAAGGTCCCTTTTTCAGAGAAGTGTGTAAATCCTCTTCCACATGGAAATGACTTCCCCATTCATTCGAGACTTGTCCTAGACAGTGATACGAAACCACTTGGCCACCTAAGCCCCATTCTCCAACTAACTGTACTTGTCAATCAAGGGGATATTTTGCTCTATGTTTGAGATTCCCTATACCTTACATTTCAATTCATTCCAAACTATTAGGAGAAAGAGGAATGTAATTAATTGGCATTTCCAAACCTCATCACCTGACAAAGATATGTTTTTTCTCTTCTCTTTTAAAACTTCTGATTGAGGGGAACCTGGGTGGCTCAGTCGGTTAAGCCCCGACTTCGGCTCGGGTCATGATCTTGCAGTTCGTGAGTTCCAGCCCCGCATCAGGCTCTGTGCTGACAGCTCCGAGCCTGGAGCCTGTTTCAGATTCTGTGTCTCCCTCTCTCTCTGCCTCTTTCCTGTGCATGCTCTGTATTGGTCTCTCTCTCCCTTGCTCAAATATAAATAAACACTAAATTTTTTTTTTCTTTTAATTTCTGATTGAGAAGTTGGTATGTAACTATATGGAGCCCTGCTAGGAACTTATTTACCAGAGCATTTGAGTAGAAAAGTCTTTCCATTACTATTGTCATGCCAGAAGTTTAGGAGATGTGGGTTTCTAATAGTGCAGATCTTACCCGGGAGAAAGGAAAAAGAAGCAGAAAGCCAATGAACACAGGTCAAAGCCACATCTACTTCTGTTTTTTGTTGCAGAGGCAGATAAATTTCCAAGCTTCTTCAGACTGACTTGAATTGGATTTATATTTTGCAACAAAGAGAGTATATATCTGAAAGAAGTAACTGTGAGTAAGGAAAGCAAACAGCAGGACATGAAATTGTCTGTTTTGAAGGGAATCCCTGACAATGTGGATGTCTCTTTTTCCAGCTAAATAATTGCAAATCCGTGTTATTCAAGGACAAAACATCTAAATACATTGCTACCTACTGCGTTCAGTTCCGTGTCGGGATGGAGCACTGAGTGCCATTATGAAACAGACTTTTGTCTAACAGCTCCATAGAGAAATAATTCACGTAATATAAAATGTGCCCATTTAAAAATACGACTCACTATATAACAAGAACATTTCAGTATATATATACAGTCGTGCAATCAGAATCATGGTCTAATTTCAGAAATTTTCATCATTCTCCCCCCAAATCTTCACACTTATTAGCAGTCAAGGTCCATCTTTCCCCAGTCCGTTGCCACAGCCCAGACCTGGGCGATCATTAATTTGCTTTCTATGTGTATAGGTTTGCCTACTCGGGCCATCGCATAGAAAAGGAATCATATTTCAGGTCAGCTATGCTGTCGCGTGTATCAGTACTTTATTCATGTCAGTTGCGGAGCGGACTCCGTTGTATGGAGTATACTGCCTACTATTTATCCATTTACCAACGGATGGGCATTTGAGTTGTTTCACTTTTTGCCTGTTACAAATAATGCCGCTATGAACCTTCACGTACAAACCTTTATGTGGATTTTTGTTTGTTTGTTTGTTTTTTCATTTCTCTTGGATACGTCATTAGGAGCGGAATTTCTAAGTCATAGTGTAATACTCTGTAAACCTTTTGCAGAAATGCAAAACTGCCTTGCAAAGAAGCGGCAACATTTTACACCCTCACCAGCAATGTTCTCTAACATTTGTTTTTATCTTTTTATGATAGTCAACCTACTACCCTTGAAAGTGGTGTCTCCTGGTTTTGACTTGCATTTCACTAATAGCTAATGACTTTGAGCATCTTTTAAGTGCTCATTGACTATGTGTATATCTTCCTTGGAGAAATATCTATTCAGAGCCTTTGACTAACCCCTATTTTCTTTTAATATTTGTTCAGCTATCAGAGGCTTTTTAAAAATTTTTTAAATGTTTATTTATTTTTGAGAGAGAAAGAGAGAGCAACAGAGCATGAGTAGGAGAAGGGGAGAGAGACACACACACAGAAATCCGAAACAGGCTCCAGAGCCTGATGTGGGACTTGAACTCATGAGCTGTGACATCATGACCGGAGCTGAAGTCAGACGCTCAACCAACTGAGCCACCCAGGCTACCGCTGTAAAAGGCTTTTTAACATATATATTCAGAAGGTAAACCCCGTTTCCACAAATGGTTTGCAATGTATCAGACAGATATGATTTACAAATATGAGGGTCAGGTAAAAGAGATGTTTAATATTTTTATTATTTGAAAAGATAATTGGGTGTCTAAAGAAAAAACTGTAGTATATGTAGTAATATAAATGTATGAGACATATATAGAAATAAAATAAAACAAAACATGAAATAGACAAAAGCATAATGTTTGTTTCTTTCACTATAGGTGAAATGTATATTTTTTGAATGAGTATTATCATAAGAGGTATAATGTAAATTCTAGAAAATATTCTTAAAATATCTATAAATAGTAACACAATACTGGACATAATGGAGGTATAAGAAACACCAATTTAAGCCCAAAAAGCAAGAAAAGAGAAAAAAAATGGGTGAAAGGACAGATGAGACAAATAGAAAACAATAAACAAGATGATAGATTAAAATCCAACCATACTGTACTACATTATTGTAATTAGTGTGAAATTTTTAATTTTTTTTAAATTTTTTTTTAAAGTTTTTTTTTTAACGTTTATTTATTTTTGGGACAGAGAGAGACAGAGCATGAACAGGGGAGGGGCAGAGAGAGAGGGAGACACAGAATCTGAAACAGGCTCCAGGCTCTGAGCCGTCAGCACAGAGCCCGACGCGGGGCTCGAACTCACAGACTGCGAGATCCTGACCCGAGCTGAAGTCGGATGCCCAACCGACTGAGCCACCCAGGTGCCCCTGAAATTTTTAATTTTTAAAGAAAACACAGACTGTCAGATTGGTTTAAAAAAAACCCTCAGAGGGGCCCCTGGGTGGCTCATGGTGTCACGCCTTGTGAGTTCGAGCCCCACATCAGGCTTTGTGCTGACAACTCAGAGCCTGGAGGCTCCTTCAGATTCTGTGTCTCCCTCTCTCTTTGTCCCTCCCCTGCTTGTGCTTTGTCTCTGTCTCTGTCTTTGTCTCTGTGTCTCTCAGAAATAAATAAACATTAAAATTGTTTTTTAAAAACTTGAAAAAAAATGCTCAGAAACCCATTTTTCAGTATAAATATGAGAAAGTGTACATTTTGTTTTTGTTTCTTGAAATGCATACTTGAAATGATATTTCATGTGGACATGAAATGATGTGATGTCTTTTATTCACTTTAAGATGAGATGGAGCCCCACACTGGGCTCTGCACTGGGCATGGAGCCTGCTTAAGATTCTCTCTCTCTCTCTCTCTCTCTCTCTCCACTCCTGTGCTCCTGCCCCCTCAAAAATAAGTAAATGAATAGATGATAGATAGATAGATAGATAGATGATAGATAGGTAAGTGTGGTGACAAATTGAGTTCTGGGGTCCAGCTAATGAGAATGTGAGTTTAATGCTCTCTCTGTTTTTCTGTATGTTTGCATTTTTTTTTGTAATAAAACACTTACAGTACATACTTATAAGGTTTGCTTTTTATTTTGTTTTTTGCAGTGTCACAAATTACAGATTATTTTTCAAACACCAACAAAGCCAGCAGAGACTAGAAAGCACAGCTGAGGCTCCCATGATCTACTCTCCTCTTCCATCCTTCAGCGACAGGGCTAAGAGTCACCTCCAGCTTAGAGGGCACTGAGGTAAGAGGGGAACAAGGGCTGGATGCCATTTACGGTGGTGACTGAAGAAAATGAAAGCCTTTTACTCCCTGGCCAAGTGGTCTCATGGTGAGAGTTTGTCAGATCAGGAGAGCACAGCCTGAACACAATGTGGGCTTGTAAGAAGGCCGACCAGAGCTTGTGATCAAATCATTTCTGTGATTATCGTACATTTTGATTGTGCTAGTAAGTTAGCAAAGGGTGGGGAGAGGGGTATATTTTTCACTAAGTGTGAGTGGAGTTTTCTGATACTTGCACACAAAATTCCCCAAGTAATGCTTTTCTAGAGCCCAGTTCTAGGGGAAGACACGTTGATCCACCCAGGCAGTCCTTAACAATCTTTGTTGTGTAAGTTTGGGATGTTTGTGGAGGAGAGCTGTGTGTGGATTTGACTTTCCGCAATTTACAACTTGCTTTCCTTTTTGTTATTTTGTTTCATTTTTATTTATTTACTTATTTTTTAGATTTTGGCTTTGTTTTGTCTTTAATTGCAGCCCTCCTGTTTTCTTTCTTTGCTGCATCCTGCATGTGTTTGGGGTAGTAGTTCAATTTATTGTGAGCTGAGTTGCTGGACCTCAAGAAATGGCCTGTGGAACAAAAGGATGCCTAGCACCCAGAGGGAACACACACATGCCCACACACACGTGTACACACACACACAAGTTTCATTTTGTGAGCAGGATACATTTGAAATAGTATGTATGTAGGAAAGGTTGCAGGTGGGGATTTGAGAACTCTCTCCCGTGTCTCCCTCTACCCTATCACAGGGGTGAGTAAGGAGATGAGTCTTGACCTGTCAGAAAACTCCATTTCCCTAGGCAAAGTGGCAAGGACGGACACATAGGGTGAATATGTCCTTTACTTTTATTTTATTTTTTCTTCGTCTGGGAGCATCAAGAGTTCTGGAGAAAAGATCCCTCTTCTGTGAGGATCTAGCCTGATAGAATAACAGCATGTGATATCTGGTGGTCATGACACCATGCCTGCTTTAGAGAAAGTGCATATGAGAGCAAGTGAGAGAATGCATCCCGCTGACATGTAGAAACTCCTGTTTCTTCCGTTTATGAATTCAAATATCTGGGTATCTTGGTTCATTTTATGGCTTATTGCCAATGAAACTGAGATTCGTCACTTACCATCTAAATTTTACAGGCATTTTCTGAAATGACTAGGGAAGAGAGTCTAGAATGAGAGACAGCAGAAAGGCCTGAGTAGAGAAGTGAAATTGTCAGGCTGCAATGTCTGGAGGCTGAAAGTGGGACCCTCTCCCTCTCTGTTTCCCTCTCAACTTCCAGAAGACCGACAACCAGTGTTAGGAACCCAGGTAGAAGACTAGATACAGTTCTTTTCTGAGGAAACTGACCAGGTCAAAACAGCAGCACTATCAGCAATAGACAAAGTATAGAAAGAGCCCAAATGTCCGTTGATGGATGAATGGATAAATAAGATGTGACACACACACAATGGAGTATTACTTGGCAATCAAAAAGAATGAAATCTTGCCATTTGCAACTATGTGGATGGAACTAGAAGGTATTATGCTAAGCAAAATTAGTCAGGGAAAGACAAATATCATATGACTTCACTCGTATGAGGACTTTAAGACACAGAACAGATGAACACAAGGGAAGGGAAGCAAAAATAATATAAAAACAGACAGGGGACAAAACATAAGAGACTCTTAAATATGGAAAATAAACAGAGGGTTCCTGGAGGGGTTATGGGAGGGGGGATGGGCTAAATGGGTAAGGAACATTAAGAAATTTACTCCTGAAATCATTGTTGCACTCTATGCTAACTAACTTGGATGTAAATTTTAAAAATGAATAAATTATTAAAATAAATAGATAAATACCCATAGATATTCACAGGTAGGATCTCCATGTGACTGAATCTATCCCAACACACTTTTGTTTGTGAACCCTAAGAAAACAGAGCTTTCAGTCAGCTTTACAAATACCTCACCCTTTAAATACTAATGAAAAGATAAGGATCCACAGACATTTAGAGAAATATGTTAATGTTAAAGGGAGATACAGTTCTCTAAAAGAAAGAGAGAAAGGGGGAGAGAAATAGAACTAACAAATAAATAAATAAACTTTAAGGAAAATTTTTAAAAATTCCTCTCCAAAAAATAATTAGTAAGATTGGGATATAGCTATACCTTTGTGGGGAGTAGAACGAAAAAGTAAAAAGGTAACAATATGTGGAAAAGATCAGTGTTAGAAGATCAACTTGGAAGTTCATACACTTGGACAAAATGAAAAAGAAAAAAAAAAGGCAGTAACAGAGGAAAATTTCCTAAAACGGAAGGAAATGAGTTACCAGATAGGAAGTATCCAATGAATACAAAAAGATACATATCAAATACACACACACACACACACACACACACACACACACACCAGGAATCTTCAGCGAAAATTCTATCAAATGTGCAGAGATAAAATAGATAATTTAGGATGAAGGAGAAATTAGACTGACACCAAATGGTATGATACCAGCACTGGGAGCTGGAAGCCAGTGAATCGATTCTTTGAAAATTCTAATGGAAAATTATTTCCCAATTATCAATCAAGAGTGAGGCTAGAATTTTCAGACATGTTATGGCTCCAAAAATGTACATCCCATGCACCCTCAAGCTTTTGGATGACAGAGAAGGCAAACATGAAGACAGACTCGGACCTGGGAGACAAGAAATCCAGCACAAGAGAGAGCAGAGGAGGTGGGAAGGGAAGTCACGGTGAGGTCCCCTATGACAGCTGTGTCGCAGGTTCTGTGCTAGAGTCCTGCCAACAGAGATCCAGGAGGAATGTTCTCAAGAGAGTGAGAACACGAGGATGTGGAAGATTAGTTTCAGAGAAGCTTTCAGTACTTACCATATATTTAGAAATGAATGAGCTACATGTATGGAGATTACACAGCAAATTTTAAAACATAAGACTATTATATCCATGCAAAATCAGTGGATAAAAGAGGAAATGTAGTAATAGTACACAAAATAGTAAAGTAACCATTGAAAAGCTAAAATTGTTACGGCAGAAGAGGAGGATTGGGTACAAAGACTGGGGTAGAATAGAGCAGTAAATCAATAGAATCATTTTCCATAAAAAATTAATTGATAATTTTTATAATCCATTAATCTAGTAATAGTAGTAGATCCATCTTATTTGGATAAAGTCATATTATTAAGGAAAAGTTGGAAGTAGTTGCCTCGTCCTGTTCCAGTCATAATGGAGTAGCTGAAATCAGACTTTTTTTTCTGCCATTATTAACTATAGAAACTGGAAAAATACAGGGGTGTCTGGGTGGCTAAAGTGGTTGATCACCTGACTTTGGCTCAGGTCATGATCTCACCGTTAGTGAATTCAAGGCCCTCATCGGACTTGCTGCTGTTAGCACAGAGCCCTCTTTGGATCCTACGCCCTTCTCTCTGCCCCTCCCCCACTCACAAGCACATGCTCTCTCTCACAAATAAAAATTTTAAAAAAGAACCCGGGAAAATACATAAGACACTTACTTTAGGCATTAAATAGCAACAAGTACAAGACCATGACCACCCTAGGTAAGCCTCCTCGCTACCCCATCTGTCTCCCTGAGGCCATGACATGGAGCCCAGACAAGAAGTACAGGACACAGAAATCCAAATTCAGGGGTGTGCTTCTCCCCTTTTGGGAGAGGGTCCCAAAGAGGAAAAGTCATGGAGAAGGGATTCCCACATATGGAGAAGAGTTTCCATCTGTCCTTGGAGGACTTCTGAGCTGGGCTACGGGAGGCCTCGCAGAGGATAACACCTGAGGATCTGGGGGGCTTGGGCTGTGGCTCCTGGCCGAGGCTTCCAGGGAAACCAGGGGCATGCAGAGAACCCTGGAGGAAGGAGAGGAGTGGGAGCTTATCAACTGGGATGATGTGAGAAAACATGGCAGTGAATGTTGCTAAGTTTCCAATTTGAGCAACTGGAATTTGGCACAATGTTTAATAATGTCAGAAAACCAGGGGAAAAAAACAACGAAGTTGACTCGGGAAGTATTTAAAACATTTTAGAAAGATTGCATAACTGTGAAGTTTGTAAGTAGAGTGAAATTAAGTAGTAAGTAGATCAGGAGAATGATTTGCCCTGATGACACAAATGGGCAAGTCAGTTTGTGCGTAAATTACAATTGAAATGAATGAACAAATACCATTGAATGGATGAAATCTTTGGACAGAATACATAGGTTAAAGGAAGAGTTGAAGAATGTGTTTAAACTAACACCAACATTTAATGGCTGGGCCCAGGCACAGGAGGAAGCCAGCCAGGGAATCTGAGAAGGCCTGGACATAGTAAAGAAAAATAAGAGGAAGATTTCACAGATGTTAAGAGGAATAATAATAATAATAATAATAATTTTTATCTGTGTGGTCTGCTGTGGAGTAAACATTTTTGGAAGAAGTGTATTAACATATGAATCCGTTAGGTCAGCAATAGCTGATGACATGAGAGGCTACCTCAGACAGCAGCTATGAAATAACTTCATAGTCATGGGGTCAATGCAGTGTTTTAAACACAAGGCACACTACAGAGAGGAGTAAAGCTGAGGCAGTGAAGAGAAGGTTCTCGTGAAACGCAAGCCTGATTAGGTGAATTCAACATCACACACAATGACACAATGAAAACAGGAGGAAAATGTCCAATTCTTACTCCACTGAAAATGTCCTCATTAAATCTAATGGCCTCTTTATAAATGATGAGGAGTTTGTGTTCTAAAAGTGTATTTAAAAGTGCAGTTTCCAAAATCACTAAAGCTTATGTGTTCCCGAACAAAAGAGGGAAATGTAACCATGTGTATAGAAGAGTAGTTCCCCATAAGATGTAACTGGGATTGACAAGTATCGAACTTCTGTCTTTCCCTTCCACACAAAGCGGGGAGCTTTGAGGGGGAATCAAAACTGCAGACAACTCGGTAGTAGAGTGTACAAAAGAAGTCGATTCCTGGTAAATGAGGAAAATTAGCCCACAATCTTCATGGACATCAGAAAATGTGGTTTAGTCATATCTAATGCACATGTAACTGGTCTTGAATTGCTCAAAAAATTAATAAAAAAAAAATACAATGAATGAATCAAGCAGAACTCCAAACCCCATTATTACACAGTTGATGCGCAAAGTACATAATTCAAAATATTTTGGCAGATATTCAAAATATAACCATGTAGTACAATCACATTTTTCAAGACCGGAAATTTGTTTGCAAGCCAGCCCAGAATATTCCATTTGATAAGGGCACCTGGGTGGCTCAGTCAGTTGAACCTCTGGCTTTGGCTCAGGTCTTGATCTTGTGGTTCGTGAGTTTGAGACCCACGTTGGGCTCTGTGCTGACAGCTCAGAGCCTGGAGCCTGCTTCGGATTCTGCCCCTCCTCTGCTCGTACTCTGTCTCTCTCTCAAAAATAAATAAACATTAAAAAATAAAAAAAAAGAATACCACATTTGATAACTAAAAGCTCATGCATCAAACCCAAAATAGGCCATTTTTGCACCAAGTTTCTGGTTGATCTCCAGCACCCGAGTTCATTTGAGAAAGCAGAAATTGTGATCAGATTTTCTGTTCTCTCTGACAATAGTAAGGATATGATTTGTCCTCCTGAAATCAGTCATTTGGAGGAAAGACCAGTAAAGTAACAAGATCAAATGAATACACCGATCAAACTTTTTAAAGAAACATTCTTTGAACAAGACATTAACCCTATTCTGCTAGGAAAGATAACACTAAATGAGTGTAATCCCTGCACTGTAAAAGAGGAATAATCCTTTATAAATGATCCTGACAGGTGGAACTATTGCTATGAGAGTTGATTTAATAAAGACCTATGAGCACATCAGAGGGATAGAACAGTACAATTTAAGGTTCTATTTAGTTATCTAAGAGTATTCTGTTGGGATATGTCCGGTCTACCTTTCAACAGCACTCTCCAAATTTCTTCATACAACTTATCAAAAACTGGAATTGTGTCTTTGTTTTAATTTGATTAATGTCAGTATTGGGAAATACCCTTTTTACATTTTTTTTTATTTTTATATTTGAGAGAGAGAGAGAGAGAGAGAGCAAGCATGAGCAGGGGAGAGAGGGGAGAGGCACAAAGGGAGAGGAAGAGAGAGAATCTCAAGCAGGCTCCACACTCAGTGCAAAGCCCGACACGGGGCTCAATCTCATGACCGTGAGATCATGATGTGAGCCGAAATCGAGAGTCGGTGTTTAACCGACTGAGCCACCCAGACATCCCGGGAAATACTTTCCCATGGACCTTTACGTTTCTGAACATGTTTTCAGCAGAAGCATTTACTTTGTTCCTGCCTATGTTCAGAAGGATGTGTGTAACATAGGGTAGAAGACAGAGATATTGCTTCCTATAGAGGCAGAAGTCAGGCAGGCCTAGAGTCTCCAGCTTTACTAAATTAAACTACAGGTAAGCAGTTAAATTTGAATTTAGATAAACAATTTTTTTGGCAGAAGAATGTCCCATGTGATATTTGGAACATATTTACACTTAATCGATATCTGTTGTTTAACAATCATTCAAATTGAACTGGGCACTTGTGGTTTATCTGGAAACCTTATATGTAAAGAATGTGTTCTCTGTGATTTCAAGGTTCTCTCCAGCAGCCCAGGCCACTGTTTCGGAGCCATCATCTGGACCCCTTACCATTGCCTTGTGGCGACTGTGCCTCAGGATAGCGGTACACATGCAGTTATTGTTACGAGACATGGTCTTTCATTTCTGACCACAGGTCTCTATCGTTGTGTTATTATTTTTATTTAAGGTCGGGAAAGTTCAGGGAGATGGCCCAAGTAACTTCCATGACGTCACAAACTAATAGGTAGCATCGCAAAGAGTCAAGCCTTGGCTATTTTCACTCTAAAGCTCTGACCATTGTCAACATCCATGAAACTGGTAAGCCGTGTTAGCTTATAAACAGAGGAAAATCTCAGACACTTCGCGGTTCTTGACATTCATCTCCCTCACTAAAGTGTAAGAGCCTTTGATAGCAGAAACCAGTTTTGTTTCGTGTAACGCTGTATGCCTGGCGTATTGCCCGGTATCTCTCACTTGATAAATAATTGTTGAAAAGGTGAATAAAAGAATAACTGAATGAGCTGTCAACTGAATTTCAAAGGCTAAACCCTGGGAAGCTTTGTAATGTAAATTGGGCCATATCCCTTAGAGTTATATTCCTTTGTGTCTCTTTCTCCCTGTGTTTATCTCCATTCTACATTCATCGTCGTTCATCGTCATCTTTGTCTTCTGCCTTGGCCTCAGAGTTCACTCTGGCAGGCCAGGTTCAGCTGTAGCCCTTAACCATCCCTACAGTTAAAACCTAACATTGCATGGGGTGTCTGGGTGTCTCCATCTGGTAAGCGTCCCACTCTTAATCTTGGCTCAGGTCACGATCTCACAGTTCCTGAGTTCGAGTCCCAAGGCTCTGCAATGATAGTGAGGAGACTGCTTGGGATTCTCTCTTTTCCTCTTTCTCTGCCCCTTCCCCCTCTCAAAACAAATAAATAAACTTTAAAAAAATAATAAAATAAAAGCTAACATTGCTTAAATAGGCCCAAGGAAAATGTCGAGAAACCTCAGAGTGAGTTTGTCCTAAGTCAGGCTTCAATGTCAGCAACTCCATTTCGACTCTCATGTGTGATTCTTCACCAAGGTGTTCTAGGAACACTGGAACTGATCACTGACAACTGTCAATTGGTAGATTAATATGGCAATGGTTGATTGTATAATCACTTAGTCCAGAACTGAGAGCTAGTTTCCTTTGTAATAATCTGTTCCTAATCCCTCACTGCACACAGAAAAAGAAATGAGCCTCAGAGTTTGGAATGTACCTACGTCTACAAATTTAATGTTGACTTAATCATCTAAGGGTTTTGCAGATACACTCAAATATGGTATAAAAAAAACCCCACAGGATAAACGTGCACTATCCACTTGGATACTTAAGAATGTATTTACATCTATATTTCTGTATCTTTCTATCTTTATCTCCATGTCTATCCATCTACTGTTAATATCAACACACAACCTCAAAGAAATAGTTTACTAGTTATATTCAATTTCAGGCAAACCTCCTTGACCCTTAGAGGTCTTCATCTTTTTCCTTTATCTTAAAGTTTATTCTGGAAAAATTTGGTAAAAACTGACCCATTCCTATCATTTCTCATTCTTTGCTGACGGCTTTCCTTATTCCATTTTTTCTTCCTATTTTCTACTCCCCATACACTGAATTTGCCTCCTTGTATGAGAATGTGAGTTCTGGAGACAGGATGGCCAATGCATTTCTGTGACACACAGGGTCTAATGGTAGGAGCTTTAGAGTGTAAATAACCAAGGCTTGACTCTTTGCGATGCTACCTATTAGTTTGTGATGTCATGAAAGTTAGGCCGTCTACCTGAATTTTCTCGACTTTAAATACAAATAATAACACAATGATAGCAATTAGGAAGAGTAAGCAAGGCAATAAATGTGGATGGTTTACCCAGCAAGCGGCACAGAAAAAATATAAAATAAATAAGAAAAGATCTTATGGGAATTCAGACCAAGCTGGTGTGGGTTACAGCAAGAGGGCTAGATATCACCTTGACCTTCCACAGCCCTATTTCCAGGGAGCTTTCGCTTTGAAAGGCAGCATGCAGATTTCGTTGAAGAAGAAGAAACCTCAGGTCAATACAAGAAGAGGAATAGGCCTACTTCATTTTATAGCACTTCACTTGATTGTACTTTCCAGAGATTGCAATTTATTTATTTATTTTTTTAACTAATCAAAGCTTGTGGAAGCTCTGTGTTGAGCAAGTCTATCAATGTCATTTTTCTAACAGCAGTTGCTCACTTCGTATCTCTGGGTCACATTTCGATAACCCTCACAATACCTCAAATTTTATCCAGGTTATTATATTTTGTTGTGGAGATCTGTGATCCGTGATCAATGATGTTACTATTGTAACTGTTTTGGGGTTCCACAAGCCGTGCTCATGTAAGATGCTGAACTTAATGATAAATGTTCTGACTGCCCAACTGACAGCTGTCCTCCCACGTCTCTCCCTCCCTTCGGGCCTCCCTATTCCTGGAGACAAAACAGTATTGAAATGAGGCCAATTGATAATCTAAGTGTTCAGGTAAAAGGAAAAGTCACTCATCTCTTACTTTAAACCCAAAGCTAGAAATCATTAAGATTAACAGGGAAAGCATGTTGAAAACTATGATAGGCTGAAAGCAAGGTCTCTTTGATGAGATTTTGAAGTGATGCTGGGGTCCAATGGCGAAGAAGAAATTCTTGAGATGTCTTTGGAGCAAAAAGGTGATTGTACTAAAGGACAGAGACAGGACCCATGGGCAGAAAGAGGTACACTGGGGTTGTGAGGAGTGACTGATTATATATTATGGAGTTGGGGGTGATGGTGGTAAGAAAATGGGAGGTTTCCAAGACAACTTTCATATGCTTAAGAAGACTCTTAAGATACTGGAGACCTTGCTAATGTTGAGATAAAGCTATTTTTCCCTCTAGTAAGGCATGAACATTAAGGCAAGGCAATTGAGAGTTTCTTGGAGGAATGTTTTACTATGCCTATCTCAAGTATTTGTCAATGGGCTGCAGGTTATAAAGAAACTTACTTTTATCTACATGTTCTTCTTGCCTTTGTTCCCCACATCACTGTGGAGGGGAGGGTGATGTTAGGACTCCAGGAAATTTGATCTATGAAAAAGATCGCTTTTTTTTTTTTTTTTTTTTTTTTTTTTTTTGTAAATCTTAATTAAGACTGTTGCAAACTGATGGAGACTCAGGTCTGACATGACTGTGATTTCCATTAGTTAACTATCAGTTTTCCCCTTGCCTTTCCAGGATTGCCTGAGGAATGTTACACATATCCCCCTGGGGGTGTTAGCTTGTACTTTGCCCTCAGTTTGGCTCACCTTGAGCCAAATAGTTAGCCAAGTGTGACTGCAAACGGGAAGTTTTTGAAGGAAATTCAAAGTGCTATTCTAGCAAACGCAAATGCTAAATGAAATAGCCTTGTCGGTGGTATGGAGAAAGGTTTGGTGGCCCAGATAGAAGATCAAAGCACTCACAACATTCCCATAAGCCTCAGCCTCCTCCAGAGCAAGGCCCTAATGGTCTCCAATTCTATGAAGGCTGAGATGGGTGCGGAGGCTGCAGATGTTTGAAGCTAGCAGAGGTTGGTTTATGAGCTTTCAAGAAAGAACTGTCTCTATGACACAGAGCTGTAAAGTGAAGCAGCAAGTGCTGATGTAGAAGCTGCAGCAAGTTATCCAGAAGATCTAGCTAAGATAATTCATGAAGGTGGCTGCACTAAACAATAAATTTTCAGTGCAGACCAAATAGCCTTCTGTTGGAAGCAGATGGCATCTAGGATTTCCATGGCTAGAGAGGATAAGGCAATGAATGCTTGGCTTCAAAGCTTCAAAGGACAGTCTGACTCTTGTTAGGGGCTAATACAACTGATGACAATGAAATTGGAGCCCGTGATCATTGACCATTCTGAAAATCCTAAGGCCCTTAAGAACTGTGCTAAATGTACTCTTCCTGTGCTCTATCAAGAGAACAACAAAGCCTAGATAACAGCGCATCCATTACAACATAGCTTACTGGATATCTTAAGCCTGCTCAGGAAAAAAAAATCCTCTCAAAATATTACGGTTCATTGATAGTGCACCTGGTCACCCCAGAGCTCTGAAGGAGATGGACGAGATTAATGTTGTTTTCATGTCTGCTAACACAATACCCTTTCTACATTCCATGGATCAAGGAGTGATTTAGGCTTTCAAGTCTTCTTACTTAAGACATACATTTCATAAGGCTGTAGCTGCCATACATAAAGATTCCTCTGGTGCATGTGGGCAAAGTCAATCGAAAACCTCTGGAAAGAATGCACTATTCTAAATGCCTTTAAAAACACATGTGATTCCTGGGAAGAGGTCCAACTATCAACACAAACAGGAATTGGGAGGAATTTGATTCCAACCATCATGGATGACTTTTTCATTGGAGGAAATAACTGCAGATGTAATACAGAGAGCAAGAGAACTAAAATTAGAAGCGGAGCCTGAAGATGGGACTGACTTGCTGTAATCTCTTGATCAAACTTCAACAGATATGGAGTTGCTTCTTATGGATGAGTAAAGAGAGTATTTCTTGATATGGGATCTACTCTTGGTAAAGATGCTGTGAAGAAGACTTTGAAATGACAGCAAAGGATTCGGAATATTACTTGACCATAGTAGATAAAACAGCAGTAAGTTCTGAGAGGGTTGACTGCAATTTTGGAAGAAGTTCTACTGGGTAAAATGCTGTTGAACAGCCCTACATAGTACAGAGAAATCAGTCATGAAAGGAAGAGTCAATCTATACAGCAAACTCTATTGTTGCCTTGTTTTAAGTGATTGCCATGGTCACCCCAGTCTTCAGCACCGACCACCCTGATCAGTCAGCAGCCATCAACATCAAGGCAAAACCCTCCACCACCAAAAAGATTATGCCTTAGCTGAAAGCTCAAGTGATGGTTAGCATTTTTCTGTAATAAAGTAGTTTTTAACTAAGGCATATAATTTAAGACATAATGTTGCTGCACACCTAATAGCTTATAGCATAGGGTAGACATAACTTTTGTTGCACTGGAAAGCCAAAAAAAATATTTGGCTGGCTTTATTGTTATATTTGTTTCCTTGGGGGGAGATAGTTCCTAAAGCCAAAGGCTATGGACAAGACAGGGATGCTAACGGCCTGATTCTTGTAGGATGTTACCGTTGTGCCATGCGTAGGGGTGGGTAGGCAGGTAGCAGACCAAAATAGCCAGAGATATCACACCCCTGATCCCTCTGTAGTTCAGGACATGGTTGACAAAATAGTTCTAACAGACTCTCAGTAAACCTGAGCAGCGTTGAGACATTTTAGCCTTTAAAATTCAAGATCATTCTCAAAGTAACTTTTTGTTTTCCAAACTCTGGTCTTTAGAGTCTCAAAATTCAACACAAGCATGTCAAGGACAAATCTGGGAGCAAAACACAGCCCTTACATTATTTAAAATAGCATTGACGTTGCACACCTGGACAAGCACAAGCCAATGTAAGGCAACATCTTCCCACTGTTGGCTTTTGACTGCATCAGTTTTCCTAACTGACAGGGTTGTCTAAGTTATCATATTTCTGATTGGTTTATTTGCATAAAAGAAAATGACATAGTCACTTTCCCAACAAATTTATTGGCACGAAGATCATCATTTTACAACGTTTCTCCACCAGATTCCTGAAGGCTGAGTCTGCCTAAGCCACAGCTCAACACCTCTTGGGAGTATATTTTTATATCACCTTTGAAAGTCAAAATATATCATTGTTTTTCAGAAATTACTAGTCAAAAATGAGCTTCAAAGTTTAAAATATTACTCTACATTCTTTTGGGGGGATTTTTTTCCCTCTAAATTTATTCTGAAATTTCTAGTATGTCCTTTGAAAAGATATCCTATTGTGTTTTTTACTCTGATAAGAATAGTTTTTGTTGTGGTGGATATTTTGAAAATATTGAGACATCTCGTTTCTTTAATCCTGCTCTTTATCACTATAGATTTCATATTTGCTAAATGTATTTAAAAGTCTGAAATTACTTGAAAAACAATTATTGAGAAAATGACATTAAGAGAGTTAAGCTATTTTCTAGAATTATCATAGAGTTATTGTAAAACATTTTTAGGTGGGTGGCTCAGTTGGCTAAGCATCTGACTTTGGCTCAGGTCATGATCTCACGATTCGTGAATTCGAGCCCGGCACCAGGCTCTGTGCTGACAGCTCAGAACCTGGAGCCTGCCTCGGATTTTGTGTCTCCCTCTCCTTTGCCCCTCCCTTGCTCACACTGTCTCTCTCTCAAAATTAAGTAAACATTAAAAAAATTAATACAAACATTTTTAAAGGTATAATTTGGGAAGAATTAGGTTCTTTTTCAAATTTCAAAAGTGGTGGAGGAGAAGAAATGAAAGCCTGTTAGTAAAATGTTTCAGTTACAAAGTAAGATGGTCACATGTTCAGTAAAAACATACAAACTAATGACAACAGGTGTCCTTCTAAATCTACCTTCCCATCTTCTTCAATTTTACTAGAAACTGATGTGCATTTTTGAATGATTGTACCATTTACTTTTGAACAACAAGGACTTGAACTGTACAGGTTCACATTTGTGCATAGTTTTTACAGAGTGATACTCGAAACATGTTCTCTCCTCCTTATGACTTTATTAATAACATTTTCTTATCTCCACTTTAATGCAAGGATATAGTTTATAACGCATACATATGTGTTCATTGCCTATATATGTTATCCGTAAGGCTTGTGGTCAACAGTAGGCTATTAGTGGTTAAGTTTTGGGGAAGTCGAAAGCCACCTGTAGATATTTGACTGTGTGGGAGGTCAGCACCCATAACTCCTGCACTGTTCAAGTGTCAACTGTGTGTATATATAATGCACAATTGTTTGTCGTAATATATAAGATGTATTATTTTTTTGAATAACTTTTTTAACATTTATTTATTTTTGAGAAAGAGAGAAACAGAGTGCGAGCAGGGGAGGGGCAGAGAGAGATAGAGACACAGAATCTGAAGCAGGCTCCAGGCTCTGAGCTGTCAGCACAGAGCCTGACGCTGGGCTGGAACTCATGGACCGCGAGATCATGACCTGAGCCGAAGTCAGACCCTTAACCGACTGAGCCACCCAGATGCCCCTATTCTTTTGAATAATTTAAAGAAAAATAGTTCAAAGATAAAACTAACCAAAACAATGCCACTCTCTAAGTTCATCAACAAAATGCCTTCACACTGTGCTTCTTAAAGTTCCCTCTGAAAATGACTTGTCTTTATTCACAGCAGAATCTGAAGGGAACAAACATTTACCAAGAAAATTAACGTCTGAAGTCTGTCTTCTCTCAACTTCTCCCCTAATCTAACTTACAGATACGAGGCAAGCATAGAACTTCTAAAGTCATCCTCTTTCCTGTCCTTGGGGACTAGAGGTATAGTCACACTGTATCATTTACAGAATATTTTTCCTAGGGGATTCTGTCGTTGGTTTATATGAGCACTTAAAGTGTTTAAATCTGTTATTTGTTACATATATAGGTGACGTGGAACCACTGTAAATTTTTTTTTTCACTGATGTTGAATGGCTTTATCTTAAAATTTGAAATTATACTTAGAACAATGATCCCCAGTTGGGTTTTGGGCTTCAGTTAATCACGAACCATTTTATTTGAATTTCAGGAACTTCAAATACATTGTAAAACACACAATCCTTCCTATTGTTTTTTAGTTGATTTTCCCATAAAATGATGTCATTAATTATATGAACTCCACAAGGAAATATCTGTAAATATTTTGACAATATTCTCTAAAAGGAAACAGAAGCATACTTACTTTTGTTTTAATTCTTGATATATGTGTTAGGCTAATTATTTTAAGTGGTGAGAAATTTATTGAAATATTTAATAGAAAACTAGTTTTTGAAGATGAAAGTTAAATAATAAAAACAAATTCTACTAAAATAGTTTGCAAAATATGCTAATCTTTTGCAAGCTGATGAGCATGCTAATCTTTGCAAGATTTACTTTTATATTTTTATTGCTGAATTATTTTATTGTAAAAGTAACATTTGCTGGCCAAAAAGGCCATTGATCTTACCCGTTTCTGATTTTGTTTGAAGTTACAAGGGACTCAGTCAGAATTTGTCAAAGGAAATCTGGGTCTTTACAAACAAGGAGGTAACAGTAGAACACTTTCATGTTCTAGATAACTCAGGCTTTTGTTACCTCTTTGTAATACAGTAGATTTCCCACTCAGGTAAACAAACAAACAACCTATAAGTGGCAATATGCCTTTTTCATACTAAAGTGGATAGAACAAGCCTTGTGATTACCCAGATAGGAGGTTTTAGGTTGCTCAACATTTAGAGATCTCCATTTGTCAAGACTTTATGTGGATCTTCCATTCCCTGTGAACTGAACAATTGTATCAGATTAGATAGTATCCTTGATGTCACAACTGTTAAAAAACAAGGTAACAGGCTCAAAATGGAGTCACTTATGCTAAGCCACATACCATCAAACCAAGACTAAAATGGCTCTCCCAGATGATCAAGAATTACCTGAACAGCACTAGCTGGATAATCTGCCTGATATTTTCATCCCGTAAAGGAAATTAACCTTGCAGTAACCATATACTAGTATAACTTCCTTGTGCCCTTCTGCCTATGAGAGTCTTTCACTTTTATACCTTTTGGAGCTCCTTTCTATCTGCTAGATGGGATGCTTTCCAATTGGAATGGATTTTTTCTCAAATAAACTTAAAATTTTTAATATGCATCAGTTTATCTTTAAACACACTAAACTTCGTGATTCCAAGACTTTTAAGTTTGGCAGTCATCTAGCTTTGTGGTATCTTACACATCAAAAAAGAATGACAATGTTTGTTTTCCATGTTTTTAGGGATTTAATTTCAATACCCCTGTCACATGGCCTATCCCCTTTACAAATATTGGTCATTCCAGTTCACAAGTGGTAACATTTTGTTCTGAAATGTTTAAGAGGTTCTTCTTCTATGTAATCTTTTAACTATCTCATCAGGACTATTCTCTTGTAAAATCTGGTAATATTCACATTCTAAAAGAAAAAGTAAATAGATAGAAATCAAAGTACAAAGCAGAGTTGACTCATCTTGGTCATAAATGTTAGAAGAGAAAAATAATTTCCTCAGTGGGTTAAGCGTCCGACTTCGGCGCAGGTCACGATCTCACGGCCTGTGAGTTCAAGCCCCGTGTTGGGCTCTGTGCTGAGGCTTCTGAGCCTGGATCCTGTTTCAGATCCTGTCTCCCTCGCTCTCTGCCCCTCCCCCGTTCGTGCTGTGTCTCTCTTACTCTCAAAAATAAGTGAAACATAAAAAAATTTTTTTTTTTAAAGAAAGAAATAAAAAGAGTTTGTTAAGTTATTGAGACCCTACCGTCCGGTAATTGTTGTCAAGGATATCAACACTGTTAGGGGATTCGGAGGTTTCCAGGGAAGTGAGAGTAGAAAAGAGTCACAAGGAAGTGAAGTATGCGTGTTTGTTCTGATTCTTACCCGTGTGAAGGGCAGCCTGATCCCGGCTTCCTGCAAATACCACCTACTGCTCTGATACAACGAAAATGAACAAAATCCACTACATGGACACATTGACTTCACTCATAATTCCTAATTAATAGTTGTCGAATTAAAATAAAAAACATCCTTGTAAATGAAAACTTACTTTGTCATCATAATCTTCTATTTTCCAGTACATTTACTGCCCTGAGAAAGACAACTTTGGTTGTTTACTATTCATTAATACTTTTCCTAGAAGACTGGATTTCTGATGCCCTTCAAATCAGGCCTCAAACATACAATACGTAGTGAAATTAATTTGAATTTTATGTAAATAACCAATCTTTTTTTTTTTTTTTTAATTTTCACTGCAAGCGTATTTCAACCATTGTGTAGGTCATGTTTTTCCTCAGAAAAAAATGCTGTTTATCTTATTTGTTTGATATCTGTTGCATGTTTATTACATGTTACATCTGTTATCATGTTTATTTGCTAAATTTGGCCGCCCTGCCTCCAATACACATGCTGGGAGGGGAAAAAAAAATCCCTCTACTAACTTAGGTCTGACAATAGATGCAGAGAGAAAAGCTGATTATGCATGTGGGAACATCAAATGAAGAGGCCGCGGGAACAGCCAGGGATAAAGATTATATACCAATTTGATAGAGGAAAGGGGCAGGATAGGGCTACTCTGGGATGTAAATGAGCTGTGAGAGGAGACAAATGGGCTTTCAGGGGACCAAATGGAAGGTAGGATGGTTTGTGGTAGTGTTTGTTTATGAAACTTCCCATCCCTGTGCTAATGGTCAGTTTCCCTCCCCTCCAGAAGCTCCCCGAAAACAAACAAACCGGATTTATGCCTGCTTCACTGGAGAAGCCTCTGCTTTTAGTCTGAAAAAAGAAGCTCCCAGAATGTTTCTTTCTGCATCTGCTGTATCTCAAATGTCTTCAGTTTGAAGTAATCTTTATATTGTTGTAAATCCCTTCACATGCACTGACAAACTGGTGTAGCTAGTGTGTTCTTGGTACAATATTTTTAGAAGGTAATTTGGCATTTTCTGTGCTATTACCTATCGATTCAACAATTAAGCTTCATGGTAATTAACCTAGAAATATACACAAGGGCCTCTGCGAAGGTACATGCGGTTTTGAAATGCTTTTAACGTTAAATTTTATTTTAAAGTTGGAAATTAAAAACAAACAAAGAAAAATCTAATTGTTTATCAGAACAGGACTTGTGAAATCAACCTTGATGAAACTGTATAATGAATTAAGTAGCTCTTGAAAATACTAAGTAGCTCTTGAAAAGGGTAAGCTAGATTTTTTTATATTAATATAAAAAAGCAAGATTATGATTTTATGAATTCTCCCTGCGTGCTGTTGCTCCTAATAACCATGCACAGTAATAATTTTAAAGGAATCATACGTGAGCCTACATATACTGAATTCTTTAAAATAAAGAGCCAAGCCCTGTTTAGGAGTTTCATGTGCATTAATGTATTTGCGACTCATAATGGATTTAGAACGTGTGCTTTATTGATTGATTGATTGATTGATTGATTTAAAGCTAGTACAATGCAGACAGAGAAATCATTCATTTAAGGTCACACAACTAGGAACCAGAATTTAAAGATAGGGAAACTTCTCAATGTATCCCTAACTAGCTACCCCAGCAGAAACACTGCTGATCTGAACTGAAGGGGACAGAGACTGAACAACATGAAGGAAGGCTGCCGTATTTCTTAGCTCTTAGAGACCCAGACCATGTGGCTAGTTGACCGCAATTGTTCACTGTTCTTCAAGATCAAGGAAGAAGGACGCCAAAGATGATTCAGAAATCCTTAGGGCTGCCTCCTCAATGTCAAACAGAAGGCCTCAGCCCCAGCAGGTCACACAGGAAACACCCAGAGGCTGGGAGGTGAGGTCCATGTCTGGAGGGTAAGATCTATGCCTGAAGGAGCCACTGGGGCAGCTCTAATGAACCCTGAGGGTGGGTCCACTGCCCCATAAGGCAGAGCATCCAACCAAGGGGGAATATTCTCAGGCATTCAGATCTAGTGGTATTTGCCTTGCTGCGTTTGGGACTCATAACCCCTTTCTTCCTTCTGATCTCTCTCTTTTAAAGAGGGGAATATCTCTCCTATACCTGTCTCAATACATTTTGGAAGCATATAACTTACTTGCTTTCACAGGTTCAAAGCTGAAGAGAAACTTTCCCTCAACATAAAACATATGTCAGGGTCCACCCATATCTGATATAGATGATACTTAGATAAGACTTTGGATTTTAGACTTTAGAGTTGATTCTAGAATGAGATAAGATTTGGGGGGCTGTTGAGATGGACTGAGTGCATTTTGCATGTGAGGACATAAATTTTGAAGGCCTAGGCCTAGGGTAGAAAGTTATAGAATTTGCCCTCCCTCAAATTCATATGTTGAAACTTCACCTTCAAGTGATGGCATTTGAAGGTGGGACCTCTGGGAAATAATTATGTTTAGATGAGATCGTGAGATCATCATCATCCAGTGATGATATTAGTGTCTTTATAAGAAGGAGAGACCAGAGCTCACTCTCTCTCCTTCATGTACAACTATAGCAAGAAGAAAGCGAGCCAAGAAAAGGGCTCTCATCAGGTGCCAAATCTGTCAGCACATTGATCTTGGACTTCCCAGGTTCCAGAATTGTGAGAAATAAATGTATATTTTTAAGCCACTACAGTATTTTGTTAGAGCAGCTTGAGCTGGGTAAGACACTATGCTTTAGTATATTGACATTTTGAGCAGTTGAGATATCTTTGTCTGGGACCTGGAAGCAAGGAAGTGTTCTGGAAAGAGATAATCTGTTCAGATATTACTTGACTTTTGAGAGTGGAAAAAACAAACAAACAAACAAACAAACAAACAGGCACTGTACATCAGTAAGCTTTTAATGAGGCTAATTAAGGAAAAAAGGAAGATGCTACAAATTGTTAATAGAAATCAAAGAGAGGACATCACTCCAGATACTGTGGACATTAAAAAGAAAATAAAGGAATACCATGAACAACTCTATGCCCACAAATTTGGTAACCTAAATACAATGGATAAATTCTTTGACTTTCACACAATCTGCCAAAACTCACATAAGAAGAAATAGACAAGCTGAATAGATCTATGTCCATTAGAGAAATTGAATCAATGATTAATAACTTGGCAACACAGAAAGCACCAGGAGCACATGGGTTTATTCATTGGTGAATTCTATCAAACATCGGATACATTAATATGTATCAGATACATCAATTATGTGATGTCAAGGAGAAGAGTAAACATTACTCAAGGACTATACATCCTCTTCTGTGGAAAGGGTTAGTATGTTTTTAGTTGTCCATAGGATAGTTGTATCATGTTAAAAAGGATAATCACCTTGTTATTGTGTTTATTAAAATTCTTTTTAGTGTTTATTTATTTTTGAGAGAGAGAGACAGAGCACAAGCAGGGGAGGGGCAGAGAGAGGGAGACACAGAATCCGAAGCAGGCTCCAGGTTCTGAGCTGTCAGCACGGACTGTGAAATCGTGACCTGAGCTGAAGATCAACCGAAGCCACCTAGGTGCCCCTGTGTTTATTTAAAAATTAAATTTGGTTAAAGACAATGGTATATAATTGCCAAATTGAACAGGTGTACTTATGATGGTTAACTTTACGTGTCAACTTAACTAGGTCAAGGATGCCCAGGTTAAGCACTATTTTTTGTGTGTCTGTAAAGGTGTTTCTTGATGAGATTAGCATTTGATTTAGTGGTTTCATAAAGTAGATGGTCCTCCCTAATGTGGGTGGGTGCTATTCAATCCTTTAAGGTCCTGAATAGAACAAAAAAGGCAGGGAAGAAGAAATCCACCTTTTTGCTTCCTGCTTGCTTGTTTGAGCTGACACATTGGTTGTCAGTTGTTAGACTGCAGTTTACATGATTGGCTTCCCAGTTTTCAGGCCTTCCTTTGAACCTGGACTGGAATTGCACCACTGGATCCCTGGGTCTCTGGCTTACAGATGGCAGAACATGAGAATTCTCAGTCAGTTCCTCATAATAATATCTCTTATCTATCTATCTATCTATCTATCTATCTATCATCTATCCATCCATCTATTTCCCATTCATTCTATTTCTCTAGAGAACCCTAACTAATGCAGAATTAATCTCAAAATATAGAAGGAGCACTTACAATTGAATATGAAAACCAAAACCAAAACCAAAAACCAAAACCAAAACTCATAACTTGATTAAAAATGGACTGAAGTCTTCAGTAAACATTTCTCCAAAGAAGACATACACTTGGTCAACACATATATGAAAAAAATTCCCCACATCATTAATTATCAGGGAAATGCAAATCAAGACCACAATGAAATATTATCTTACACCTCACAGCCACCTTTGATGTTTATTAGTAAAAAAAAAAAAAAAAAAAAAATTAAAAAATAAATAAAACATTTAAAAAAATTGAAAAAAACAACACATGTTGATGAGGTTGTGTAGAAATTGGAATCCTTATACAGTGTTGATGGGAATGTAGAATGATGTAGCCACTGTGCAAACAGTATGGAGATTCCTCAAAACATTAAAAATAGAGCTCTCATATGGTCCAGGAATCCCACTTATGGGCTTTTATCCAAAAGAATTGAAATCAGATTTTAAAGAGATATTAACACTCCAATGTTCATTGCTGCACTATTTACCAAAGTCAAATATGTAACAAACTAAATATCCATTAGTTGATGAATGGATAAAGAAAATATGGTAAACCCATACAATGGAATACTATTCAGCAGTAAGAAAATAAGGATATTTGGGGCTCCTGAGTGGCTCAGTCGGTTGAGTGTCCAACTTCTGCTCAGGTCATGATCTCCCAATCCCTGAGTTCGAGCCCTGCGTCAGGCTCTGTGCTGACAGCTCAGAGACTCCGGATTCTGTGTCTCCCTCTCTTTCTGCCCCTCCCTTGCTCATGCTCTGTATCTGTCTGAAAATAAATAAACATTAAAAAAGAAAAGAAAGACTTTCTTCAATAAACAACATGGATGAACTTTGAGAACCTTATGCTAAATGAAATAAGTCAGTCACAGACACAAATATTGCATGATTCCACTCATATGAAGTAACTAAATAGTCAAATTCATAGAATTATATAATGGAATGGTGGTCACCAGCACCTGAGGTGAGGGAAACAGGGAATTACTAAGCAACAGATATTAAGTTTCAGACAAGAAAAATGACAGAACTCTAGAAATCTGTTGTACAACATTATACTTAGAATCAACAATAATGTACCATACAAATAAAAATTTGTTAAAAGGGTAGATCTCGTGTTAAATGTTACCATAGTAAAGTTTTAAAAAAATCTTTGCACTGGGCTCCTGGGTAGCTCAGTTGGTTTAGTGTCCGACTTTGGCTCAGGTCAGGATCTCGCGGTTCATGGGTTCAGGCCCCACGTCTGGATCTGTGCTGACAGCTCAGAGCCTGAAGCCTGCTTTGGATTCTGTGTCTCCCTCTCTCTCTGCCCGTCCCCTGCTCACTCTTTCTCTCTGTCTCTCAAAAATAAATAAAGATTAATAAAATAAAATTCTTTGCACTTACTTTTGTAGAGTGTGGTAAAATGGCTACTCAAGCAATTACGATTAATAAACAATCAGGATTAATAAATTAATCATTGTTAATTAATTCTACAAAGCTTAAAGATATTTTGAAAAAGCAATTCTAGGGGCGCCTGGGTGGCTCAGTTGGTTGAACGTCCGACTTCGGCTCAGGTCATGATCTCACAGTTTGTGAGTTCGAGTCCCGCGTTGGGCTCTGTGCTGACAGCTCAGAGCCTGGAGACTGCCTCAGATTCTGTGTCTCCCTCTCTCTCTCTCCCTCCCACCTTATGCTCTGTCTCTCTCTCTGTCAAAAATAAATAAACATTAAAAAAAGAAAAAGCAATTCTAACTTTTGTATTATAGGTGAATTTGAGATATGGGAAAATAGTTGTATGCAAAGAACTGCCTTTTCACCGGCATTTATAATGTACCTGTTTCTATAAAACATAACCATCAAAGAAGAATTTGCATAAAATGAGAAATGTGGTAGACACAGCCCCAAAGTATGAGGCACTTACCTTCCTCTTCTACACTAAATGAGTATCAGTTGTAAATTAAAAAGAAAAGAAAGAAAAGAAAAAAGAAAAGAAAAGGAAAGGAAAGAAAAGAAAAGAAAAGAAAAGAAAAAAGAAAAGAAAAGAAAAGAAAAGAAAATTAGAAGCCCAAAAGACATTGGTGTCCCCAGTAACAAGATTAATATTTTTATGGATTAGACACAGAAAAGAAGAAGGTTAACAGCATCTGCCAGACTTTGACTTTTTTTTGGTTTTATTCTTTTAAATTTTATTATTTTTTGTTTGTTTTATTATTTTTTTAAAATTTACATCCAAATTAGTTAGCATATAGTGCAACAATGATTTCAGGAGTAGATTCCTTAGGGCCCCTTCCCCATTTAGCCCATTCCCCCTCCCACAGCCCCTCCCATAACCTTCAGTTTGTCCTCCATATTTATGAGTCTCTTCTGTTTTGTCCCCCTCCCTGTTTTCATATTATTTTTACTTCTCTTCCCTTATATTAATCTTTTTTGTACCTTAAAGTACCCATATGAGTGAAGTCATATGATATTTGTCTTTCTCTGACTAATTTCGCTTAGCATAATACCCTCCAGTTCCATCCACATAGTTGTGAAAGGCAAGATTTCATTCTTTTTGATTGCTGAGTAATACTCCATTGTACATATATGCCACATCTTCTTTATCCATTCATCCATCGATGGACATTTGAGCTCTTTCCATACTTTGGCTATTGTTGAAAGTGCTGCTATAAACATGGGGATGCATGTGTCCCTTCGAAACAGCACACCTGTATCCCTTGGATAAATGCTTAGTAGTGCAATTGCTGGGTCGTAGGGTAGTTCTATTTTTAGTTTTTTGAGGAACCTACATACTGTTTTCCAGAGTGGCTGCACCAGCTTGCATTCCTATGCCAGACTTTGATTTAAAAACACATAATGGCCTCCTAGATCTGGATCTCTGTGAGGGGAAGCACAATTCAGAGTTAAAAATAAAATGTCCCAGGGACACCTGGGTGGCTCAGTCAGTTAAGTGCCAGACTTCAGTTCAGGACATGATCTCATGGTTCGTGGGTTTGAGCCCCGTGTCGGACTCTGTGCTGACAGCTCGGAGCCTGGAGCCTGCTTCTGATTCTGTGTCTCCCTCTCTCTCTGCCCTTCCCCTGCTCACGCTCTGTCTCTGTCTCTCTCAAAAATAAATAAACATTAAAAAATCACTTTAAAAAGATGTATAAAGTGTCTTTTCATTCTTAGAAAAAAAAGAGAGAGAGAGAGAAACACAGTCAGACACAGAGTCAGAGAGATGTTTACTATAGCATGAGGCTTTTAATTTTTATAGGTGTCCAATGCATAATTTGTCCCAATACTAAAATGACACATAAGTTGGAGGACTCATACTACCTGATTTCAAGATTTGGTATAGAACTTCAATCACGAAGACACTACGATATTGGTGGACAAATAGATTCATAGCTCAATGGAACAAAGTCGAAAGCCCAGGAATAGACCCACGTGAAAATGGTTAATTGATTTTTAAGGAAGAAACAAAAGCAATTCCTTGAATAAGGGATAATTTTCAACAAATGGTGCTGAAGCCACTAGACATCCAAATTCAAGAAATTGAGCTTCCATCTATATCTAACACCTTATATAAAATCAACTCAAACTAGATCATTGACTTAAGTGTAAAATTTAAACTATAAAACTGTTATCAGAACACAGGAGAAAATCTTCGGCTTAGGTTCAACAACAGTTGTAAGCTTCTACCACCAAAGCATGATTCACGAAGAAAAAAAAATGATTATTTAGACTTCAAAAAATTAAAACAAACAAAAAATTTGCTCTGTGAAAGACACCGTTAAGAGAAGGAAATGAAAAGCCACAGACTGAAAGAATATATTTGATAATCACATTGGATAAACGACTTATAACCCGAACAGTTAAAGAACTTTTTAAAATTTAACCGCCTTGAAAAGCTGGGCAAAATATTTGAACAGACATCTCACCAAAGAAGATATACAGATGGCAAATAAGCACATGCAATGAGGCTTGACATCATTAGTCATTGAAAACATGCAAATTATTACCATAACTGCACACATTTTACGATGCCTATATATATACAATATATATATATATTGTATATATATTGTATATACTATATATATATATATATATATATATATACACACAATACCAAAGATGCTGAAACCTGGAAATGTCATGCATTGCTGGCTGGGATGAAAGATGTTACAACCATTTTGGAAAATATTTCACTTTTTTTTTTTTTTTTGTAAAGTTAAACATGTACATCATCGGAGCCAATGGTCCCACTTCTAGGTATTTCCCCAAGAGAAATGAAAATTTGCATTTACACAAAAGCTCATAATGAATATTCATGGTAGCTCTACACATAATTTCCAAAAACAACATATACTGGCTTCAATGGATAAATGGTTAAACCACTGCCACATTCACAAAATGGAATACCGTTCAATAAGAATAAGGAACAAACTACTGATATATGCAACAACATGGATTAATCTCAAATGCGTTATACTAAGTGAAAGAATCCTAGAATCAAACGCCTATATGCTGTATGACTCCATTGTTTGGCATTCTAAAAAAAAAAAAAGGCAAAAGTATAAGGACAGAAATTTCCAAGTTGAGGAAGCGAGGTATAAACCACAAACGATTAGCACGAAGGAGTTTGGGATTTTTTGTTTTTTGTTTTTGTTTGTTTATTTGTTTGTTTGGGGAGGGGATGTGATGAAACTGTTTTCTGTCTTGACATAGTAGTCATTCCATGACTTTGTCTTTGTGACGACTGCAAGGAATTACTTTTACTCTATGCTCATAAAATGAAATAATAATTTTAGACGTGGTTATGTGGGAGTTAAAGTTTATATTATTTAAAAACCTCTTTTAGTTTCAATACAATGAAAAGAAGTGGGGAATTATGAGAAAAAAAAAACACCTCATCAAATGCATATAGTCAGCCCTGCGAAGTTTCCAAATATTCTGATTTTCTTTCTCTTTGATGTCAAGAACATCACTTGTGTGCGCCTCAATATTCAGGATAAATAATCAGTTATACCCCAAATGATTTAAACCCTTTACCTCATAAGAAAAACACTAACGATAAATCTTTTAAGGATGGAAGGAGAGAGACAAGTTTTTCTAATGGTGTTCCCTTTTAGAGAATAAAGTAATAAAGAAGAATAAAAGATGTTACACACTTTCTAATTTTTCAGTGTTTTGTATAGTCTCATTTTTTTGTAATGTGTATCAGTTACTCTTACAAATTAAAAAAATACACATTTATTTTCATAAAATAATGACTCTCTGTAAAATATATCACTCATTGCTTTGTTTTAAGCATTATTATTTATAAGGCATATGCAGTGAACTTTCTGATTGTTTAGGCGCATCTTCCTATAATGCTTAACAATGAATCCCACATATATTTACCTTAGATATTCTCTTAAAGTCTATTGCATCACCCCCCAAATTCAACGTAAATTATTTTACTTTAGAACAGTATGTAATGATATACCTCTCAGAGTATAGCTTTTATATTTCTACTACAAAGACATACTAGCTGCTGCTGACCTTTCCTTTAAAAAGTTTTCCCATTTCTACCCGTACCTGCATGGCAAAGATTCTTCAAAATGAAAATTTATAAATCTGAATTCAGCATCCATTCACTAGGAATGAAGAAAGAGTAACTTGAAAACCTAATTCTAATGAGGAAAGCAAAATGTGAAGTTTTTGGTATACTCTTGAAAAATACATTTGATGTTTTCTGTCTCCATGGGCCAAAGACTGTGTCGTGTTGGCCTCAAAACATGGTGGATAGTCTCTCTTTTTTAACTTTAGTATGATCCATTAATGTTCTTTTACCTTGTTACTTTCCAGCATTTCAGAAAACTTAAGTTGAATAATAATAATCCATGATCTTCAAGAGTAAGAAGAAGTATTTTTTATTAGTCAATATGTAAAGTTGAGTTTCACAAGTCATACGGGGTTTTATGATGAGTCAGGCTATATCACAGAGAATGACCATTTATTCAACAAAAAAATAAAATATTCTAGTGGACAATAGATTCTAGTTAACATTGATTTACTCTATGTGAAATCATGACTGATTTTCAGTCCTACAGATTCAAGATAATTTAACCATTTTGCTGGTAAAGAAGGCACTTGTCCTCTCATCTTATTTTAGTGTCCTCTTGTCAGCCCAAGGGTCATCGTTTTTTCAAGAGATTGAGGTCTTTTAAAAAGTGGAACCAACCATGAATTGAAGGCCAAATTAAACAAAATAAGAGATGATGACATATGAATGCATTCAAAGGCTTGGTCCATATTTATATATATATATATATATATATATATATATATATATATATTTCATTTGAAGACTATTGAAATGCTATAAGTAATTTTTGGAGATTAACTTTTAGAAGGGGGGATAGAAGATGAATAACTGGTAACTGGTATTCCAATGATCAGAAGTGAAAGGATTATTGTAAAAATTAAGCTTGACATTGAGACTAGAAGAATAGTTAATGAACTACTAAGGAGTGTCAGGCCTATCCTAAAAGGGGTTCTGGTTCACTAATAACTTATGTTACACTAAGCTTGCATTCTGGCAGTATCATTTGCCTGCTAAACAATGAAAATGTGCGATGGAATGTTTGGAAGACAGTCTGAAAGTAAATTATATTTCTGTGGAAATGAGGAAGAACTATGGCCTTGCTGATGGTTCAATTAGGGGAGTTTATCATCAATTTTGTCATGGAAGAGAACTGTGATGTCAACCTGTCTTCTTAGGCCTTTTTTTTTCCCCAATGAACTGGATGAAAATATATTTGGTAGTCTTAACAGTTATGTTCATTGTTTAATGATATGTGAAGAGTCCCAGTTTAGGGTGACTGAATGAAAAACTCATAAAATCTTGGGGAGCTATAACATTAGAATAAATCTAGTAAAAAATGTAAATAGTACTACAGATGAACATCAAACTAAGTGTACAAAACAAGATGGCCAGGTCACTTGATTTAATAATAGAACTTACAGGAAAAAAAATTGTGGAAGAAACAGTAAAGAAAATAAGGTCAAGAGAACAATATAGCTACTAAAAATAGCTACTCCCACTGATGCAAGTATAAAATAATCCAAATTTAGTATTCTTTAGGTAATTGCAAATCTCTATACCTGGAGTTTGATTTTCTGTTTCCAATACTACTCTTTGAAGAAAATATTAATCCTAGAATATGATTAGAAACACAAAGCCAGGATAGTAAAGGATCTGGGTGTATCCAGCTTGGAAAAGGATGTGGGCAGAAAATTAGAAAAGTAGGTTGTTAGAACTCCACCATGTAGAAAAGGCTGTGTTTATCCCCAAGGGATAGCATTGGATCAATGAGCAGCCTCTACAGAAAATAGACCTCAAGAATTAATCAAGCCAGATCTAATCCAACACTGAAGGGACTCCAGAAACAATGATTTGCTTGTAATTGGAATTGTATAAAAGTAATCAGAAGAGTTCAAGGGTGGAGGGGGTGGGATTTAGAAGTGATTATCTTGAAAGGAAGTGGGAGATGTCGCCCATCACTCTTAAGGACTTGACAGCCCTTACAAAATTAGAAAATGCGTATCTAATTGTGCATATGTAGGGATTGGATTATGAAACCCTAGGAGTTTGCTGTCCCCTCCAAATAGGAGTTTTTCCTGATACATCTACACAAGATACAAATACACTTTGTTCAGAACGATGATCTTCTGGAAGCTTGCCTACGCCTCTGATGTGGCTCCTATAATCAAATATTAAGTTACTTGAATGTTTCTATAAAGTTTAATACTTTTGATTTTAGGACGAATTGTGAAATTCATCATATTGTGATTTGATAAATATGGATACACATAGATATATAGATATTATGTTTCTGGTTATGTTTGATAGATAAGTCATTAAATATCCAAGAATGATTTAGAGTAGTCATCTCTTTTTTGTTTTGTTTTGCCTTAGGAAAAATTTTTACTCTTAAAGTATTTACTATGATAAGATATGGTAGAAGGAGAAAAGATGGTTTAGATTTTCCAAGAATTAGAAACACAACGAGGTTCAAAACCTCATACTCAGTGCCATTTTGTCTGAATGAAGTCCAATTTCATATGGAAACAATCTCATTCTTCTAAAATGAGGCAAAGAACATTGCTCACTGTCTCACCATGCGTACCCTCCTTTTATCTACCTCTGTAACTCTGCACGTAACATGAGCAAGGCTTTGAGTGGCTTTATGAAGTTATGCACATATTTTCGGAATTTATTTTTCCCTCAGCAGTTGTTGTGGGCTCAATGACGGCTTCCAAAAGAGATGTCCACCCAGAATCTTATTTGGAACAAGGGTCTGTGGACATATTTAATTTCAAGATAGCAAGATGAGATTGCCTTGGATTGCCTGGGTGGCTCTAAATCAGTGATACATGTCCTTATTAAAAAAGAAGAGTTAGATTATATGAAGAGGGGGGCAGAGATTGGGGGTACGGTGCCACAAATCTTGGAAACTCTGGAGTCACAAAGCTGGAAGAGGTAAGGGATGCTTCTCTTAGAGACTCCAGGAGGGGGTGTGGGCAGATTACTTATTCTCAGACTTGTGGCTGACAGAACCATGAGGAAATACATTTCTGTTGTTGTAAACCACGTGGTAATTTATTACAGTAACTTGAGGAAACTAACCCATCCATCGTTTGTATTTGACCAGAATCTTACTTTTCAAATATGAAGATTTTGGGGGCACCTGGGTGGCTCAGTTGGTGGGGCATCCAACTTCCGCTCAGGAAATGATCTTGTGGTTCGTGAGCTCAAGCCTCTCATCAGGCTCTGTGCCGACAGCTCAGAGCTTAGAGCCCTCTTCCTTTTCTATGTCTCCCTCTCTCTCTTCCCTTCCCTCACTCACACTCTGTCTCCCTCTCTCTCTCTCCTTCTCTCAAAAATAAACAAACATTAAAAAAATTCTTCAAAAATGTGAAGAATCTATATCCATGGATAAAAAAAAGAGAGAGAGAGAGAGAGAGAGACAGAGAGAGAGAGAGAGAAAGAAAGAGAAATCAGCCAGAAATGTAAGTTTCCTGAGGCAAGTAACTAATGTACTGTAAAGTCAGGAAGTTAGGAATTAGTTAGAAACTATGGAAAAGCTCTTTGGTCTCCTTACAAAGATAGGGAGCTGCCCAGTGGCTTTTCAAAACTTGACTCAGTGATGTTGTTGTTGTTGTTGTTGTTTTTTCTTATTTTTTTTAACTTTTTGTTTATTTTTGAGAGAAAGAGACAGAGCACAAGTCGGGGAGGAGCAGAGAGAGAAGGAGACACAGAATCCGAAGCAGGCTCCAGACCCTGAGCTGTCAGCACAGAGTCCAACACGGGGCTCTAACCCATGAACCCTGAGATTATGACCTGAGCCTAAATCAGACACTTAACCAACTGAGCCACCCAGGTGCCCCCCCCCTTTTTTTAATGATGGATGATTGTAACTGCTTATTTCTAAAACAACTTAAGGACAGTAAGTGGGAAGTATGTAAAAAAAGTTTAGTAATCTCCACTTCTGGTCCTGGAATAGCAAACATGCAGCCTTCCCTGGGAGTTTACTTAGTGTGCAAGGCATATATCGGCTATTTTAAATACAATTTTTAGGTAAAGCAAGTGAAATGTAGATTGGTTAAAAGAAGACACTTCAGGCATGTTGCCATTGAAAGAAAGAAAGAAGAAAGAAAGAAAGAAGAAAGAAAGAAAGAAAGAAAGAAAGAAAGAACACTAGGCAGGCCTAAGTGTTCCCACCCTGTGGCCAGTAATCTATCACACCGCTGCCACGTCCCTTTAAATATTAAAATGATGAAATATGGAGTAGACACGCCATGGAAATAAAATTGGCTCTAACAGTGGGAGAGGAATGGAAATTAGTCTAGAGACATTTACAAATTTTGTCAGGCATGCTGATTGTCCAAATGAGATTGAAGGCCATTAATTTACAAGCATACCCAGCTAGAAAGTAGAGGGTATAGACTAATCCTAGCTTGGTTTTTGAAGAGAAACATATGGCAAATTTGAAGTTGAATTATTACTAATGCTCACAGAGACTCTCAAACATAATAGCATCAGAACTTTATGTTCAAGACTTATTACTAGATCAAGGCTGCTAGATCAAAGATTTTATATCTTTAAATAGTTTCTTGCTTAAAAAAAATTGAATGAAAATACATGAGTTCAGACAATAATTTAGATAAAAATATAATTAGGGTATTGATATTCTCTTTTTTACGGATACACAAATTGTATTTTCAGAAAATTATATGCCACTGATGTTATATGATTTATTAACTGACAATATAACCCACCCACTCTAGAGAATTTGACGTATTTTTTTTTCCAAGTTTTTATTTAAATCCCAATTAGTTAACATAACAGCGTAATATTAGCTTCAGGTATAGAATTCTGTGATTCAACACTTACATGACATAGGGTATAGATATTCTTATACTTTTTTTTCTACAAATAAATTTTAGAATCAGTATCTCAGGTTTCATCATATATAAGACCAATATTGAGACGCCTGGGTTCTTTAGTCAGTTAAGTGTCCAACTCTTGATTTCAGCTCAGGTCATGATCTCACAGTTCTTGAGTTCAAGCCCCACATCAGACTCTGCAAATATAGGTGGCACTGCTTAGGATTTTCTCTCCCTCTCTCTGCCCCTCCCCCACTCCTGCAGGTAAGCGAGCTCTCTTTTTCTCTCTCTCAAAATAAACAAACATGAAAAAAAATAAGATTGGGATGGAACTGTATTTATAGATCAATATCTTTTTTCACTTCTTAAGAATATTCACCGAAAATCATAAGTAGATTTTGAATTTTATCGAATCGCTTTTTTACAATTATCACTATGGACGTTTCAATCCTTTCTTCAGTCGTGTAATGGTTTGATAAACTGGTAGAGAACATTTGCCTTGGTAATATATTCCTGGATCAGAATAGCTAACTTTAAAAAAAATGTACTTATGGTCACACGAAAAATGAATATATATATTCCTGTTGTTATATATATATATACACACACACACACACACACACACACACACTAATGTTTATTTATATATATTTTATTTTTTTTCCAAGTTTTTATTTAAATCCCAATTAGTTAACATAACAGCGTAATATTAGCTTCAGTCAGCTTCAATATATACTAATATATATTAGTATTAATATATATACTATTGTTTATTACTAATGTTTATATATACTAATGTTTATTTTTGAGAGAAAGAGTGTGCACATACACGCAAAGGAGCGGGGGGATGGACAGAGGATCTGAAATCGACTCTGAGCTGACAGCAGAGAGCCTGATGTGGGGCTTGAACTCAGGAACTGTGAAATCATGACCTGAGCCCAACTTGGACACTTAACCAACTAAGCTACCCAGGAACCTCTCTATATTTGTTTTAATTTAGTATCAGAGCTTTTCTGGATTTATAAAATGAAAATTTCTATAGTCAACAACCTTTCTGACATTTTTAGAAACTTAGTTATATGTATGTTAGAAAGAATTTATAAATAAAGCCATTTAAGATTAGTGCTTCTATGAAGGTAATTCAAGAGCAATTATAATTTCTTTCCTTTTCACACTGGATTTAAAAAACTTTCATGCCATTTTTATCATAAAAAGTGATAACAATTCACTTTTGTTGATAGTTTCAAAATGATTAGCATGTACATGTATTTACTATGTGCTGTCCTCATTTAAAACAAAAAAAGTCTTTCCCCTGCAACAGAATCCTTATTTTTTTTCCTAGTAAATACTTCTGTTTTATTTCTTTATTTTTAATGAACTATTTCCCTAGGAGATTGTCTATATCTTATTTTATTTTTTGGAAGTTTCTATATTTTAAAGTGTCTGAAATTCCGTTTTCTTCAAATCTTCGTTGCGGTTATTTAACTAAGCTTCAACATTATTTATTTATTTATGTATTTATTTATTTCCAAGGTTTGATTTTTTAAATAAAATTATTTAATTCTAAGGGTTTCTACATGTGATCACATACTTGTTTATGTTTCATCAGTACTAATGAGTAATACTGTTGTTATATTTTAAGTATTCAGTAGGGGCACCTGAGTGGCTCAGTGGGTTCAGCGTCCGACTTCGGCTCAGGTCACGATCTCACAGTTCGTGGATTCAAGCCCCGTGTCTGGCTCTGTGATGACAGCTAATAGCCTGGAGCCTACTTTGGATTCTGTGTCTCTCTCTCTGTTCCTCCCCACTCACACTCTGTCTCTGTCTCAAAAACACATAAACATTAAAAAAAATTTAAAGGGGGCACCTGGGTGGCTCAGTTGGTTAAGCGGCCGACTTCGGCTCAGGTCATGATCTCGCAGTCCGTGGGTTGGAGCCCCGTGTCGGGCTCTGTGCTGACAGCTCAGAGCCTGGAGCCTGTTTCAGATTCTGTGTCTCCCTCTCTCTGACCCTCCCCCTTTCATGCTTTGTCTCTCTCTGTCTCAAAAAATAAACAAACTTTAAAAAAAAAAATTAAAGAAAGTATTCTGTAGATAAACTTTAAAGCTTCTCAACTAAACTTATTCAGATGGACATTTTATTAACTTCCAATATGTTGAAATAATTTTGTTCAAATTTTTTAAATGCATTATTATTCCAGTGACAAATATGAGCTTTGAATGACGAATCTGCTTTTGGGCTCTGATGGCTGGGTAATGAACTCTACTTACGTTTATTATTTTATACAATGCTTGACATATATTTAGCGGTTCTTATCTATATTATTGCTTTAATTATTCCCAAAGAATGTTATCTGCATTTTATGATATCTCAAACTTATTGACGTTGGATTTGTCGTCCAGGGTATAAACACATATTTAATATTTCAGGGGCACTGGCTATAAAGGCATGTCATATTTGTTAGAGTAGAAACTGATTGATTTTTAAAATATACTAACACTTTTTCTTTGAAATTCTTCACTTTTCATTAAAAAAAATCTCATCATGAAAACATGAGAGATGTAAGAGATTCTCCCACTAAAATTCTTTTTCTTTAGGTTGTCCAGTTATATGATCTTCACATGAATTAAATTTCTCCCATTATTTTGCCACTCTTGTTTATTTCATTCTGTATTCTGTAGTTCAAAACTCCCATAATAGTATTATATAATATGAAAAAGTATACCTAATATTTACTGTAATATGTACTGTTACAGAATAATTTGTATCTTATTTCATGTTATTTTCTCTGGTCACCAACATATTCACAACTGACATGATGCACAGCTCTAACAAATTTAAAAGAAATTCTTTATTAAGTGAAGGAGTTTAAAAATATGTATATTTAAAACCACTTGCCTTGAAGTAACATGATTGGCATATTTTTGTTTCATTACTAATGCTTGAGGAAGAAGGTAAAATAACATCCAATTTCACAGTGAAATATAGGCTATGAAACATGAAACTCACTCTAATTGAATTAACTGAAAATTTATAGCTTGGAATAAATATGTACTAACATAATGCTAATGCTTGTACTGCTAACTGTTTCAAATAATATTTTCTCAATTCAACATCTGTTTTTTTTAAGTGTGCTGAAAAGTATCATTTTCAAATAACAGAAAGACCCAAATTTGCTATTAAATTATAGAGAAAGTATGTCCTATTTGACAGTTTCCATTGTGAGATGGAATTACATTTCTGTCTAATGAACATTACTGATTTAAAGAAAGTCTTTACAAGATGTGCTATCATTAACATGACAAGATTATGATTTGAGTAGAACATTCTTAAAGATTGTTTATCATTACAAACAAAGATTCAATATCTACTTCATTAGCAAGTGATTTAATTTGACTTAAGGAAAAGACAAAATGAAATCGCTTCCTTGAGCTTAGTCAGGAGCAGTGTGGGTGACAGGGTGTAGAATTACATGATCAGAGATGATCAGAGTACAAATTGGACCATGACTTTAAGTATCCTTCCAAACTTGTTTCTAATTACTTGCTGCGGCAAATTTAGAAACTAAGTACACAATAACATTGCAATTATAGCTAGATGAGTTGGAATGCATATTGTTGACAATTTACAAATTGATTTTTATTTATGAAGAGTGTAGTAAAGTGCTTGTACTGGGTGGGCTTCGTTCAGGAATCACACGTTGTAATTACTCGTCTTCATATTTAGTCTCATTTTTAAGCTAAAACATCCAGACCATTTTAATTATCAGCACACAAAAACTGAACCTTTTCTCATCCAAGGCAGTTTGAGCTTAATTTTGTCAGTATAAAGAGGGCATATTTATTCTCAGCTATTTGCTTTTGTATTTTATTTATGAAATTCCTAAGGAAGAAAAAAAAATATCTCTATTAAGAGGCCTGAGACAAAAGTGGGCTCAACTGAGATTTCCTGCTAAAATCTTAGTGTTCAGACTTGCCAGAGCAGACAGGCAAAATCTTTCTCAGAGAACAATGTCCATTTGGGGACAAAGTGTCATGGGATCTTTGGGTAGCATCTTGAGGGGGCACCTGGGTGGCTCAGTGGTTAAGCGACCAACTCTTGAGTTTGGCTCAGGTTGTGATCTCACGGTTCCTGAGACCAAGCCCCACGTTGGGCTCCACACTGACAGTACCTGACAATGTGGAGCCCACTTGGGATTCTCTCTCTCTGCCTCTCCCTGCTCATGGCTGCACATGATCTCTTTCTCTCAAAATAATACACTTAAAAAAAAATGCATTTGGAACTCTGATCTGCTTGATTGCATGAAAACCGACACAATACAAAACCTTTCTGAATTTTGAACCTCTTACCCTTTGCACCGTGTTTAGCATACTCAGTAAGTGCCCTCCAAACCCATTTGGAAAACGTAAGCATGAAAATACCAAGTGTGTGACTGGTAGGGATGAGGCATCCTCCTCTCAGAGCCCTAGAAGCACTTCACAGTCCTGGAGCTGCCTTTAGGACAGTTATCCCATCAAATAGGCGGAAAAGGCAGAACATGATCATGTTCTCCCCAACTCACCCACTGCTGCAGAAGCTGTTCTATAAAAACAAACAAACTGGAAGGGCTCAGCCAAGGAGTCTTGGAATCCCATCTTATACTTGTGTGCATTTCAGATGCCTTAGAAATGATGCAAGATTAAAGTGTAAAAAGACTGAGTAAGATATAAATATTCCTCCGAAACAGTTACACAGTTGCAGAAAACAAGAAACGATGAATTTTGTACAGATTAACTTAGCTATCTTGGGAGATAATTAACAGATATGCATTTTGATTTTATCAAACGTATATTGTACCCAAGCTGGAGGAATGGGTCGGAAGTGTGAAAGCAACGCATTTATGAATTCATTCGTTTTGAGCTCCACACATTGCTATGCTATGGGGATAAATTTTGTAACAGAAAAACATAGGTACTTTTTTTTTTTTTAATTAGAATGGTGTTGTGTAATCATGAAAGTGTTGTAGCAAGCACTTTGTTTGGAGGAAAAATTATTCTTGAGAGTAATGCATCATTGAAACTGTGCAGGGTATTGAGGTCAATTGTTGTTGTATTTGCCTAGTCATTCAGTTAATCAAAGAACATACTGATTGTCTGAAACGATGTGGTACAAGGATTGAAACCATGAGTACAGTTCTGTCTTGGGGCGACCTTCCATTCCCCATGGGACAATCAGTAGCTACAATCAATCGAGATTGAAATGTAGCAATAATGAAAGAGAAGTGTCCCAGGGATGCATATGTGCTAAACTGAAGGAACCCGAGACCAAAGTTTAAATCCAAAAGGCAAGGTAAGCATCATTTCAGAAATATTCCATGCCAGATCTTAAAAAAAAAAAAAATCCAATAACGAATGCTGTCATTTTTAAGTTTATGGCTTGTCCTTCAGTTTTATTGAGGAGATAAGAAAGGAAAATGGCTGTGAATTAAAAATTCAGCATGGAGATTATACAAGAATGTGGAACTTGTGCCCTTGGATATAGCACACTTTATCAAGCACACAAAAATCACAGCACAGTTTTTGTTGCTTGGTTGCTTGGTTGATGTGTTTGTTTTCAGGCCAAATTGAATTCCAGGCAATCGCATCGAGGAGAACACTGGGCTATTTCTATTGTAAAACACAGTCCACTGTGAGGTTATCTATGGGAAATTATAACAGAAAATATGGATTTGAGGTTTGGTTTGTAATCCATAAAGGCATGAAGCTCTTCCTGGAAAATGTATATAAACATATACCATTCACATAAGAATATAGAAATATGATGTTGCACATAATTTTTCGGAGGACACACAAAATAAATAATTATAAAGAAAACAGTAAAAAAAAAAGGTTTCCAAAATACTTAACAAAGAATATGTAGAAAGTACAGGAAATTTTTCTTTGAAAATAAAATATCTTATGTCTGAATGTTTATATCTTTGCCTGAATATTGGAACAGTGAAAAATTTTACAAATTAACTTATTACAACCAAAACTTAAGAAAATCTATTGAGATTTCATAAGATAGCAGTGTTGAAGAATGCGAAAAATGCCCAAGTCCAATTTTAAAAGGAAAATAAATTGATAAGTTTAAAATGTGAAAAAACGAGAAAACGAACTTTTACTAGTTTTTGAGGGTGTACTATGTGCTTAAGTACTTAAGTACTTATTAGCACATTTATTCTTCTTTTTTAAAGTTTATTTATTTATTTTGAGAGAGACAGAGACAGCATGGGGAGGGGAGGGGAAGAGAGAGAGGGAGACAGAATCCCCAGCAGGCTCCGCACTGTCAGCACAGAGCCCCACGTGGGGCTTGAACTCACTGTGAGATCAGGACCTGCACCAAACCCAAGAGTCAGTCACTTAACTGATGAAGCCACGCAGGTGCCCATAACACATTTATTCTTCCCAAAAATCTGTGAGGCTGATCAAGAAATTGAGACATGGAGAAGTCTCACAATAGAAATGAATTTGTCTGAGTTGTCAACACGGATAACCTGCACCTGAACCAATGCAGTATCCAGTATATTATACCCCCTTTATGTATAGAACCACAGTAATTAAAAGTGCAAGCCACACAACCAATAGCAGGTGATAGAAAAAGTATTCCTGAAACAGAATTGCTGGTATACAACCACACTTTGTATATAAAATGAAGTGTCACGCATAAATCAGTGTTATTGGAGCACCATAAGGACACAACGATGGATCAGAGTACTCCTCAGTAATAGACACTACTAGTCCCTCTAATCTTCTCATGGTTTCTGATCTCCGTGTTTAAGACAACGTTCTCAGAAGCACCTACAAAGATCTAAGTCATCTGGCCCACTGTCAGACTCCATTAGTTTTCGTCCCAGGATCCACTTGCTGTCTTTCCCTTTTAGGAACAGAACCCCCGAGGGTTTTACTGGGCACATGGAAATCCCATCTGGGATTACAGTTCTCAGACTCCCAATATAGCCGGAATAGCTGTGTGGTTAAGTTTTAGCCACACTGCGCAAGAGAACACAATGTGTGAAGTATCAGCTCATGGACGCTAAAAGCTAATTTCTTGCTTCCTACTTCTCTTCTTTCTCACTTCTCTGTAGGCTGGAACCTTGGAATAGGGACCTGAGGCTGGTGACCCCGCTTTGATCATGAAATGAGAGCAAGGCTTTAAAAAAATAACGAAACAATATGATAGCAGGAAACTGGGTATTGGATGAACCTGTGATTAAGTGCTGCGTACCCCTCTGAAGCACCTGCCTGTGTTTGCACAGTTATGTGCAAGAAAAATAAATGTCTACTATGTGTGAGCCACTATTTTGTTGTTGTTGTTCTCTTTGTTGCAACATATATCCTAATTTGTAATAGTTTCTTTGCTACCTTTGCAATCACCTCTCTGCATTTTTTCTGGAGCAGCTGACTCTTGGTTTTGACTCAGGTCATGATCTCACAGTTCGTGGGTTTAAGCTCCACATTGGGTTCTCTGATGTCAGTGCAGAGCTTGCTTGAGATTCATTCTCTCTCTCTCTCTCTCTCTCTCTCTTTCTCTGCCCGCTTTGCATGCTCTCTCTCAAAATAAAAGTAAATAAACTTTAAGTAAGTAGATAAGTAGATAAATATTAAATAAACATGGAGATTTTCTGACTAACTTAGATATGCCATTCCACATCTCCCTAACTTCTGATTTTTCTCTGGACTCTCTCTACCATTGTGCATTGTCTATATTGTTCTATAAAAATAAAAATCTTTCTTTTTTAAAGGTGCACATGAGACTGTCACAAAATCAATCATGTAATAGATCACTAAAAACATCAGTAAGATACATGAAGTTAAAAATATTATAAGCAATATTTTCTGTTAAAATTTTTAAAAAATGAGAAATTAAACAGAATATGAATGGAAGTTTTACAAAAGAAGTCAAATACATTAAAAAATCATGGGGGCGCCTGGGTGGCTCAGTTGGTTAAGCATCCGACTTCCCCTCAGGTCACGATCTCACGGTCCGTGAGTTCGAGCCCCGAGTCGGGCTCTGGGCTGATGGCTCAGAGCCTGGAGCCTGTTTCCGATTCTGTGTCTCCCTCTCTCTGACCCTCCCCTGTTAATGCTCTGTCTCTCTCTGTCTCAAAAATAAATAAACGTTAAAAAAAATCTAAAATAAAAATCATGTTTTTTTCTCTACAGAAATCAAATAATGTTAAACTAGAAATATATTTTCATCGATAAAACTACTTAAATTGTTCTTTTCTTTTTTTTTTTTTTTGTTAATGCTGAAATAGCCAGAAAGGCCAATGTATGTAATGCTTATGGGAGCTTAATTTGCTATGGACTTTGAGAAAAGCAATTTGACAATATTTATCTGGATCATTAAAAATGTTTATATACTCTAGACCATTAGTCCTGCTTCTGTAATTATTTTTTAAATAAAATGATCTATAAGGTAATCAAAAGTTGGTATATAAAGACATTTATTGCACCACTGTGGTAATATAGACAAAATAAAAATATACAACATATTTATTGATTGGCCATCTTATGAGGCTGCTCTGAACTGATGGAATAGTATAAAACTTCTAAAATAACAACTTTTAGGTATAACTCAGTTATCAAATAATAATTTTTAATAATAATAACAATAATTTATTTTCCTATGTTAAATAAATGACATAGTGTAGGTAAAGTATCTATATTTGCCTGTCCATATATAGAAATACTGATTGGAAGGAAAATTTGTTTCACTTAAGACAGAAGTGTCAGGAAAAAAAAAATAATATCTATTTGAGACTGGGAATGATGTATAGTAATAGTGTGTAGAAACATAGCTCTAATAGTTCTGGAGAACATAACTTGTCACCTGTAGGAAACCAGCTGTAGTGTATGAACATTCTTGCAACTGAGAAGTGCGGGTATAGATAGGAGCAGAGGTGATACTCCACCAAACGGAGTAGAATGTGCCTCTAAGATGAAATCATAGGGGCGCCTGTGTGGCTCAGTTGGTTGAGCGCTGACTTTGGCTCAGGTCACGATCTCGTGGTCCGTGAGTTCGAGCCCCACATCGGGCCCCTGTGCTGACAGCTCAGAGCCCGGAGCCTGTTTCAGATTCTGTGTCTCCCTCTCTCTGACCCTCCCCCATTCATGCTCTGTCTCTCTCTGTCTCAAAAATAAATAAATGTTAAAAAAAAATTAAAAAAAAAAGATGAAATCATAAAGGCAGGATTTCCATTTTCCTGGATGCATATCCTGCAGCTCATATCCTAAGCATGGAATGTGCAATAAAATGTAAAATAAGGTGCATGGTACTGTAGTATTCACTGTCTCCCTGAGGAACAGTCAGATAAAGAGTGTGGGAAGATTTGGTGCAGTGGATAAAATGGGATACAAAGCAAGGAATTGTCATCACCAGTAAGTTATTCCATTAAGCAAAGAGTGCACATGCTACTTGGGTTTCATAGACTTTTCTCACTCTGTGGCCAAAGACTGTATAAATAAACTAGGTATCCTTGCATCCACACTGCACAGGGTCAGATCCTAAAGAGGAGAGACCCAAACAGAGATACAACCCTAGAGGTCTAGAGGGGACTGCCGGTAAATATTCAGCAAATACCAATCATTACACACATGTGAAGAAATTATGCAAGTTCAGGGAAAGAATCATCTGAAAGGACTTGAGGGAACAATACTGAGAATTCACACAGAGCCAGGAATAGTATCAATCTGTAAAAAAAAAAAAAAAAGAAAAAAAAAAAAGCTTAAGATTCCCAGTGTATTTGAAAGAGTACTTGGAAAGGTCTTGCCTCAGTGGTGGGGAAAACACTCCTGTAGACCTACCAATGAATCTTAAAAACAAATATAGAGAGTCCACTTGTCTCCAAGTATCTTACCTGTGTCTCAAACCAAAGTTCAAGAATATGTATAGGACTGAAGAAATATATAGCATCCAACAAGTTAAACTTCACATGTGACATCCAGTTACAGATTACCAGACTTTAAGGGAGCAGAACAATACAACTCTTACCATGAAGAAATATAAAACCGTCTAAAGGATCTAATAACTGGCAAAGATAGTAGAATTGGCAGATGTAGACAATGGAGCAGTTATTACACTTGCATCCCATTTGTTCTGAATGTGTTTCAAGATCATGAAAGATACTAAACAGACCCAAAAGGGACATGGGGAGGGGGAAACTACAATGTCTGAAAAAAAAAATGCACTGGATGAAATTAAAGCAGTTGAGACATTGCCAAAGTAAACATTAGAGAATTTGAGATTATGGCAATGGAAACTATCAACAATAAAACACAGGGAGAAAAAATTAATTTACAAAAATTAAAGGAGCATTAGTTATCTGTGGAACTTCAAGCACCTTAAATATATATGTAATTAGATTCCCTGAAGGACATAGGTAGGCAGAAAAATATTCAAAGAAATAACAGCTAGAAGATTTCCAAATTTGGTGAAAATTGTGAATGGTAATGTCGAAGAATCTCAAAAAACCCCCAACACAGGAAACATGAAGAAAAACTATACCAAACTATACCAAAGCATAATAGGAAAATAGCTCAAAGGCGATCATAGAAAATGTGGAAATCTTCCAGAAGAAGAAGAAAAAAGAAAGGCATGTTATGTACAGATTAATGATGATACAAACATAAACATGATAGCATATTTCTCTTCAGAGTGTGTGTAAGTAAAAAGACATTACACTATTGAAAGAAAAAAAAAAGAAATAAACAAATAAATAATAAAATAGAATAGTCAACCTAAAATTTTGCACCAGGCAAAAATATGTTTCATTAAAAATTTTTTTTTTTTTGCTTTTTCTGACACATGAAAGCTGAAAGAATATATAACTAGCAGAACTGGACTAAACAATCAAAGAAATGCACCAAAAAGATCTATTAAGGATAGTTTTCCAGGCAAAAGGGAAATCAAGCAGGTAGGAGACTAGATCTACACAAAGAATGAATAGCATTAGCAGTGATAACTGTGTGGTAAATGTGTACAGTATTTATCAAGCAATTGGTTCGTAAGACAGAAGTAATGTAAAGGCCTAAATATTGTTATGTTGTTATACTTGTATGTATGTCAAGTGGTAGGTTACCACTTGAGCATAGTGAATATAACCCTAAAGCAACAATCAAAGTAACACTAGAAAATCTTATACCTGATGTGGTGTAAAAACTTAACTTCCCACAAAAAGTGTTTGGCCTCTGCCCCCTGACAATCTTTGTGTTATGGCCTTGGGCTAATGAGAGAGTAAGGATGTGATTTAGGGTGGGGGAAAGTCACACCAAAGACAACCATTAATGTGATTTAAGGTAGGGAATTTGAGTCACAATGTATCTGTGGAATGAGATCGGCCATGTGGGCAATCAATCAATTATACCTACCCAATAAAACCCCAATAAAAACTCTGAACATGGAGGTTCAGGTGAGCTACCCTGTAAACAACACTGTGGGTATGTAATTCCCCACATGACACCAGGAAATCATGCATCCTGACTCTCTAGGGAGAAAAAATGGAAGCTTCATATGTAATACTTCTCCAGAGTCCAATGTGCTTCTTTCTTTGACTGACTTTAATCTGTCTCTTTTCCCCATAATAAACTAACGATAAGCGGAATAGTTTTAAGTCAGCTCCATGAGTCTTTCTAGTGAATTATTAAAGTTGAAGAAGATTTACTGACGGTTAACTATTTTTTTCATGTTTATCTATTTATTTTGAGAAAGAGAGAGAGCGCATATACAAATGGGGGCAGGGCAGAGAGAGAGAGAGAATCCCAAGCAGACTCCATGCTGTCAGTGCAGAGCCCAGTGTGGGGCTTAATCTCATGAACGGTGAGATCATGATCTGAGCCTAAATTAAGAATCAGACACTTAACTGACTGAGCCACCCAGGCGACCTTAGTGATGGTTAATTTTTAATTGTCTATGTCAGTATGGCTAGGCTATAACATAAAGTTATTTAATCCAACACTAATGTAAGTTTTGCTGTGAAAGTATTCTGTAGTTGTGGTTACTCTCCATGATTTATTGACTTTAAGTAAGCACATTACCTTGGATAATATCAGTGGGCCTCATAAATAAGCCAGAGGTCACAGAAGCTAAGTTTCTTGGAGAGAAAAGAAATTCTGCCTCAAAGTGAGCCTGGGTTTCTATCCTACCAGTCTTCCTACTGATTTTAGTCTTGACAACACACAATCAAATAAACCAATTCTTTATTTTTTTTCATTTTACTTATTTTAGTGAGGGAGAGAGAGACAGAGGTAGAGGAGAGGAACAGAGGGATTGAGAGAGAGAGAGACTGAGAATCTTAAGCAGGCTCCATGCTCAGCTCAAAGCCCAATGCTGGGTTTGACACTACAATCTTGGAATCATGACCTGAAGGGAGACCAAGAGTCAGACACTCAACCGACTGAGCCACCCAGGTGCACTGGTCCAATTCTTCAAAATAAATTTCTTCGTATCCTATTTCCAGTAGTGTAGACATCACTAAAAGTCTATGGCATGATGTAACAATAGATATCAACAAAATACCATTAGCTAGTCCTAATCAAGTACTTACTGAAAGGCAAGGTTCTGAGTGAACGTATATGTCATAAATTAGAATATTTTTGTCAGAATAATATGTAGTGCAAATACTTATTATTGCATTTGGCTTACGAATTTAGCCTGTTGCTTGTAATTGCAGCTAGATCAAGTGGGGAAAGACAGGGATAGGATCAGGGCTTCAAATTCTTCTTCTTCTTCTTTGTTAATGTTTATTTATTTTTGAGAGAGACAGAGAATGTGAGTGGGTTAGGGACAGAGAGAGAGGGAGACACAGAATCCGAAGCAGGCTCCAGGCTTTGAGCTGTCAGCACAGAGCCTGACGTGGGGCTCGAACTCAAGAGCTTCTGGCTGTCATGCAAGCTGCTCTTACAGTTGAGCCCTATGATCCAGATGATCCATTGGTACCTGAAGTGTCCATGGCAGGTTGACATTCTGTTTGGAGGCTTAGGGGGGAATCACAGTGTATGCCTTTAGGAGTTTGAAACAGATGCCTGCCTTCCTCTGGGAGAAACGATATCCTTTTGAGAAATAGCTCTTGGCCTGCTATTGAGTCTTAATCGAGACTAAATGCTTAATCATGGGCCAGCCACCAACCTGAACTGCCCATCATGGACTAGATATTATCTAATCACCAAGCCATAAAGTTGGGCATACTCAGCTTCCATCATGAAAGGGGTAGCACTTTTTTCTGACTGGGATAGATACTTTCCATGTATATAAATTGTCTCTCCTACATGAAATGTTTCTGCCAAAACGAGCATCTGTCTAACAGAATGCCTTATCTACAGTCATGATATTCCACACAGCATTATTTCTTACCAAAGAATTCACTTCACAGCCATTGAAGGGCAGAAAAAGCCCATGCTTATGGAATTTACTAGTCTTACCATGTTTCCATCACTGTGGAGCAGTCGCCTTGATAGAGTGGTAAACTAGCCTTTTGAAGATTCAGTTACAATGTCAGCTGGGTGGCAATATCTTGTAAGGCTGTGTCAGGTTCTCTAGAAGCTGTTTATGTTTTGAATCAGTGTCAAATAGATGGTGCTTTTATCTCCAGGAATCAAAAGATGGAAATGAGACTGACACCACTCACTATTACCCCTGGTGACCCACTATTTATTTATTTATTTTTTTAACTTTCTGGTCCCATTACCTTCTTTTCCACTATTCTGGATTGTACTTCCAAGATAGAAATACTCACACCAGGAGGCACAATAAAAATTCTATTGATTTGAAAACACACATCAAAATTACTTTGAGAATTAATGTTATTTCCAAGTTCGTCTTAATTAATAACATGTATCTTTCATAAACTGTACCTCTTGCAGGATTTATTTAGTCTAAGTTAAAAAGCATAGTGAAGACATCTGATCTAATACTGTTAGCCAGTTCTGTGAGTCATTCTAGTGAAATATCAAACCCGAGGGAATTTTTAGGAACCCCTCTTATGATAGTTAATTTTTTTTTATCATCTTGTCTAAGCTAACCTAGGTTTTGCTGTCAAGGTATTTTGTACATGTGGTTAGCATATATAATCAGTTGACTTTTAGTAAAAGAGATTACCCTCCATAACGTGGGTGGGCCTTATCCAATAACTCTGAAAATATATATCAGTAAATAGCTTCAAACTAGTGAAGACTTATTATTCTAGTTCTCTCCAGTATCTTCCTCAAGTGTCTTCCGGTCTAAACTCAGTAACTCCGATTACCCCATGCCATCTCTCCCACCACTTTAGAGCCCTTGGTGTTTCCTAATGATCCTGGTTCCTACTGTTCAGAAAACTAAATCCTTCAGTGCCTTGGCCTACTAAGTTTCCCTCCCAGTCAATTTCTTTTGCATATAGACAATGCCCTTACTTGACATGCCACCTTGATTTGACCTAGCCACCTCACAGGGGGGCCTTTCTTTCTGTATCTCTGAAGACAGAGCTCCAAAGTAAATCAGTATGAGCATATTATCACAGCAATCCAGGCCCACCTCAGAACAGGAATGGAGACGCATTCCCTTTCTCTGATCCTAGGATTCTCTTACTTCACCCGGAGCCTGAGCACCACTTTGCTAAAGTAGGGTGCAGATCTGGTGCCCAGCATGTGGTTTCACCTGTAGCTCTCTTCCATTTTTCAATCATGTCTATCTCCTCACTCTGCTTTCCACTGCTGCAGAGACCTTCCTATCTAGGATTGTTCCTCCAAACCTGGGAGATGCTTGGCGTCGTGGTAGCCCAGCTTCTGTGTAGGATGGTTATCCCACTCGCCACTGAGCTTTGCCCACAGTCTTCTATGATGTATCCTTGCATTGTCCTGGTGGATGGATAATGTCCTGGAAAAATCTTTGCCAGGAGCCAGGAAATGTGGGTAGGACAAGATGTTTCCTTTCTATTTTTTTTTCCTTTTTTCCTTGACACCACTTTCTACAGTCTTGTTTTTAAACAGTTTTTGTGTCAAAAAATGTATGTCTTATTGTCTATCTTTCAGAGACAGATCTTGGGGAGACACACTTCTCTGTGGTCTGTCAACTTAGAGGGAGCCTCTGAATATGTTTCATGAGATTTGAGTAGCAGATAATATTACTTAAAATGTTGTAATGTGAATTCTCCTGGTGAGTCAACTTTTAGATACAATCTTCATTCAAAATACTTTAGGGTCTTCCAAGTTTAAGATCATCTATTATCGTGATGCTGAAAAGACATCAGCTGGATGTTTTAGAAATCATTATTTTACTGGGGTTATTGAATAAAGGAATTTACTCAATGTTCTTTTTTTTTGCCAAAATAGAGGTTTTTGTAATGTAGTCCCACCATAACCCATCACCACTGAAATTATATTTAAATATTTAAATATTTAAATTTAATTTGTAAGAGGCTTGATTACTGATTTTTAAAATTGAATTATCCACCATTTAACTAACCACTGCTACTTAGAATTAAGTAGGTTTTTAAATAAATATAATTAACATTTAGAAAATTAAATTTTCTCTTACAGTGAAATTGATATTTTATGTAAAATTCTAATATATTGATGATGTTTTCACCGCATAAATTTACCACGTATAATCATAAATATAGGAGGAGGGAAGAATTCATATTTCAAGCCTCAAAGACCCAAACAGGACGTCAGGAGAGTTTCCAACAGAGGAACTAGTCAGTTTCACAGGATCACAGATCCATAGCTGCCTAATCTGCTCTTATTCTTGTTCTTGTTCTTTTCTTTAACTATTTTTCTTGGGCTCAAAAGTGGAAGATCTACTTGTTTATGTATAAAAACCAGCTAGGAAAAGTGCATTTCATTTCTGTGTATACAGAACTTAACCCTTATGCATTATTTGCTTTGATGAATTAATTCTAACTGTACAAGCAAGTAACATCTATTTAAAATTAAATTCTGGAGCACCTGGGTGGTTCAGTGGGTTGAGTATCCGACTTCATCCTTGGTTGTGATCTCATGGTTGGTGAGTTTGGGCCCCGCATTGGGCTCTCTGCTTTCAGTTCAGAGCCCTCTTCAGATCTTCTTCCCCACTGTCTCTTTGGTCCTCCCCCGCTCACACTCTCTCTCTCTCTCTCTCAAAACTAAATAAACATTTAAAAAATTAGATTTTAGACAGCCATTTTAGATGAGATTAATTTAAAAAAATAAGTTCCATAAGCAATTCCCTAAACAATTCCCTATTAGAGTTCTGAGTAGACAGCATGTGGCCCTTTCTTTGTAGTGACCCCACTAAGAGTGATATTTGGCCTTCGTCCTGAACCAGGTCACTTTCAGCACAATATTCACATTTGTTGGTTCACAACCTCATGAGGAACTTTCCCCAAAGAACAAGACAGGGTATTCCAAGTAGACAGGTGACAGGTGTAGAAAGCAAGCGAACTTACATTTTTGGCTTATCTTGGCCAGTCACAAGACAAGGAAGTCTCCACCCAGCCCACCGAACCCTCAAAGTTTATACAGAGGTCTCACTTGACTTCAGTCATGTACTAAGTAGAGATGGCCTCAACACCACATTTCTATTTCAAGCCTGCAAACTTGGGGCAGCCTCTGGGAGTAGGAAAGGCAAGTTGGGTGCACATTCCAAGGACAGGGGAGGGTGTGAGAGGCTTCCTATTGCCTAGGCAGGTTGGGTATCAGCTGGTGTCATGTTTTCTCAAGGACCTTCTTGAGGACCTCCACCAATAGCATTGCCCCAAGCTCCCTTACAAATTTAGAATGCAAGGGTTGTTTCTTGCAATTCAATCCTGAGTATTGCATAATAGCATACAAACTATTTCACATGTGTGTTGAATTGTTTTGTCACTTGCAGGAATCAGTGCATGTCCCACTCATGCATCTGTCCCTTTTTGATCTATTTCAAGATTCTTATCACAGTTCAGGCTATAATGATGTTTACCACCAAATGCTTATGTTCACACCGTTTTCGGAGCACTTTTAGATCTTTGAGTAGCTGGTCAAATGCTTGCTCTGGGTTTTTCTCCGCAAGTGGGTTCTTTTTTTCAGTAATAAGGAAGCCAAAGTCACATGGTGCACTAAGAAGAGAATGCATTTACCTTTAATAGCCTTATAGAATGATAACACACACATATACACACAAACATACACATATAAATTGAAGTTGGCAGTAGCTCTGAATTACCAAAATGTGTTTGACTTTTATTATCATTGTGATATTTTTAGTGATCTCTATAGAAATTGAACAGATGGCTTCATGTTTTAACAGAGGAACAATTATCATTAAATGGGTAATGATCTACAACATGTGTAAAAGGGAAAAACATAAAATTGCTTTTATAAGTTTCCAGGAGATGCTCTTTTTCCATATAGGTAATAATTCTGTGCACTCTTCTACACTTCTCTTGGGAAAAAAAATGACGGCACAAATACCAATTGAAAACACATGCATGCCCAACCCTGGTGTGTTTGTTCCCAGACACATGCGTCTCCCTCATGAAATCCTCACCCCCTGTAACACTCCCCTGACAATTTACATTGTAGAGTCCTGTAAACACACCAGCACAGGAGAGTGTGGTAAAGAGTGTAAATTTTTGTACAAGGTATAGAAAAAAGTACAGAGGAATTAACTCTCTTAGAGGTTGATGATGAAGACAAATCAAAGAGTGAAGTTTTGCAGGACTTTGGAGGTAGCAGGGTTTGAGAAAGCAGTGTGTGGACATTTAACAAAGTCATGCTCAGGATTTGCAAATAGCCAGGCATTGTTCTTGGAATAAAAAAAAAAAATAGTGCTTTCAGAAAAACGGATTTGAGGATAGAGAGAGAGAAGATGACAGAGAAGCAGGTCCCTTGGCTTAGACAGACTTTTACTCCCCCGACCTCAACACACACACTCTCTCTTGCCTGTTCTTGTAACTGTGCCTTGTTCCTGCTCCCGGACCCCTTGAGATAGTAGAGCTGTCTAGGCCACGGCTACAGGTCAGCAGTTGCATGGCCCTAAGGATTAACATTCAGAAAGAAGGAAAGATAATTCATATAGCCTAGGAAAATATTACATAAATATAAATCAAATATAAATATAAATATAAATGTAAATATAAATGTGAGATTTTTAAGGCCATGATTCGTTGTTCGTAATCATTGGACGCTATCCCAAGAATTACATGCTCTCCGGGGACAACTCACATTATCTTCGTATTAATCTGAACATAAATCCTCTTTCTCCTTTCCCACCTATAGACAGAACTCTAAATTTCTACCATGCTTTCTGGAATAACCATTCCACTGTAAACAAACTTCCTTCACCTTTCACCTTTAGCAAACAATGGGCATATCTCCTCACCCTAACTGAAATAATTCTTTTGACTATGTTACCTTACTTGAAAGGAGTCTGCCTTCTCTCACCTGCCACAGGCCACCTGGAGGGTGTCACTGGCATCTATAAGGGGTCCTTGACACCGTGAGCAATGAATCAGACAAGCTCATACAGGAATATCACCTTCCTTCATTACCCGCTGTTTCCCCTTCTTCCTATACCGGTTTTCTCTTGGGGATTTTCCCACATCCACCATTTTCTTTTCCACTTCTCTTCTTGAATAACCTTGTGACTTAAACGTCCAACATCTCCAGCTTTCACAGCTCCTTACATTGCACTTGAGAAACTCATTCCCATAGACACTGTCTGTTATTCCAAGATATTGTTATTCCAAGACTGTTCCGCCTCTTCTATCTCAAATTCCTAAGCACTTCAGTCCTCTTTTTCTAATTTAGTCCTTCTACCTTTAATCTCCAAACTGTGATTGTATTTCAGTGTGCTCCAGAAATTCATCTCAACACCCACTCCGTTGCATAACTCTATGATTTTCTCACTTCCTTCCTCCACAATTTAGGATTACATGATCTGCTATCTTTGCCACTTTTGATAATTGTGTAACATATACCTTAAAACCTAAACATTTCCATTAGCTAAATAGTTGTGGAGAAACGAGAATAGCCACTCAGGCTTTGGCTACTGCATTTTTTAAGTTTAATTATTTATTTTGAGAAAGAGAGAGAGAGAGACAGACAGAGATAGAGAGACAGAGAGAGTTGTGCAAGTGGGGAGGGGCAGAGAGAGAGAGGGCGGAAGAGAACCCCAAGCAGGCTTAGTGGTGTCAGCGCAGAGCCTGATGCAGGGATTGAACTCATGAACTGTGAAATCATGACCTGAGCAGAAAACAAGAGCTGGATGCTTAACTGACTGAACCACCCAGGCGCCCTGTTACTGTAAATTCTCGCATTCCAGTCTGAGTTGTACTTACATATTTACTTATCATTTTTCTGCATTTCATATTCATTCTTCTCAGCCAATTGCTTCAAACATTTTTTTACTCAAGTTCCCTATCAGGTTTCATCTTTTTCACAATGACACAGGTAAAGACAAAGGAAGGCATCTGTTAAGATCTACCTTACCTCTACCTATGCTTAATCAACACCTTAAAAAAGAAAGAAAGAAAGAAAGAAAGAAAGAAAGAAAGAGAAAGAAAGAAGGAGGAGGAGGAGGAGGAGGAGGAGGAGAAGAAGAAGAAGAAAAAGAGGAAGAAGAAGAAGAAGAAGAAGAAGAAGAAGAAGAACAACAACAACAACAACAACAAGACTGAATCCAACCAACCCCTTTTGCTTTTCTGGTATCAGAAAAATAATAACTTCTCCTACTGTTCTCACATCAGAGCCAATCACAAGAGGTCAATGTGCTAAGCCAGGAAATATGGAGTGCCATCAAAACATTTTAAGCAGCAGAGGGGCTCGTCAGAGTCACGGCATGGTTTATCAGATGTATATTTTAAAGAGATCAGTGGGCAATGTTGCTGAAGGAAGCTTGGTAACAGTATGAAATAGTTAAATACCATTAGATGTAATACTATTAGAATACTATTAGAAACGCAGGTAACGAGAGGCAGGATAAATGATTTTAAGTGGCAGGGTCGGTATCATTAAAATTTGGTTAGTCATACTGAGGTTAAGTAGAAGAAGCCTGGTGCAATTCTCTTCTGATTTTTCAGTTGAGCTGCCAATATCATTTAGCAGAGCAGGAATCAGAGGCTCAGTAACATTTCCAAGCTTTTGAGTTCTTGTGGATGTATTAAATTAAAGGCGCGTAAGGTGTTCCCATGTAGGAATACAGTAGTCAATCAGATGTGCTCAACAGATGACCCTGGATTGTACATAGAGAATGGAGATTTATCCTAGTGATGTGTGGCTTCATCTCCCGGGTGAGCACAAGTTCACCCAAGCATCGTACATAGGTGGATGGAGAAAAACAGATGGTGTAAGACAGACCACTATAGGTAACTAACATTTAGTGGTTGAAACCAAGAAAAGGACCCCACAACACATTTAGTGGTTGAAACCAAGAAACAGAGACAGAAAAGCAGTAGAATTAAAATCAAGAAAAAGCAGAGTGAAAAACTGTGAGATGATTGAGCTTTAGAAACTGGTTTATCTATGTAGTTTCTAATTCCGGAGGAAGTAAGAGTTTTGTTCAGGGCCATGCTCTGGACCTGTGACATATGTCAAATAGAAAGATGGAAATTCAGTTCTAGAAATGTCAGGTTTAAGTGGACATTAAAAAAAAGTTTTTATTTTGAAATAATTTGGATTTATATAAGAGGTGCAAAAAATAGTATAGTTCCTGTAAACACTTCACTGAGATTTTCCTGATGTTGACATCTTATTCAACCAAGGTATATTTATTAAAACTAAGAAATTAACATTGGTACAATACTATCGCAATACTATTTGAGCCAAGTGCACAAATACTAGAGTGTTTATTCACATTTCGGTTTTCCTGCTAATGTCCTTTCCAGTAGTGTCTCTTTTATGTTCCAGGATGCAATCAGGATAAAACATAATATTCATTTGACATTTTTCCTTAGTCCTCTCTGATCTGTTACTTTCTTGTTTTCCTCTTTCTTTTATTTCCCCAATACTCCTGAAGATATTCTGTAGAATGTGTCTCAGTTTTGATTTGTTTGACATTTACCATGATTAGACCGAGGCTATGGAATTTGGGGAAGAACACCACAGAAGTTAAGTGCTCTTCTCATTACATCATATCAGGGTTACACAGTAGTAATACGTCTTTTCACTGGTGATGCTAACATCGGCCTTTTGATTACAGGAACATCTTCCAGCTTCTCCCACTGTAATGTTACCATTGTTCATTTCTCATGCCTCAGACTTTGGAAGCAGTTCACTAAGGACGACAATTTTATTCGACAAGCTCATTTTGGTATTATGGAATTTGGAAACAGGAGCCAAGAGTCTTTCTAAATGTGAAAATGCAAGCAGATCCCCAGGGGAAAAAAAAAAAAAAAAGAAAAAAATGAATAAAGATAAATTTGGAATTAAACGTTCAAGTCTGACTGTGGAAATACAAATCTTGAATAGCACAATTTCTTTCAGAAACGTAAAGAATTGCTCTAGGTGAGAAAGGAGAATATCAGTTCCCTCATGAGACACTTTAAGATGCAACTCAGCGCATCAAATAAATGAATGTCACCAAAACCTCTGGATGACATGTTCCTCCAGGAAGTGCCACAAGGAAATGAAGAATGAGGCCATGTTGCTTAATAGATGTGTTAATTCTGAAAGTGTTCAACTCTTGAGTTGTTGTTTCCGTTTTCACTATTCAGTTAACAGAAAGAACTTTTTCAGTGTTCTTTCTTCATTTATTATGATTTTTTATTTTTTTTAACATTTATTGATTCTTGAGAGACAAAGTATGAGTGGGGGAGGGGCATAGAGAGAGGGAGACAATCTGAAACAGGTTTCAGGCTCTGAGCTGTCAGGACAGAGCCCATGGGGGCTTGAACTCACAGACTGACTGCAGGATCATGACCTGAGCTGGTCTGACGCTTAACCCACTGAGCCACTCAGGCGCCCCAGTGTTCTTCCTTGAGAATAAGGATTACAAAGAGAAAAAAAATCACCATCATTTTTGGAGTTCTGAGGTATGCTTTACTTTTTGATGAAGACAATGCTCTGGAAATCATGGCTTTCAATTACGAAATCCGAGCGAACAATTCAACATCGTTGCTTTGTATCAACTCCAAAAGCTTGGCTTAAATAGTAAGAGTTTAATAACGAAAAAAAAATTGAGCATATTTGGAAAAATAAGATCAATTTGCTAACCCAATGTAAATATGTTTAATGATAGAGTTGAAAGAAAGCAATCTGAGATGATTGGGGTTTAGACACTGGTAGGTTCTCAGGAAGGGAACTGATGTCAATTCCTGTCGCAAGAGGAAAAATGCATACCTTCCTAAGATTTGCACAATAATTGATCCAGGTGTGTGTGGGCAGTAAAGAGGCAGTGACTGAGTGGGGGACAAAACACATGTGGGTCTGGGGACAACTTCTTGGGGTCCTGTAAATCCCAGGGGCAGCCAGTAATTTCCATTTCCTGAGAATGGTAAGATGGTGTCAATAAGGTTGGCAAGCATGGAAGGAGGAAGAGGAGGGATTCAGAATCTGTTGCCTCGACAAACGGAGGTAATGATGAAGCCATAGGTCCCAGGCTAACGCAGGCAGCACGGACATTTATTCCAATTCCTTATCCACAGCCCGCTAGACGACAACCGGGAAAGAAGAAAATAAAGACAAGACAAGCATCCTTGTCGTTAAGCAGTCCTCTCTTGGAATAAGAGGCACCCAGGAAAAGGGAAGCGGGCAAGAGTGAGAAATGGAGAATCCTGAGTTGACTAATTAGTAATCTGAAAGAATTTTAATGGGAAAAAGAAATCACAGAGAAAGAGAACCAGAGGCTTCTTAAAGGTGGCAAAACAGGTTTCCTTCAGACTGCTGCAGTCAGGGACAGACCCCAGTATAAAGTGATCTCAACTCCAGTTAACAAAGGAATACTGAGATTTTAAAGGGACAACAGAGAGAAAACAGAGAGAAGCCACGGGAAATATAAAGGGGGGAAAGACAAAAGGGGACCGGAGGAGTTTTGGGAAATTGAAAATTACAGGAAAAGGGTGACAGAAAACTTACTGAAAATGGCCTGGATGGTTCACAGTGTATTTTGTGGTTTGCCAGCATTACATTTTCTTGAGCCAAGTGGACAGGGTCTGGGGTTGACTTTAGCGACCAGACCTCATACAGATGAGAGGCTGGCAAAAATTGGTTCTCTTCCCACAGCATTCATACATTTAAAAAAAAAAATTTTTTTTAACGTTTATTTATTTTTGAGGCAGAGAGAGACAGAACATGAGCAGAGGAGAGACAGAGAGAGAGGAGACACAGAATCTGAAACAGGCTCCAGGCTCTGAGCTGTCAGCACAGATCCGGACGCCGGGCTCGAACCCACAGACCGCAAGATCATGACCTGAGCTGAAGTCGGACATTTAACTGGCTGAACCACCCAAATGCCCCTAAAGAACAGTTTTTAAAATCATACCTCAGTTTTTTGTTTTTGTTTTTGTTTTTTAATGCCTGAACAGTAGTATAACTTTCAACACCACTACAAACTAGTGCATTAAAAGCTCTTTATGACATCACTGAGAGAACAAGAAAGGGCTTTGGAGGCATTTGGCATTTTCCATCCCAAAGCCTGTGCCACCACTGAGCTTCCATAAAACAAACAGCAGGATGGGGCAACTGGGTGGCTCAAGTAGGTTAAGCATCGGACTTCAGCTCAGGTCATGATCTCACGGCTCCTGGGTTTGAGTCCCACATCAGGCTCTGTGCTGACAGCTCACAGCCTGGAGCTTGCTTCAGATTCTTTGTCTCCCTCTCTCTCTGTCCCTCCCCTGCTCACGTTCTGACTCTGTCTGTCTCTCTCTCAAAAATAAACATTAAAAAATTAATAATAATAAAAAAAAAACAGCAAGGAAAACTAAGACACTAGGCCACATGCCATTGAAAGATAGTAACACCAACTTCATTAGCAAGAAATGTTTAATTTGGGGGCCAAGTTGAACCTCACCAGCCAATAAAATTCAGTTCTTACTCTGCAAGAATTTCATCTGATGCTTGAGTATTAAACACACTGGGAATTGTGGGCTGTTTCTTTCACAAAGTAGACGGGAGTCACTCTGGAAAATGTTAAGCATGAACGCAAGGAGAGTTGTCTGGACTGAAGCATGAGTCCTGGAAGGTTCAGGAATGTGCTGCTTTTTCAGTCCCCCTCTTCTGTATGCACAACCAAAGCTAATTTAGCTGTTTCTTGGCATCTTTTTCTCTAGCCATCCCCTAAACCTTGGTCCTATTGTCTGAGGTGATATCATTCCTTCCAAGCAAAGTGACAGCTTACTATTTGGGGTATTAGTTAATATCTACCTTGTACCCAAAATCTGCCCCTAGGGTAGCAACTCTGTTGCTCAGATCTTATTAATTATTTACAGATTGGGATGAATAGAAATGGGGAGAAGAAAGGCATATATATGAGCATAAGTTATATGGAATAAAATGTATTTAATGAAAACATTCAATATTTTGCCATGTGGAGAATAAAAGTCTAGTTAAAAATTATTTGCTTGCAAAATTCCTGCAGAGAAATTACAGAGATAAACTTGAATTCTAAATTTAAATGATACCCTGAGATTCTGAATAAGCAAGGATTAATTAATAAGATACTTAATTAGTTACTATGGTTAATAAGGGCAGTTACAGAAGGTATTCTAATTATTTGGGAATTTTTACCTTAATGATGGTAATAATTATTAATTGCTTGTAAAATACACAATAGTGAATTATTTTTTTATCTTTGAAATTATTTTCAGGGGAGACTTAAGTCAGAACTGGACATTTAAAATGTGACAATATTTTTCAAAAAAGGAAACTGAATAAAAGTAAAACATTTAAAAAGAAATAAATTAGAAAATTATATATATATATATATATATATATATATATATATATATATAACATATGAATAGGAATTAATTATTAATATAGCAATGTATGAAATTAAACTGTTGATCCAGGGGTTGTTAATAAGAAACATAATAAGAAAAGTAAGTAACTAAATAAGAAAATAGCAAATAAAATTAATCAACCAACCCTTTAAGTTACTTTGTGTCATTCGGGTAACATTTCTTATCTTTTTTTTTAATTTTTTTAACGTTTATTTATTTTTGAGACAGAGACAGAGTGTGAACAGGGGAGGGGCAGAGAGAGAGGGAGACACAGAATCTGAAACAGGCTCCAGGCTCTGAGCTGCCAGCACAGAGCCCGACACGGGGCTCGAACTCACGGACCATGAGATCATGACCTGAGCCAAAGTCGGACACTTAACTGACCGAGCCACCCAGGCGCCCCAAGTAACATTTCTAATTGAGGACTCTGTCACTGTTTCTGTCTCTCCAGTCACACTCTTCATAAAAACTGGGCTGGGAAATCTAGAGGGATATCAGCTGGGTGGCAGACACTAAGCGAAAATACAATTAGGCCAACATATCTGATGAACAGAGATGCAAAAAGCTTCAACAAAATACTAGCAAACCAAATTCTACAACAGAGTAAAAGGATTATGGTCACGATCAAGTGGGATGCATCACTGTAATGCAAGGATGGTACAATACACACAAATCAATAAATGTGATGTATTCACAGAACGAGGACAGAAATAATTCGAAGAACACAAGTAAATGGGAAGATATCCCAAGTTCATTGATCAGAGGAATTGATATTGCTAAAACAGACATGTTACCCAAAATAATCAACAAATTCAGTGCAATCCCTATCAAAACCCAATGGCATTTTTCACAGGAATAGAAAAAAAAAAATTCTAACTTTGTTTTGGACCACAAAAGACCTCAGTAAGAAAAGTAATCTTGAGAAAGGAGATCAAAGCTAGAGGCATCCCACTTCCTCATTTCAAGATAGTAACAAAAACGGTGTGGCACCGCCATGAAAATAGACATGCAAACAAATACAACAGAATGGAGAATCAGAAATAAACGTGTCCATATATGATCGACTAATTTTTGATGAGGGCACCAAGTATACACAATGGGAAAAGAATAATATCTTCAGTAAATGATACGGTGAAAACTGGTTTTCCACATACAAAAGAGTGAAACTGAACCTATAACTTCCACCATTCACCAATATTAACTCATAATGGGTTGAAAACTTAAATGACCTGAAACCATAGAACTCCTAGAAGAAAACAGGTAGAAAAGTCCTTTACACTGGTCTTGGCAATGTTCTGGCTATAACACCAAAAGCAGACAACAAAAGAAAAAAAAAACAAACAAAAAAAACCAAAACACACTTCTGCACAGCAAAAGAAACCATTGACAAAATGAAAAGGCGGCATATGGAATAGGAGATGTTGTTTGCAGACTACATATCTGATAAAGGTTTAATATCCAAAATATAAGAGGAACTCATAAATCAACACCCATTTCCCAAATAATCCAATTAAAAAATAGGCAGAGGGCCTAAATAGACATTTTTCCAAAGATATACAAATGGCCAATAGGTACACGAAAAAGTGCTCACCCATCATCATGGAAATGGAAATTAAAACTACAATAAGATGATATCACCTCGCACCTGTCAGGATGGCTTTTGTAAAGAAAACAAAAGATAACAAGTCTTAGTGAGGATATGGAGAAAAGAGACTCTTGTAACTGCTGGTGGGAATTTAAATTGGAACAGCCACTATAGAAAACAGTGTGGAGGTTCCTCAAGAAACTAATAATAGAACTACCATGTGATCCAGCAATCTCAATTCTGGGTGTACATATTGTATATGTTGTATATATTGTATATTATTTATATGTATTATATATTTATATCATATCATATCATAATTATATTATAACATAATTTATGTACATTATATTATGTATTATATTTTTATTTTATTTATTTTATATTATAAATAAATGTAAATTTATATTTATATAGTATAATATAAATTATATAAATTATATATAAATTATATTTAAATAAAACATATAAATATAATATAATTATATAATTATAATTATATCTAAATATATTATAAATAAATAAATATTTATTTATATATTTTATTTATTTCATTTATTATATATTATTTATTATTATATTAATAATATTATTTATTATTATATTAATAATATAATATATTATATTATATTATTTATTATTATTATTATGAAACATTTTTCAGCCACAAAAATAATGAAAACATGGGTGCAACAACGTAAGTGAACCTGGGAGGCATTATGCTAGGTGAAGTCAGAGAGAGAAAGACAAATACTGTATGGTATCAGTTATAGGTGAAATCTCAAAACAAACAAAAAAAGAGTAGAATGGTGGTTATCTGTAGCTTGGGGGGTGAGGGAAATGGAGAGCATTAGTCAAAGGATACAAACTTTCAGTTATAAGATAAGTTCTGAAGATCTAATATACAGCATAGTGACCCTTGATTTCTTTTTGTTAATACAGTACTATAAATGTATTTTCTCTCCCTTATCATTTCTTTAATGATTCATAATTTTTTTCTAGTTTAATTCATTATAAGTGTACAGTATGTAATGCATATAACATATAGAATATGGGTTAACTGACTATGTTATCGATAAGGCTTTCAGTTGACAGTAGGCTGTTAGTAGCTAAGATTTGGGGGACTCAAAAGTTATACATGAATTTTCAACTGCATCAGAGTTTGGTACCCCACACGCTCATATTGTTCAAGGATTAACAGTTAATATATACTGCATCGCATATTTGAAATTTGCTCAGAGAGTAATCTTAAGCATCATACCAGAAAAACAAAAAAGTACCTGTGAGGTGATGGGGTTGTTAACTTGATTATGGTGATTATTTCACAATGTACATGTATATCCAGTCATCACATTCGGACCTCAAATCTATATAATTTTATTTCTCAGTTATACATCAATGAGCTAAAAAATATAAAAAAATAAATTTAATTAATTAAAAAGCTGATATGTGTAAAAGTAATGAAGTTAAAATTAATACAGCACTTTTAGTGCAGGAATATGAACCGCACTCTCTGAAGCTATTATTCAGCCTCTTTATATGATTTACTCTAATTTTCAGTGAAACTGCCAATCTAGTTGAGAGAGCACTGTGACTTGAGGGGCCATGTAACTGCCAGCAATAACACACAGTTTAAACCATTTTGTTCTTAATCAGTGCATAATTGATAATGTCCTTTCCTGGATACATACAGTCTTTTTGTAATTTCTGTAAAACTCTCTATCGATATGAATTAACTTCATTATTTTTCCGTAATTAGATTGAAGAAAAATGCAAATCTACTCACCAGCAGGAGATGTTTCTCAAGTTCCCAGTACAAACCATCATCCAGTTCAATCCTCTTTAAATTCTAGCCTGATCTCAAGTCTCAGAATAAAAGTAATATCAGTATTTTGGCTAAAATGATATTGGTGCTATTTAGGACTATTGTTTAGTACCACTTCGTTCAAAATAAAATATCACATTTACAAATTTCAGAACCAAAATTATATGCTCCCCTGTGACTCCTCTGTGGATTCACTATTCTTTATTTTTTGTTATGATTTTAGCTTTCATTCTTCCTATTCCAATCTTATTTCACTTATTAGTGTTTATTTTGTTTACCTGCATGTATGCTCACAAATTATCATGAATCAATTTTTGGTACAAGATGAGTTATAAACATAAATGAATAATGAGCTATAGTAGGATGGGAATTGACATTATCAAATTCGTTTAAATCAGAATATAATGCTGGTAAGATTGTGCTAATTGACTTTTTCTTCTGAGGAAATCACAAGACAAATTCCTCATTAAGGAAAAGTTAATTTAGTTGCCTATGGCTATGCTTAATGACCCAATGGCATTTGCTTTAACTTTATGGGCTTAGATATACAAGGTTAGTGTCCAAGAAGCTGTTTTATTTATTTTTTTTTATCATTCTGCCTTCGTTTTGAATAGTAAGAACTAAGCAATAACTCTGTACTTTAAATGAACACATTAAAGATCATTTAGAATGTTCTATACAAGTAGAATTTCTAGAAAAATAACAAAATAAGCAATGTAGTGGCAAAGTTATTTATATACCTAACGTTTTTGTTGTTATTAATTCTGTTAAACACACTTTTTATCAGACTGGTACTGAGCTCTGCTATTAGGGTAGGAGATGTTAACAATTGGCAGAACTTCCTGGTACTATCTCAAAAATGACCTAGGAAAACCAGGCAGAGTTCAAGGTGAACTGAATGGCCTGCCTCCTCAGGTATAAAGCAGATGTGATACTCAGCACTGTTGATATGAAATGTATATTTAATTGCTCATACGTTCTAAGTGCCATATAGTGGCCCCTTCTTTTATTCCTACTGCCTAAATGGTAATGCCAAAAAGCATGCTTACCAGTACAATCCTTTTTGGCATTGTCATCCAGGCAGAACTAGGGAAAGAAGGCCACTATCACTGATGTAATTTAATACTGTTCCAAAGATTCTAGGCAATAAGGTAGATTGAAAAGTAAAACAATAAATGATAGGAGATAACAATATCAGGAAAGAAAGAACTGTGTTGTTACTTCCTCTGTCTCCTAGTCTCACATCTGTCCTATGTGGCCATAGCACGGTGGCCTCAGAGCAGCTGGACTGATCACATGTTGACCTAGGACCCTGAAGAACAGAATGGAAACGGAAATTATCCTTTATGACCTAAGCCTTAGAGAACGCTCTATTATATTTGTCAATTGCGGGGACCTCACTAGCTAACCCAGGGTCACCTCAGGAGAAATACAAGGTTGCATTGTAGACAAAAGCTAAATCTGGGGAGATCGTTTCAGGCCTCTTTAGGAAATACAACCTGCAAATACAGTGTTCTACCTGAAAACAAAAACAAACAAAATACTAGCAACTGAAACAATTGAAATCTTTTTAGAGCTCTTAAGGGACTCAGTCATGCTGCCTGCATGAAATAGACAAACATCCACACCTTCCTTACTAATCTCAAATCATCAGTTATTCCACAATAGGAAGAAAGATGCCCAGTTTACATAGGAACTAGAACTGAGTGTGTGTGTATGTTTTAATCACAAATGATATGATACATTCATATACATCTATGTCCTATGCTACATGATGGAAACCAAAACACTTTATTGAGAGAGTTGATGTGTTTTTTGTTTTGTTTTGTTTTGTTTTGTTTTGAAAGAGAGAGAAAGAGAGAGAGAGAGAGAGAGAGAGAGAGAGAGAGAGCACAGGTGGGGGAGAGTCAGAAGAAGAGGAAGAGAGAGAATCTTAAGCAGTGCCCAGTGTGGAGCTTGATCTCACAGCCAGGACATCAGGACCTGAGCTGAAATCAAGAGTCGGATACTCAACCAGCTGAGCCACTCAGGGTCCCCTGAGAGTTGATTTGTCTTTACGGATTTGAACACATACAGAAATATGCCAGACTTCTGAGTGAAAATATTAACTTTTATATAGATATACATATATTTCATATATTTCAATGAAATATCAAGGAAACTTAATTCTTCAGTGAGTCAAAAATATTCTAAAATTCATCTGTGAAAAGAGATGCATGAAACTTAGTAAGTTCCCCTTTGGTGAAAAAGTATGAAGGAAATTTTTTATTACCAAATACTAAATAGAGAGTAAACTAAAATTATTTAACTTACACAGTGTCAGTTGACATTGTATATCAGCTGCTCAGTGGAATAAAATAAGACTGCATACATGATTTAAATGATTTAAGTGCATATAAGAATCTGATATATGATATAAATGGCATTTGAAATCAATAGGGAAAATATGGATTATGTAATTATTTATCAAATAAGTTGGAAGGTTTACTATTTGGAGAAAGAAATTACAGACGTGTAGCTCACATTTGAAACACAAGTGATTAAATTCCTAATGTATTAAATAGAAAACGGTAGGGGCGCCTGCGTGGCGCAGTCGGTTAAGCGTCCGACTTCAGCCAGGTCACGATCTCACGGTCCGTGAGTTCGAGCCCCGCGTCAGGCTCTGGGCTGATGGCTCAGAGCCTGGAGCCTGTTTCCGATTCTGTGTCTCCCTCCCTCTCTGTCCCTCCCCCGTTCATGCTCTGTCTCTCTCTGTCCCCAAAATAAATAAACGTTGAAAAAAAAAATTTAAAAAAAAATAGAAAACGGTAAAAATTAAATCCTAAAGATAAAAATCTAGAGAGGTTAATATAATAGAAATATAATATCACAGCACAATCACATGTGTGTATAGAGACAATCAAAAACTTATAGTCTCTTTTAAGGAAATGGTTGATAATTTGTAAAGAAGTATAATAATTATAACTCAGTAAAATTAAAACACACAGAAAAAGACAGAGAAAGTCAAAAGATTAAGACTTCGTATTATTTGAAGCCTTAAAAGCAGGATGTAAAAAAGGAATCCAGTAGCCTAAATATTGTCATAACTATGAAAAGGACATTTATTTTTTTAATGTTTATGTATTTATGAAGGAGAGAGAGCAAGCACGAGCAGGGGAGGGGCAGAGAGAGAGAGGAAGAGAGAGAATCCCAAGCAGGCTCCATGCTGTCAGTACAGAGCCCGATGCCAAGGCTCAAACCTTTGAACAAAAAGATCATCTCCTGAGCTGAAGTTGGACGCTTAACCAACTGAGCCACCCAGGTGCCCCATGAAAAGGAAATTTACAAAAGACATACAAACACTGCAACTCAAAAAACACGTATTAGCATTATCTCTGTATATTGTCATTGCTGTTGTGAGAAAGTGGACAATGGACAAAAGAAATTATAAAACATAGTGATCAGATGCAAAGAAAGTGGGTTCTTTCATCCTCTGACTGCGGAAATTATACATACCTTCCTGAAAGAATATACGGATTTGTTACAACTCCTTAAATGTGTTTTGGCACATGTAATTTCTGTCCTAGCAATTCATTCCAACAAAATAAAAGTTCTGCCAAAGTAATTTTCCAGTATTTACTCTTAACTGTGACTACACATTGGAACTCCCGTGGAAGTTTTTAAAAGAGGGCTGCCTGGCTGACACCTAGATTTTCTGCTTGAAATCACCTGGTCCCTTCCTTAAAGACTTGCAAAAATTCTTACGTGATTCTAATTTGCAGTCAAAAGGGAGAACAATTTGTCTAAAACTATATTCAGTAATGTCTTGCTTATACTAATGGGTGATGTTCAAGTAAAGTGGATCCTAAGAGAATGACTAAATGTGGTAAACTTTTAGAATAATGACATCTTTGACTCATTAGAACATAATATGGCTGAGAATTAATATAAATTATTTTAAAACTAGACATTAATTTAGAAACTATGCCATATTTACACTATTCCATATTTCTACCTAATAATACGGTTTGTCATTCTATCTACGCACCTCCATTCATACACTTGATAAAGGTACATAAATTCTTTCTGCAATGTTCCATTTATTTTGTTATTATTATTTGTTTATTATCCAACATAGCTACTCTTTCCCCATGACAGTTCTCAGCTAAGTATTGCTAATATAAAGGAAAGCATTTGATAAGTAATTTGTACATTGCTACTTTTAATAAATCATTCAATTGATCCTGTTTTCAGTAAGCATGTGCTTTACTTATTTTTCTATTCCTTATTTCATGACAAGGAATTTTTAAATCACTTTAGTGTAGATAGCTAAAAAAAGATTTATTGGCATGACTTTCAAACAAATGTGTTTTGAGGAAATATCTGTTTCAGACTTTAAAGGTCATTTTACCATGAATGTAAAGAAACTGAATCAAACTATTTCAGACTTTTATTTAGATGGTGATGTATTTATTGATCATCTGTATGATTCCAATTATGTTAAAATATCCTAAAATTACCAACCTGGCATTGATATGATTATAAAGTGGTTGTTATAGGACACCTGGGTGACTCAGTCTGTTGAGCGGTCACCTCTTGATTTTGGTCACGATCCCAGGGTCATGGGATCGAGCCCCACGCTGGACTCCGCACTGAGCATGCGGCGTGTTTAAGATTCTCTCTCTCTCCTCTGTCTGCCCCTCTCCCCTACTTGCACTCTCTCTCTCTCAAATAAATAAATAAATGCATAAATAAATAAATAAATAAATAACAGATTAATTAATAGATGATAGATGATAGATAGATAGATAGATAGATATGTAGATAATAGATGATAGATAGAGCAGGAACATCCTGAAAGGATTAACTAAACTTTAAAAAAAGAAAGTAGTTGGTATAGTGGATAATTATTTTAACATACTTTTCAAGTTAACTTGCTTATAGGTTTAAATTCTTTTTTTACTATCTGTGTTCTTAAGTCTATAGAGTTTATTTATCATGCCATGCCAATATTTATTTAAAAATTTGGTGGGGCACTTGGGTGTCTCAGGCAATTAAGCATCTGAGTTCAGCTCAGGCCATGATCTCACCAGTCGTTGAGTTCGAGCCCCAAGTCTGGCTCTGTGCTGACAGCTCGGAGCCTAGAAACTGCTTCAGATTCTGTGTCTCCCTCTCTCTATCTCTGCCCCCCCCTCCCCATTTACACTCTGTCCTCTCTGTCTCTCAAAAATAAATAAATATTAAAAAGTTGGTGTTATTGTTTTATTACTGATGTATTTTTTAATTTTTTTTAAAAAGATGTTTATTTATTTTTAAGAGAGAGAGAGAGAGACAGAATTCAAGCAGGGGAGGGGCAGAGAGAGAGAGAGGGAGACACAGAATCTCAAGTAGTCTCCAGCCTCTGAGCTGTCAGTACAGAGCCTGACATGGGACTTAAACTCACAAACCACGAGATCATGCCCTGAGCCGAAGTCGGATGCCTAACGACTGAGCCACCCAGGTACATCACTGATGTATTTTTAACATTCAACTTGGGAAAATTGGAAAGTGTTTGCTTTTTAATTGTTTTTCCAAAGAATCTGTAATGACCCACAGCATCTGTACCCTTATTTCGGGAGTAAGTGATGCCCATATCATCTATTGCAGCACCTTATAGCATTTCTGGAGCTGGGAAAGTGTCACTAAACATAATATGGATCTGATCCCTTCTGAATGCTTGGTCATATATTTGATCTTATGCCTCCTGATTTCCTGACCCTGGGCCAGACCTCTTCAACTCTCTGGTCCCCGTTTGACAGTAAGATGAATGCCTCCGATACACCCTCTGCTCCGATGCCTCGATCATTCTTGGAATGTTTCTCTAAATTTCCCCTTCCAGCGCCTGAGAAAGAGACTGTGACTTTGTTCATCTACAGATGATGCCTCTGAGGTACAACCCGTTGCCTAAGTAGCTATGAGGTTTTTTTTCACAATTAAAACATTCAAAACCTGAATTGGTTGTATGACGAAAGTGAGAACACTTCTGATGATGACATTGACGTCTTTTAAGTATCTACATGGTTATGATCAAACCATAAGCACCTGCTCCACAATAGGGGTGCTGTTGGTTCACATTTAGGAACATGTAGAAATTAGTTTTATCTGAATTTTGGCGAATGCAGAAGTTAGTTGAAATTGTTGGGGTTTTCTTCCGTTTATTAGTTTGTTTCAATATCTTCATTACTCTGCCCATGTTGGTTAGGCTGAAAGATTAGGGTGTCCATGAGAAAAATGTTTCCTCTTTTTTTTATTAAAAAAAAATTTTTAACCTTTATGTATTTTTGAGAGACAGAGGGACAGAGTGCAAGCTAGGGAGGGGCAGAGAGAGAGGGAGACACAGAATCTGAAGCAGGCTCCAGGTTCTGAGCTGTCAGCACGGAGCCTGATGCAGGACTCAAACCCACAAACTGTGAGATCATGACCTGAGCCGAAGTCAGATGCTTAACTGACTGAGCCACCCAGGCACCCTGCAAAATTTTTCCTTTTAGCCCTACCTCATTCCTTTCCTTTTTTGTGTGTTATTTCCAATTTGTGTCTTCTAAGTATATATCACCCAGCATATGTTTTACCACGAATTTTGGACAGTATTTATCTAGCAATGCATTTCAAACCAGAGTTAACTTCAGATTCTGACTTCTTCCTGAGATGGTTCTATGTCCACACTGACAACTTGAGATACAGTCAAAAAGTCGGCCTTAGGGATTACGGGTGTATTCCCACAATCAGTGGAGTTCTCACCTGACACACCCTTGTAATCTGAATCTCTTCAACTGATATTAGATGCTTGGTAGAATTTAAAATAATTTATGAGGGCTTTTTACTTACTGTGTATCTTGAAAGAAACCAGTGTTCCTCCCGGGGTTTTTTGGCTTCTGAATAACAAAGTGAAGCCAGAAGACTATTCAGAAATTCGAGGTCATGCACACTTCATTCAGTATCAATTTTAGCCTTTCCAATAAAGTAAAATTGCTCTTGGATGTTATAGTAAATGATCCCTTACCACATAGGCCAGGTGAAATGGAAATAGCAACATTTATCGAGTGAATTTTAGGATTTCAAGGGGTATTTCCATCATAATCAAAGAGTACAGTCATCTTTGGTGGAAAGATTAGGTCAAACTTATTTATTAAGCAGAGTTTGGAGTACAGAAGGATCGTGTCAAATGTCTTGACCTGTTTCCGTGCGATTTTCTACGCTTGTCATGTCCCCTTTGGCCTTCTGTTATTTTACACACTTGCTTACCGGTCTGAGAAATCTTGATTTTGCTTTAAGTATGGATGTTTCTTCAACTCGATATTTTCTCCCATTCTTTCAAATACCTTTCGAAGATCATTTATGTTTTATGCGAAGACAATGAAAATTATTCAGAGCGAATAGTATTAAGAAGTGGAATGAATGCTTCATTAACAGCAAACCTAAAATAACTAAACACAATTGAAATGGGTACAGGTAGAGGAGAACATAATGCCGATTTACAATGATCTGAAAGCTATATACCACAGCTTTAAGAAATAAGAAATTGGAGTAAGAATAATTATGATGCAGAGTGATCCTAAGTCTGCACAGAATATAAGTTTTCATTATTAATATATTGGTTTCCTATTGCCGCTGTAGCAAATTACTGCCGACTTAACAACACTAACTAATTATCTTGTTCTGAAAGTCAGAAGTCTGCAAAGGGTCTTATGGACAAAAATCAGCAGTGGCAGAGCTCTGTCTCCTCTGAAGTCTCTTGTCTTTTTCAGCTTCTGGTGGCCACGCACTTCCTGTGCAAATATCTCCTTCCCCATATCCTTCCAACCTCTGTCTCCATCACCAACTCTCTTGTCCCACTGTGACCCTCTATTGCACTCTTTCTTACAGGTACTCTGGTGATTACCTTGGATTCACTCAGAATCCAGGCCAATCTTCCCGTTTTAAAATCCTTAGATGAATCATGTCTGCAAAGTCCCTTTTGTCATCCAAGGCAACATATTCACAGGTCCCATGACACCATTGGGGGTCGGCCTGTAACAAATAGTTACCGTATATTTCTTATTAATTATCAAATAATGTTTAACAAAACAAAACAAAACAAAAAATATTTATATAGGTCGTATAATAGAAGATGATTATTTAAAAGCCAGGAAAAAAAATCAATGTATCTGCATACGTTCATTTTAAAATTTCTATTATTGTTATTTTACATACTTGTTTTACCCTTTCTTGACATGTTTATTTTTAATTTTAATTTTAATTTTTTTTATTTTTTAATTTTTTTTTAATGTTTATTTATTTTTGAGACAGAGAGAGACAGACCATTAACAGGGGAGGGTCAGAGAGAGAGGGAGACACAGAATCTGAAACAGGCTCCAGGCTCTGAGCTGTCAGCACAGAGCCGGTCGCGGGGCTCGAACTCACGGACTGTGAGATCATGACCTGAGCCAAAGTCGGACGCCCAACCGACCAAGCCACCCAGGCGCCCCTTTAATTTTTATTTTTTGACGTGATTTTAGATTTTATAATGTATCTGATATGTGTGTCGTAAGAAAAAAGTGATTTATGTTGGTCAGAAAAAATTAAAATCAAATGACAGTGAGCATTGATTAGGCATTTAGAAAATACTTAATAACAGTAATCCCATTATTTTTGTTTTTATCTTTAATTTGTAATTAATCAGGTTTGTGTGAGTTAGTGCTACTTTTACCTCTAAAATGGATATAATCTGAATTATACGAATAAACATTAATATAACAAATGTGCATGTAGAGAATCTATCTTTTCTGATGATACTGAGCTACCAATTTGGTGTTATTTGAACTTCTATTTCTTAAATGTCGTTATCTGAGAAACAATTACAGTTCAAATGACGTTGTTATAAATTTTCTTCTTCATTCATCCCTCAAGGTCGAGTATGATGCCATGTTCACCCAAATGGACACTATCTGTTGGACCAATGAATGTGAGTTCCTCAAAGCAGGGTTTTTTTCAATTCCCCACCTTCATTGCTCTGTCTCTGATGTTTAAAATAATGCCTAAAACTTGGTGCTCAAAAATATTTGTTGAATAAAAACTGCTAAATATGATGAAATTTCTGCCAGAATATTTATTCTCCATTATCATTTATTATTCATTTGCTATACATTTTTAAAAATGTTGACTGATGAATGTATAATTATCCCCTTAAAAGGGGGATATTAGACAAAGCAATGGCTTATCTCAAAGGTTTCAGTATAAACGTTATGTGTTGTTTAAATGGTTTAAAAGAGTGTATCTGTTATTGATCATACTGGTAATCAAAAACTTGATATACCACTAATACTGTCACAGTAGTAAACCACACTTTTGTAAAAATTACTGTTGAGATTTCAGTCCACTCTGGTTTTTAATAGAGATGCTACCAAATTTAGCAGAATTCATCCTGCTATGATCAATTGTCAGCTATTCAGAAAACCATGTGACTACTGCTAAGATAATTGACAAATAAAACTATTGTCAATGCTCGGTGTTACCGTGTATAGACTCTTCTAATAACTAAAGACAAGTGATAAGTTTAGACATGTAACATTAATATATCTGTTTAATCTCATAAACTATAATGCAGCTATTTAAACATTTTTATTTCATAAAACTTTGTCATTTTTTTTGTCTTCTCTCTCAAAATTTTAGTACATTGTAATATAGGGCCAAAGTATACCCTGGAAGAGAACATGTAGGATGCATCTAAATGCACTTGTTACTAACTAGATAAATAGAAAATTAGTGTGGCCAACTTTGCTTAGTAGAAGAGAGATGTTGCATATAATATTATTAGCTGAATAATGTGAAGTAATGCAACTGTTAGTAAATTCAGTAATACTTAATATATGAATTTAGAACCTGTGGTATTGAACTCCGCAGCAGCAAACTAGATATAACAACCCCTTAAAATAATTTATTCTAGAAGATAAGATAGTAGTTTCTTCATATTTTTAATTAACTATTGAATCTCTTACAAAATGTAAGGAAATAAGAATGAAATGAATATATAACAAGGGTCTTGAGAAGTCGGGAAGTCTGGACTTCATCCATTCATGGAAATATTCAGTCAACTTATTACTTTGTGATGTTTTCCACATGGTAGAGTTTGAATTTTTCAGTAGTCGCAGTTCGCCAATTTTCCAATATACTTGAAAATTAGGTAACATTGCTAAGAGGAATTTTGACAGAAAAATTATTTCATGAACACTTTGGCATTAATTTATGGTTATTTATTATGTATCTTCAGTGTGTGGAAAATAATCACACATGAAATGAACAATTACTAGGAACAAATTCATGGTATTTTTCACCTGAAAATTGGTGCTCTAGTTCTTTCTTTTCTTTTTTTTTTTTTTTTTTTTTTTGGAAGGCAGAGAAAGACAGAGTGCAAGCAGAGGGGCAGAGAAGGAGACACAGAATCTGAAATAGGCTCCAGGCTCTGAGCTTTCAGCACAGAGCCCGATGCGGGGCTCGAACTCACAGACCGCAAGATCATGACCTGAACCGAAGTCGGCCACTTAACTGACTGAGCCACCCAGGCACCTCTGGTTCTTTCTATTTAATGTAATAATAACATGTTGAGAGACAAACAATTTTGTCCTCAAGTATTTACTTTTCTAAGACAATACATATCTGGTTTTTAACTATTGCTAATAAAATCATATCTATTGAATATTACAAATATCTTCTACACATCAATGTTTGGCAAGAAGTACAGTAAATAAAATTCTAGAGTTAGTAATGAGAGATCCAGATAGTTAGAGTGTCCTTGGATAAATCACTTTAATAATACTACATAGGCATACAGCATGATGCTGGTGGTGGTCGTTGTCAGGGTATAAACTGAGTGTTTTGCGGTAAATATTTTCAAAAGTACTTTACACATCTTTAACTATTGAATATTAACCACTTTAAATATTAAATGCCTAAATATTTAACATTAATATTAAAATACTAAACAATATGTATATATATATATATATATATATAAAATCCAATATAAAAAAAAGTCAGTGTTATTACCCCCATTTAAGAAATGAAGAAGCAAATACTTTGAGTTGCAAAGAAACTTGGACAAGAAGCTAACCCAGATATTCAGAGCACATCCACAGCATTTATTATAATTTTGAAGTTATTTGCCACTTAAGTTACAAGGATCTTACTTCCAAGTCATATTTGCTTGCACAAAATTAAGTAATTGATTGGTTCAAATAAGTAAAACCTAGAAACGTAGGTTAGAGATAAAACCAGACCGTCAGGATTTCATTTTTATTTATTTTTTCTTTTTTTTTTTAACGTTTATTTATTTTTGAGACAGAGAGAGACAGAGCATGAATGGGGGAGGGTCAGAGAGAGGGAGACACAGAATCTGAAACAGGCTCCAGGCTCTGAGCCGTCAGCACAGAGCCCTACGCAGGGCTCAAACTCACGGACGGTGAGATCATGACCTGAGCCGAAGTCGGACGCTTAACCGACTGAGCCACCCAGGTGCCCCAGCATTTCATTTTTCATGACTGTCTCTTGTCTCCAGTTTTCTCTGCATGCTTGATTCCTACTCTTAAACCCTCCATATCTGTGATACTAGAACGTGGAAGGAGCAGTACATGGGGAAGACCCAGCTAGATCGCATGGCTATGTCAAGGTTACCCGCTGTTGTCCATAAATATGTGTCACTGCCACTTGGGACCAGAGTACATGCTGTCATAGTTCGAATAAATGAGGAGTGGTTTTCTAAGAAAAACAATGTTCTGTTCTTGACATAAAAACCAATAAACATTAAATGCAGTCGATTCTTGACTGCCTGGTGTGCACACGCACATAAATAGATATATGACACCTTTTTAAAATAATATCTAAATGTATTCCTTGTTATTATAATACAAAAATGTAACATACCATCAAAAACACACCTATTCAAAAACTACAACCAATCGTTGCACTAAATTGTAAGTTCACAATCTCTGGGTCTTTTCTATTTCTCTCAATCTGAACCTATATGGCTTCTCATAAAATTTTAAAGTCTATGACCAACAGTAACATTTAATTATTTGTGACATACTCAATTAAAAGTGGTAGATGACACATAGGATGTCTTCAGAGAAAAGTCCCCTTGAGGAGAGTGGAAACGGTAAGGAATGTGTAGGGATTCAGTTCAAATTTTATACCAAATAATTCACTCATGGAAACAAATAGTTGTTGAGCCTACCATGTGTCAGATATTATATGAAGCACTGGGAAACACACAAGGCAGAATATAGCAAAGGTATCTGTTTGCATTGATCTTGTAATCTAGTAAGGGAAGAAGGAAATTAAAGACTCACTAGGTAAACATAGAAGTAAATAAAATGTTATGAGAACAATAAAGCAGGAGAGTTATTTGGGAAGTGACTGAGGGTGAGGTATTAATTTTCGATATCACTGGTCTTGCAGAAAAGTCTGAGAAAGAGAACCTGACTAATGAGGAAGAGCCATCTATATGGAGATCAATGTGAAGACCATTCCAGAAAAGAGGATATAAAATCTTCTAACTCTCAAGTTTTGTGGATTCAAGAAAACAGAAGACTGACAGTAGCAGATTAGGTCACAGAAATTGACAGAGGTCTTGTTTTAGGTCTTGTAAACCAGATGTGAGAATTTAGGTTTTACTCTATATGCACTCTGGGGAGCTAATGGAAATGTGTTAGCAGGCAAAGAATTTATCTGTTTCATATTTGCAATAGGATAATAGATTGTGGTGGTCAATGTAAACATTTCCAATAGGGAAATAGGCTAGGGCAAAATACATGGTTTCTAAGGTGATTAAAATAATAGAGAAGAACAAATATATGTACTATAGGAACAGTAAAGCCTGCTTAACTGTTGAGTCTGGTGGCCAATACCAGAGATAAATCCTAGGTTTAGGGTCTGAGGTATTTAATGAATGGGGTCACTTTAGTAAAGATGTGTTTGGGCACATTTACGTCTTTATGCACAAGTTGAGCAACCAAAACCTATGGCATATACAAGTAAAGGTTTCTTCAAAATAGATATACACGCTAGAGATATAAATTTGGAAACTATCTGCAAATACATTTGAATTTATCTGCAGAGGGAATACAGTCAAAAAAGGAAAGTCCTTCAAAGGCTGCAAAGATGTGCTTCACTGGTAGAGGTCGGATTCCTTGATCCAAGTTTAGCTGCCCCAGATCCTACACAGTGAATTAAGCAAATAGGTCTATTGTCTTCCATGGACACGTATGAAAAAGTACTATGAAGTTACTTCCTTAGGTTTCTAGTGATATAGTGGCCAACTGCCAGTGGTTTCTAGATACTGGTCAGAAGATGGCACTCAGGAGAGGAACTGAGTCAAGAAAGGAAGGCAAGGCCCACATACTCAAGTACAAGAAGCTGAAAACAGAGCAGTGGAGACTTTAGGCCATGAAGAGGAGGGGGTTAAAAATTGGAACTGGACATGCCTAGTCGAAAGTTTATGTTCCAATGACAGTCTGTTTCCTCCTCCTGATATATTGCATAGATCTCTAACATATAATATATCTACATCCATATCTATACAGCTATATTGACTTAGAAATATGGTATCTATCTCCAGGTACCTAGTAAAAACATGTTAATTTGACTTTCCAGTAAGAGAACATTAATATTGCCCTTTTATCACCATAAACTTAGATATTCTAGGGTTTCAAACCTAAAAGCAAAAATCAAGGACATCACAATGCATGATCTGCAGTCAAGGCCAGTAAGGAGGTGAGGAAATGTAAGTTAACAGAATTATTTGTCTTGGTGGAATCAAGATTTGTTCTTCAGCAAACATATTCATGGTTCCATGACCAAGTTCCAAGTACTAGGATAGCCAGCTTATGGCTTGCATAGTTTCCACTTTTTCCTAAGAAAACATTGATCCTTTCTTGCTTAGTTGAGATTTTTTGTTTTATGATCTTCTTCATTTACATATGAATATTGAAAACCATGGCCTTTAGTTGACGTTTAGAAGCCACAGGTTAACCATGGTAATTATCAGTTTATGGTAAATAAACATTCTTGATTTTTTACATGTACAAATTTCTTTGCAAAGTATTGTAATGGAGCCAAAGTCAATTAAAAGAAAGATAAACTGTTTTATAGATCAATGATTATTCAGCCCTTTTCTGTTTTGAGATTTGCTGGCAATGAGTTGTGGAAGGTGTGAAGTCTGAACACTTAGCACTTGCTCTAAGATTCCATATCTGACCTCTCTGTGACCATTGAAATGATGATTCAATGAAAGCCAGCTATATTTTTGAGAAAATTGCTAATAGATTAGTCATTTAGCAATTATTCTGCAGGTCTACTAAAGGTCTTTGTCTGGGGACAGAATGGTAGCCAACACAGTATGTATCTTGACTTCCACCTGCCTAAATCAAATAGGAGCAATAAACCAAGCTAAAAATAACTGAAATACATTACTCAGAATTTATGATATAATTCTAAACTTGCTAATGGAATTGAATACGCTTGCCCTGCAAGAGAAAAGGGTTCTAGAGTTTCATGGCAAAATGTCTAAAGATCAGGAAAATAGGCCAATGAAAGAAGCTACTCAAAAAACAGATCATCGGCAAAACAGTAGTTTCAAGGATCCAGGCAGAAATGGTTCTGCCCAAGGTATTTCTGAAGAAATGTGTCACCTGAGGAATGAGGGAATGGGCTAGCTAGGATCCTATTTTCTAGACTTAAAGACCAGATGCAGTCATTTACATAGTCAACTAACTAAAAAATGCTAAAATTGTGTGTGCACCACGAGAGGAAGTATATGCATATAGAACAAGATAATCTCCGCAGTACTTGGAGAGACAAAATATCCTGGGTCATTACCAGATTCAACTGAGATTTTATGCTTATATTAAAGAAAATTCAAACATCTTAAACTGGATATGCTTTGATTTGTAGTGCTCACCTTTAAGACTGAGTGCTTTAAATTTTAATCTCCATACAATAAAATTCTGGGGTGACCAGGTGTCTCAGTCAGTTAAGCAACTGACTTCTGCCCAGGTCATGATCTCATGGCTCGTGAGTTCAAGCCCCATGTTGGGATCTGTGCTGACAGCTCAGAGCCTGGAGTCTGCTTCCGATTCTGTGTCTCCTTATCTCTCTCTCTGCCCCTCCTCTGCCTGTGTTCTCTCTCTCTCTCTCTCTCTCTCTCTCTCTCTCTCAAAAATAAGCATTAATTTTTTTAAAAATAAAATGAAATAAAATTCCAATAAAATATCAACTTTTTTGTGGAATTACATAACTTTCAAAAATTAAACTATATACAGGTAAAAATAACTTGAAAATACACTTGAATAAGAGATTAAAATATGGGAAATTAGTCTTACAACTTACTAAAATATACTCTAAACTCTGGTAATCAAAAAAGTATGGTCTTTTCAAGGAAATCAAATCAAATCAAAATAAGTTCATGAGTCTCTAATAATTTAAAATGTCATAAAAGTGAATTTAAAATAATCCTGGAAGGATGGATTATTTTATGACTTGTGTTTAGAAAAAGTGGTGGAAATTTTTTTAAACACATCTAATAAAATAAATGAAACCAATTTTCTTAAAGTTAAAAAGTTTTACAGTGAAAAATACTTCCTAGGATAAAAGACAAAGGATATAAGCAAGTAGTATTAAAGAGGAAACATCAAATTAAAAAGGAAATACAATTAGCCAGTTAAAGGAAAATTAAATTAGGATTAACAAGAAATTAAAAGATTAAAAAGGAAGTATAATTAGTTCCTAAGCTTGTGAAAAAGTGATAACACTACATAAAACAAACATAAAAATTAAAATATCAACCTTTTGCCTGTCAGTTAGGGAAAGGTTACAAATTATGACAATGCTGTCTGGGAAGAGAACCTGTTTGCTTGTGTTTGGACAGTCCCAAAATTTGCCACAGCTATCTATACCCATTATGTTTTTTTAATGTGTTTGCCTTTATTTCCCTTATTGTTTGATTCAGTAGGCTATGTTCCACCTGCCACCTAGAATGTGGACTAGGAGACATGTATTAAGGATAGGAAAACAGCCAGTGCTGGCAAAAGGCAACTTGAGTAGAGGCAATTTATCATCGCAGGTTGCTCAAAATTTCCTAAAGAATGTCAGTGGTTTCACTCCATACGAGCTTTTATTATTTAAATTGTCACCATTGCTGGGGCTCCTGGGTGGCTCCAAAGGTTGAGTGTCCAGCTCTTGATTTCAGCTCAGGTCATGATCTCATGGTTGTGAGATTGAGCCCTATGTTGGGCTCCACCCTGAGCATCGGGCCTGCTTGGGGTTTTTTAATCTCTCCCTTTGGCCCTCTCCCCAACCCTGCTCCCTCTCTCTCTCTCTCTCTCTCTCTAAAATGAAAAAAAAAATCACCATTGCTATTACGGTAGGAAATAGAAGAGACTTCAGGCTTTGCACACATACGTTTAGAAAGCCCATCTCAGAAAAGGAGAGTATAAATGTGAAAGTGTTAAATATAAAAATGTAAAAAAATGTTTTAAAAAAGTCTAGTTTCCTTGACTAGAAAGTTACCTGTCATCTTCCTCAATCACCATAGAGGTAATCTCCAGCAATGAGAGGAAATAATTTTAAGTGAATTCGGAATAAATTATTTTGATTTATGTCCTTAATTGCTCTAGGTGACTAATATTAGAGACATGGTTTATAAAGAACAATTTACTTGCTTCACATATTTTTTTTTGGAAAGGCTACATAAATACTATTTTTGATTTTTTCTCTTTAGTTACTACTTCAATGCAGGATGTGGGGAGAGTATTCTCCATGAGTATGTCATGTATTTACATCTTGTGACCAGAAGTACTGGATGCTGTTGTTTCAGGTTATCTTTCCAGGAATGTCTGGAGAGTGAAGAGTCTTAGAATAGAGAGGAGCAGAGGTCATGTTTGATAAATATTTTCGGTATGATCGATAGAAACATATTGTCCCACTCCAAGTCAAAGGCCAGGAGGCTTCCACTCCAGTATGAAATATTTGGGTTCTTACACTCGGCTTCCCTTTCCTGGATAACTCACTGCATGTACAGGAACCTGACCATCTCTATGTCACCCAGGACTTGGGGTTTGAGGAACCAAAGCAAATGCTGGTATTCAACCATGGCTATGTACGTATTAATCTATTTTCTCTGATTCAGTAGGTTTGTGCCTTCTGCCTTCACCCATACAACGAAGGCAACTAGTTTGCTAGTTTGCTAGACAAGTAAAACATCAAACCTTTCGCAGGTCTTGACTTTGGGTGATGAGAATAGAATGGTATACAGATGCATCTTTATGTAAGAGGAAGTACAAAGACCTCATAGATTAATTAAAAAGATTTTAGGGAAGTCCATGGAAAGCAGTGATGAACATGTTCATCAAATTGTATTACTGTATGGGAATAAATGGTCCTCTACTATATTGCCTATGAAAAAGGAAAAATTGAGGAGGTAAGTAAACCCCTTAGGGCTAACAGCATCCGGGAAACTATGTTGTAGGCATCATTCATCAGTGCCCCTGACAGATCTAGGTCCCACTTGGAAGATCCCAAAAATTGTAAGGAACAATCTTTCCAGGGGCACTATGTGTGCCCCTAAAATTGTATTATTTGTTTTTATTTTTTAATGTATTTTTTAAAGTCTATTTATTTTTGAGAGACAGAGAGAGACAGAGGCAGAGTGTGAGCAGGGAAGGGGCAGAGAGAGAGAGAGACAGAATCAGAAGCAGGTTCCAGGCTCTGAACTCTCAGCACAGAGCCCAACGCGGGGCTGGAACCCACAAACCGTGAGATCATGACCTGAGCCAAAGTAGGACACTTAACCAACTGAGACACCCAGGTGTCCCAAAATTTGTTGAAACCAGGTATTAGCTTGCCCCCGCAGCCCCCAAATAAATCTGATGAAATGCACTTTGGGACTGGTCATAGTAATCTTTAAATGTTAAGTAAATACCATCAACAGGTCATGTAGCCTTGACACAATTTCAGACATCTCTCTCAAAAGACACTAACCTTGGTTACCCAGGGGAGCTTCTAATAATTAGAAGATAATTAATTCATTAAGTAAGCACAGAGAGATAACTTCATTCATGATTTAAGCACACACTTTTGGCAAATTTTCTCTGTGAACAGAATCATCCAGTTAGACTAGATGGTACAAAAGTGTGCATCTAGCTTTACCTGAATCGATCCGCAACACCACAGTAGCCCTGGAAGGCCTTAATATCCTGGCCGGGATAGTTAGGGATGATAGAATTGCCCTAAATGTCCTTCTGGCAGGTAAAGGTAGAGACTGGGCAATTGAGACTACATCCTTCTCTCCTTAGATTATTGCCTGGGGTCCAATAAAGCTGGGTCTAGGACTCTGGGAGCAAAGCTCAAGTCAATATTTTAGGTTAGACTCATCCTTCACGAGTCCTATTGAAAGTAGACTTAATTAAATGATGTATGAGATACACTGAATGGATGTGGTACCAGCCTCTGCCAGTCAGATTAATTAGAGTTGCTGAAGAAATGGGAAAATATTACCGGGAGAAATTTTTCCATGGGTCTCTTACATTGCTACAAGTCCCGGGAGTGGGGCTGCTTTTTGGTCCAGACTATCTTTCCAAGAATGATACACTGAATGACCTTGAAGCGAGTGTCTTCCCTACGCCCTGACACCTCTACACCCCAGAGTAAAGAGGGGGTGTGTTCACTGTCTAGCGTGATAAAGATAATGCCTTCCTCTAAGGCAACAGTCCGTAGAATGTTGGTATTTTCTTTTATTTGTCATTTTAACTGGGCGAAGGGATATCCAAATAGCTGGTAAAACATTATTTCTCGGTGTACCTATGAAGGTGTTTGTTGGAAAGGTAAGCATTTGAATCCTTAGACTCCTTTGGCTCAGGTCATCGGCTCAGATCATGATCTCACAGTCTGTGGACTCGAGCCCTGCATCGGGCTCTGTGCTGACAGCTCAGATCCTGGAGCCTGCTTCAGATTCCCTCTCTCTCTCTGTCCCTCCCTCGATTGCTCTCTCTCTCTCTTAAAAATAAATAAACATCATTTTTTTTAATACAAGAAAAGAGCTTTTTATTTTAGATAATTAATTCCCTCCTATATATTCCATGTTAGGCTTGATATAAAGAATTGTTGCTTTTTTTTTTTTTTTTTTCCGTATGGATTTCAGTAAAAATCACCCAAGCTACATTTGTACTACCTGATATTAAAGTCCATACCTCCCTGCTGAAGATTGGACTTTTGATAGTAAATATCAAGTATATATTTGGTTAAATTTTAATGAATCATTTTTATGATTCCTTGGTAATATCCTTTATCAAAAATTATGAAGGTTCTGAGGCTTTATCCTATTAGCAAGTTAGTAATTCGGCTTGCTGCAGCTCTATGGATCCTAGCAGAAGACACAAGACCTCTGAGCCAAAGACAAAGGACGGTTTAGTACTCAGAGCAGTGACAGTAGCTAGAGTAGCCGTATTCGTGCCCCACAGCACACAGGATGGCACAAAGAGGTTTGGCTGATGCGCACACATGCAATGAGTTGTGTAAAGGAAAAGAACTCTCATCTTAGGAAAATAAAAGTTAAAATAAAGTTAAAATAAAAACAGCGTTTGGGGCACCTGGATGGCTCAGTCGGCTAACTCCTTTTTTTAATCTTCCCTCCCCTTTCCATGTGAGCCAAGTAGTTGAACCTAGGACGCTGGACACCCCAGCGAGAACGTAAATTCATGAGAGTGGAAATGACCCTGAGAGGAACACAGAGTAAAAAAAACAGCTCATTGAAGGAACCTTGGAAATGCCTGATTTATGGACAATGCAAAGGAAATACAGTCCTCGAAACTGACCGGAAATGAACAGTTTGGGAAAAGGACTGAATCAGGGGAGTGTAGTATCAGGGACGTGGAGAGAAAAGGGTTTGGAAAGAACGTGGTGTTTAGCAGGGTCGAGCAACTGCAGAAAAAGGACGATTAGCATGAGACGCTAAAGAGGCCAATGGTTTTTGCAATTAGGAGGTCACTGATGACATTTAATCTTGCAAGTCACTGCGTAAATCAGCTAATGAAGACAAAGCTGTCTGGTGCCCCCAGTGTATCGTAATATCAGCCCTACGGTGAATGATATTATCCACAGGGTAACACTTAATGATGAATAGTATTGCGATTAAATTGCTATAGAATACCAATGGGAATGTTCGTCGCAACCCTTTAAATACCAACAGCACGATTAATACTCCAGATCAGACATGGAAGAAATAGATAGTGGTTTGCCACTTACATCACTGTCAAATTTTATGTCACCCTTGGGGGTTCATTGATGTGAAATGAAGTACATTTATTCAAATAGAGTTAGTTCTCTGCTTTATAAGGAATAAGAAACTATTAAAGTGGGCTTCACACAAAGTAAAAAAATGAAGTGTTTTCTAATATGTATATGTTGTTGCCCGTCTACAATTGCTAAGGCTGTTGTTTCTATAATTTGAAGGCTTTTGTAAAGAACTATGATGACAAATGTCGGGCCGCAAACATACCTTTAAGAAAGGTCACCTTTTTTGATCCCTTAAAGAGGTATGCCTTATTATAGATATTTCCTGTAGTAAGAAATTCAATTCTACGTAATTGGGCTGTCATACTGTGAAAGCACATTTTTTTCTCTCAAAACCAAATGTATTTCTAGATTTCCCGGACTACCTTAAGTTTATTTCTACACTTTGAAAGAATAACCTTTAAGTGCTAGACCTATAGAATATAATAATAAATTGTCAATACTTTATTTTGGTGTTTACAATTTGCTTTACACGTCAAAGGGGAATGTATGCGTGTTTAGACCAGAATGTATGCGTGTTTAGACAGACAAATATTGTCTGTAAAGGGATAGAGAGTAGATACTGTGGACTTTTGCAGCCTAAGATCTCTGTCACAATTATTCTTCTCTGATACTACAGTGAGCAAATAGTCATAGACAATATGAAACCTAATGGATGTAGCTGCATCTTAATAACACTTTATTTCTAAAAAACAGGCAGAAGGAAGTGGATTTGGTGGGGAAGACTGTAGTTTGCCAAACTGCTTTGGATAAATATAGCGTTTCCTCCTTGATGGTCATTATGTAGAGTAAGATTGAACCAAATATGTGTGTGGAACACTGAAACCATTAAGGTAGGTAATAGTAAAAGACGTATAATTTTTTTTTATGACAAAATGACTCAGAATATAGCAAATTAACTAAACTGTAGAGCATATTACAACAAAATGAATATGCAACACAGAAAACATTCAAGCAGATGATAGAAATGAAACCAGTATCTTCTGCTTTTCCTAGGAAAGAGCAAAACACTATGTGGTTAATTTTTCCTTTCAAATCGAAATTATTTCTAGGGATAGCAAGTATGGAAAATAGAGACGTTTTAATTTTTAAAGTGAGAAGGTAGGGGCGCCTGGGTGGCTCAGTCGGTTGAGCGTCCGACTTCGGCTCAGGTCACGATCTCGCGGTTCGTGAGTTCGAGCCCCGCGTGGGGCTCTGGGCTGATGGCTCGGAGCCTGGAGCCTGCTTCCGATTCTGTGTCTCCCTCTCTCTCTGCCCCTCCCCCGTTCATGCTCTGTCTCTCTCTGTCCCAAAAATAAATAAACGTTAAAAAAAATAAAAAAAAAAATAAAGTGAGAAGGTATATCAATGAAATACAGCCAGATAAAAGATTAGATGGCAAATTAAGTAAAATAATAATATTAGATGGCAAAGGAAAGAAAATAAATAATAGAAAAAGGAACAAAGGGATAAATTTGCTACAGAGAAAAGCATGAATGCATAGTTTTCCAAAAAGAGTACCTGTGTGTGAAGGGTTGCAAGAGGTAATTATGTTTTAAATATAAAAAACAGGGCACCTGGGTGGCTCAGCTGGTTGAGGATCTGACTTCAGCTCAGGTCATGATCTCACGGTTCATGAGTTCGAGCCCCACATTGGGATCACTGCCCTGTCCCCGCTCATGCTCACTCTCTCAAAAATGAATAAACATTAAATAAGATAAATAAATAAAATAAAAGCTTTAAAACAAATAAAATGTAAAAAACAAAAGGAGAAATGCATAAGTATGAAATGGCTATATAAGAGATAAAATAATTTAAAAAACAATTAAAGATAATTGAGAATTTTTGTATCGTATTTTACCTCTTGGAGATCATTCTGAAAAATTTACATTGGATATTTGCAAGAATGGATTTCATAATGTCCTCTCTATAAAATTCCTCAATGAGCACAAAATCCTGATTTCGCGTTGCTTTCTCCACATGAAGGATGCATCTGTTTCCTCACTTGGTCCTTCTTTTTGCTTGAAAGTGAATAAAAAGACTAGAGCTGGAGCCCCACCATCAAAACACTTCAGCTCAGGTCATGATCTCATGGTTTGTGGGTTTGAGCCGGCGTCGGGCTCTGTGCTGACAGCTTGGACCCTGGAGCCTGCTTCTGATTCTGTGTCTCCCTCTCTCTCTGCCCCTCCCCCAATCACACTCTATCTGCCTCTCAAAAATGAATAATATATATATATATATATATATATATATATATATATAGAACAGCAGGATAAGAGAAATGTGAACCTGCCATGCAGAGGCCTCACTAGCCCTTCTCTGTGCATCTCGGTTCTTAGGTTTTGCAAAACAAACAAATTCAACAACAAACAACAACTTTTTTTTTTTTTAATTGACCTACATTAGCGTGATGGGTGACGTGCTACAAATCATAATCATGACTAAACCGGTGTTGGAGATTGTTGCTTAAGCTCCCTTTCACAGCTGGAGATGGAATATTTTATTACCACCACACATTTACATTCTGACACTAAACATCGATTCAGCACGATGAAACAGACAAACCAAGGAAGAAACAGATGGAAAACAAATCCGAGTCGCCCTGCCTCCATTCTGCTCTTTCGGGTCTACTCAAATGGATCTGTCCTCCCTCCCGGAACACGGTCCACTGGGGCCTGGCACCAGTCTCTTTCCTGAGTGTTTGTTGCTACATCGAGGCCTAATGTGGTGGACAAGCTAGGTGTCCAGCTACCTTAAAAAAAAAAAAACAAAAACAAATAGACACTTGCTGGCAATGGGTGGCATCGTAGTTTCATAGTTGCTTTGGCTATAAATGTGTTGCGTTTTTGAATGCGTTTTTGAATCAGGGAGCAGGGGCGCCTGGGTGGCTCAGTCAGTTAAGCGTCTGACTTCGGCTCAGGTCATGATCTCACAGTCCCTGAGTTCGAGCCCAGCGTCGGGCTCTGTGCTGACAGCTCAGAGCCTGGAGCCTGCTTCCGATTCTGTGTCTCCCTCTCTCTCTGACCCTCCCCCGTTCATGCTCTGTCTCTCTCTGTCTCAAAAATAAATAAACTTAAAAAAAATTAAAAAAAAATGAATCAGGGAGCAAATAGTAGGGGAGTGGCTGAGAATTGCACTGCTTCGTTTCAAACTATAAAATTCCTTTTTTTTTTTTTTTTTTTTTTTGTTCTAAACATTGGAAGCCTGAAGACAAAACCTACAGTAGGTTGTCTAAATTAGGTAGTTGGTGAAAGAGTTCCCAGATGGGAGCAGCCATTTAATGAACTGCTGTTTTTGAATTTTTGTATGATTCTTTGAATTTCCATCCAAACTTTAAGAGGCATTAACAGAAATTATCAGCTTTACCTGGTCACAATTTTTAATTTTTTTTTAACATGTATTTATTTTTGAGCGACAGAGGCAGACAGACGCGAGTGGGGGAAGGGCAGAGATAGAAGGAGACACAGAATCTGAAGCAGGCTCCAGGCTCCGAGCTGTCATCCCGGAGCCCCACGTGGGGCTTGAAATCACAAACTGCAAGATTATGACCTGAGCCAAGGTGGGATACTTAACCAACTGAACCACCAAGGCGCCCCTACCTCGTCGCAATTTTTAAATTCCACTCTTAGATAGCTGCCTGGAGTAAGCAAAACATATGTCCATGCAGAAATTTGTTTCAAATACTCATAGCAGCATTATTTGTAATAGCTGAAATGTAGAAACAATCTAAATGTTGATCAGCTAACCAATGAATGGATAAACAAAATGTGCTATACCCATAACTGAAGTATTATCATTATTATTTTAAATAATAATAATATATAATTTAAAGATATTTAAATATTATATAATCTAAAGCAAAATTATTATTATTATTATTATTTTAAAGGTTACCTATTTATTTTTGAGAGAGAGAGAAAGAACTCACATGAGCAAGGGAAGAGGCAGAGAAAGAGAAAGAGAGGTTCCGCACTGTCAGCACAGAGCCTGACGTGGGGCTCGATCCCATGAACCATGAGATCAGGACCTGAGCAGAAATCAATTGACTTGGGGCACCTGGGTGGCTCAGTCAGGTGAGCCTCTGATTTTGGCTTAGGTCATGATCTCGCGGTCTGTGAGTTCGAGCCCCACATTGGGCTCTGTGCTTACAGCTCGGAGCCTGGAGCCTGCTTCGGATTCTGTGTCCCCCTCTCTCTCTGCCCCTCTCCCACCATGCTCTGTCTGTCTCTGTCTCAGAAAAATAAACATTAAAAAAAATTAAAAAGAAAAAAAGAAATCAACTGACTCAGCTATGAAGGTACCCTAATGAAGTATTTTTTTTTTTTTTTTAATACTGCCATATACTACAGCATGAGCAAATCTCAAAAGTATTATTCTAAGGGAAAGGAACCACATACAAAAGTTCACATGTTTTACAATTTTATTTATAGAAAATATCAGAAAAAGACACTCTAGAACTATAAAACGTAAATTTGTGCCTGCTGAGAGCTAACGGTAAAAAGAAAGAATACCGGTAAGTGGACTCAAGGAACCTTTTGAAGTGATAGAAATCAAAATCTTAAACGGCCTTGTGGTGGTGTTTGCACAATACTGTACATTTACTAACAACCATTACACTATTCACTTAAAACATGCGAATCTTACATGGTATGAATTACATTTCAAATGTATTGTTTAATAAAACTTAAATAAAACTTCCTTTATGTGAAAATGAATACACCCACTAAACCATTTAGAAAGCTACCATGAGAAAAAATAAACTACAAACATAATATGGATTTTTCCCCCACACGATATCAAGGACCCTTTGCATGCTATTTTGTATTACAAGTAAATGTTTCCCTGGGAGTAAATCTTATCATCAAGCAGGATATGATTCTCTGGTCATGACTCTTTGAGATGCATCTATTCGTTATTATCTCAGACACAGACAAATGCTTCATTGTCCGGCCTCCCATTGTGTCAATTTCTTACATGCAATGGTTTCGATACTCGCCTTTACTACTGGTGGAGCCATGGGGTGAATGACAGACCGATAACATTCCGATAGAAACTCGGGAAAGTAGCCAGATGGGCCACAGTGGTAAAACCCAAACTGAGATGTAAACCAAAATTATAAGGATAAATAAAGATGTGGCAACTGAATTTGGGGTAAATCCAAATATTCATAATGCTAAAGGTTTGCTCCAAGGGTGGCAGCTTAGCTCTCAAATAGTAAGCTACACCCAGGGATGGGTAGCATGAGAGGGAGAAGCAGACACGATTAGACTGCATTAGCAACAATAATTCTTGAAGTGCCGTTTCAAGTTTTCTGTGACTATCCACACCTAAGTAAGGCAAACAGTCATCAGGGGTTCCGGTACCAAGTCCAGGAAATTCCATTAAGGGACAGCCAGTACTCAAGGATAAAAATTGTGATACTTGAGACCAGATAGTATGAATCTCGACATATGTCTTAAATGGTGAGTTGTTGTTTACCTTGAACCTACTTTATGATGCAAAAAGTCTTCTTAGTCTCGTGAGGTAGGCTGAAAAATCCACAACCCCCTTTCCCCCCATATTTCCACAGCTTAACTCTTGGAATCTGTGTTACCTTCCTTATATGGCAAAAAAAGGAGGGCTGTTTGCAAATATGATTAATTCTGGGATCTTGAGATGGAGAGATTGTCCATATTCTCTGGGTGGGTCCTAAGTGCAATCAAACATATTCTTCTAAAAGGAAGGCAAAGGGAGATTTTATACATAGGTGAATACATACCAGAGAGGAGAAGTGGGATGAAAATGGGTCAAGGAGAAATTTGAAGATACTGGTTTGAAGCTTGTAGTGATGCAGCCACTTGCCAAGGAAAGTCAGAAACTAGAAGTGGCAAGGCCTCCGGAGACAGGAAGATCCTGGTGACACCTTCATTGCAGCCCAGTGGTACAGATTTTGGAGTATTGGCCTCTAGGACTAAGAGAGAATACATTTCCTTTTAAGCCACTACGTTCATGGTAAGTTGCTATAGTAACGACAAGAAATACAGCTCACAAAACTGTTATGACACTACTGAACCTAAAATGAAGGCACTGAACTGGGCCTCCCACTAATCCCCAAATTCCTTTTCTGAAGGATAATATTCAGAGACTGTATTCTTATAGGAAAAGGATTTCAAAATATTACGGATCAATCATGAACCAATTTATTGCAGCGCTCTACCAGGTCGATCATAAGCATGCCTCAATCTTTGTATCCTGGGGCTAGTGATGTGTGTGTGTGTGTGTGTGTGTGTGTTCGGCGTCTTCAGTTTTCACTGCTGGGTCAACACAGGACTGTAGTGCATGTTGCAAATGTATGCACAGTACGAAACGGCTCTTGCCAAAGAAGTCATTTCCGTGTACACATGCTCTATAATGAGCATTTCCTGTCATTTATTTGAGCAGAGTAATAAAGGCATCCCTTTTACCCTATGGGCACTTTTTTTTTTTCAGTCAACTAAATTAAATCCTACTCGTATCTCCTAGTCTCCCAATTATTTTTATTGCTTGCTTTACTTCTCTCTCCAGTTTACTTTTTGCCCATTTAAAATTGGGAAATTAACTATCAAGTGAGTGTTTGCCTACACCATACAGATGAGACACATAGCTTGCCTAAGATCACCAGGGAATTGTTTATTCTACTTTGTTAGATCAGTAATAAGACTCAGTTTTTAAATAAGCGTAATGGCGCATACACAGCCAGACAAATGCTATCCTTTGACATAGTTACAGCAGGTGGAGTACTCATTCTGATACTTGCTCTAAACAATTCCACATTTTCTTTGCAGCAACAGCCTGCAATCGGTTTTTCAGGTTAAACGATAAAATGAGTATCCTGTTATTTGAAAGTTGTAATTCGTTTCACTTTGGACAAGAACAATATCCAAATTTATCAATTATTAATTTTCATCCATTTATGAAATTTTGATCTTTATTCTAAGGATCTTTGTTTACCATATTTGAGACTATTTTAAATGAACGTTTGGTCTTAAAACGATCTAATCTTCCTTCTAGTAGTGGTTACTTAGAAACAGCTATGTCCTCTGGTTGAGTCCTTATACCCAAGCAGGAAAGCCTGGATTTGGAGCCTCTGGGAACCCAGGTTTTAGAGAAGCTCCCTGGATTCCAAGTCCCTCTCTGGTTCCTGGAGCCAGTTAGTCCCTAGTGTGGATCAGACAGACTGCTCTGAGCAACTAATAGAACACGTGGCCCAGCTCCTATTTCTCTTCTTTGACTCTTCACCCTTCTACTCCCTTTCCTCCTGGGAACCTTCAGGTGCTCAAGAGATAGGGGGGTTGGCACCCATCGTATGGCACCCTACCAGAATGGTATTGCTACACTGGTTTCGGGTAAGAATTGCTTTGGAGACAGGCCCATAGGTTCCCACCCACCTCTGCCTTCTGTCTGCACTCTTCTGTGGCTCGGTGTACAGGTCAGCCACCCCTTCTGCAGTCTTGGCCCAAGGTCAGGCCGACATGGGGTCTTTTCCTCTGCAAAGCCCTCAGGCCCTTTGGGTCCACAGCAGTGGTGTTCCCAGGGTGTTTCTATGAAGGAAAGACTTGGTTATGCTTGTTCTGTCCATGGTCCTGACCATTCTTGCCACTCTCGAAGTATAAGGGAGTCCTGTGTCCTCAAACATTGAAAGACACCCTTTCTGTAGCCTAAAGTGCTCTAGACTAGACATGGTTGAAACATGCATATTTGTAAGTTTACTCTATGAAATTTAATTAACATGGCAAGGGAATAAATTACCATTCACATGTTCCCACACAGTTTTGGCATGATTTGCACTTGGGGTTGTCAATAATGAACAAGGGACAACTTTTGAGAAAGTCGCTGTTGCAAAATGGATACAATAGATGAGGCATCATAAATAATAATGTAATAGCATTAGATAAATGGTATTAGGGAACAACAAAGGCAAGAAGATGTATACTGTTTCAATACAAATAGGGTGCAGCAAGCCCTGGGATGAGTAATAGCACTGCTACCTTCTCCTTAGGTGGGAGGCATGGAATTATGAGGAAATTGTACTTTTCAAAATAAAGAATATGCAAAGAAGTTTCCTAGACATAGAAGAAGAGGTTACTTAGACACTACGAAGACTTCATCTGCATTTGATTGGATATTAAACAAATATGTAGGAGAGTACTTTTTTCTCGACACATCATTTTAACCTTCACCAATAATCATTATACTTTTCATGATCCCACAAGTTGAAAAAATATTTTTTAAGCCAAATTGTTCGTTTAGACAATGGCCCTACCCATACAAAAATATTTGGTGATATACTTTATATCACCTGTCTAATATACTTTAGACAGGCTTGTACTCTACATAAACAACTATACTGACTCCAGGTTCACACGATAGTATATGTGATTTGCACTGTAATTCATCCATCTAATAAATAATTTTTGAGTTCTAACTGTTAGAACTTGTTTGTTGCAGACAACAAAGAGGAATGTATTTTATAAGAACATCCTCTCTGGATTCAGGCCTTGGTGAAGTAAAGAGTAAGCTGTTCAAAGAGCTGAGGACAAATCATTACAGGCAGAAGGAGTGAAAAATTACAAAGCCTCCATAGTTGGAGCTAAGTAGCTGGTGCGGCTTATTCAAATTATTTTGTAATCTGAGCATCAGCACAGGTCATTGAGCTGGCACAGCAGAGTCAAGATCGTAATTTGTTTTAGAAAGATGGGAAAATATTGGAATATTTTGAACACAGTACATTTTCATAACCTGACTTATATTTTCAAATGATAACTTTAGTCCTGACACAGAAATACTGTATAGAAGGCAAAGTGGGAGCAAGGAGACTTCTAGGGATCTTTTGTTTGTTAAGGTGAAATATGTTCATGACTTTGTGTAAGGTGGTAAATCTTAAATAATTGACCAAAGGCAGAGGTGAAAAAAATCTTTTGGAAAGCTGGATGTTGGATATGAAAGTAAAAAGAGAAGAATGCCTCTAGAATTTTCTCTGGAACAATTAAGTAAACAGAGTGCCATATTCTGAGAAGTCAAAGCAGAGATAGGAGGGAAGGAATTTTTGTGTTTGTTTATTTATTCAGAAAAGGATGAAACTTGGTAGTACTGTCTTAGATATACTGAATCTGGCCATCCTATTAAACACTGAAATAAAAATGAGAATTAAGCATTTAAAGTTTTAAGTCTAGGGGTCAGCTTAAAGAGCAATTCCATGGGTATAAGTCTGAAAGTCCTTAGCAGAGAGATGGAATTAAAAGCCATAAGATGATATGAGGTCTTCTAGGGAACAACTAGGAGAACAATTAATGAGCCACAGGGCACTCTCTTGAGGGAGAAAAGGGGGGGTAAGCAAGTTAGAAAGAGAGAGATGGATTGGTCTGTTATGTAAAAGATCGACAAGGAAGGGACTTCAGAGTCAAGCAAAGAAAGAATTTTAAGATAAAGAGAGCTATAAATTCTGTCAAAAGTTGTCAGAAGGTAAGAGGATAAGCACCCTAAGAATGGTCATGGAAATTGGAAACATGGGAATTGTTAGTGTTCTTGAAAAGAATAGTGATCACCTTTGTGGAGATGAAAGTGTAATTTAAATAGTTTCAAACTGAGTACAAGTTAAGGTAAAAATTTATAGGCATATAGCAGTATATTTGTTATAATGTGTTTTATGTAAAAATGAGTTGAAAGAAAAAAATGGTAAAATAAAAGGAGCCTAGATTCTTAGTAAGTACAACATGCATGGAATATATAGTCACCATACATACCCACAGTATGTCTTTCATACTTTTCAGCAGAGTTAATGAGAGAAATAATTGTTGATGGACTCTTTTGTGAAAAATACTTTTTTGGAGGATGCCATGTACGATACTGAAAAGACAGGAGGGTGACAGTTAAGTTGGTAGACTGGTGGGAGGACCTTATTCTTCAAACACAGCTAGATAAATGCCAAATCATTCTGAATACCCAAGAAATCGATCTGAGGACTGACAGAATCAACTGCACAATTAGAGAGAGAGAAGAAGTCACATCATAGAAGATAGGAGGCATGGAGGTAAGATTTGGGGGAGAAAAGGATCACAGGTGTTGCAGAGAGGAGAGACCCCTGATCACCGTGAAAGAGAGACAGAGACAGAGAGACAGAGAGAGAGCACAGTGCACAAGGCATTACAGAAAGAAAACACTTCCCCAAAGCCACTGACTGGGAAAATGGGAGGAACTGATTATCATGAGTTTTCACAACTAGCAGAGCTCAACAAATGAAGTTTTAGGACTTCATGTCATGTTGAGCCCAGCTCCTGTGGAGAAGGAGGTCACAGGTTCAGGAGTGGATGGTGCAATCTGAGGATCCTCTGAATACACTGGGACAGATGGCTCCTCCTTTTTGGAGTGCACATGGGAGAGGTGGCATTGCCTCTCTGGGGACAAAAAAGCTAGAAAGCACCATTGTACTCCCTACTTCTTAGCATAGGGACAGAGACACCTGCTGAGTATGGCTAACATGGACCCCGGTGTTTTGCTACACTTTAAACTCCAAGCTTTTTTGCATTGGCATGACTCCCCCTCTGGAACAAACCTGCACCGACCCCAGGGTGGCAAGTCCCTCCCCCAGAGGACCAGCAAGGGCTTTGCACTGTGTCAGGTGCCTAAAGTTTAGAGTTTTGAAACTTAGGTGGCATGCCTGAGATAAAAACACAGGTGCACTGTGCTACTGGGTGGGCAAATGGCCCAGACACAGTCAGAGTGAAGGCAGAGATCTGAAGGAGACCTGGGGGAGATTGTTAACTCTTCTGGGAACTCCCCCCTCCAGAGACAAAGGAGAGGCCTGGTGCCATTTTTCTCCCCTGCTCATTAGCATGGACTTATTGAAGTGAGCAGAACAGTGCTGACAGTGGAAGACTGAGCCCTTTACACCAAGCCCCACCACCCCCTCACCCTGCACTCTGCAGGTTTTCTTTACCAGGAAGAATGTGCATGAGAACATGAGCATGCGCATGAGCAGCAGGCCTTTTCCCCAGAAGACCAGCACAAACCCCTTCATGCACCAAGTCTATTGATCACAGAGTGTTGCAAAGCTTTGGCTCTAGTGGAAATAGCATCAGGCCTCTTAACACGCAGACCAGCACACACTTAGTTAAAACACACCACACTTAGGGAAAAATCCAAAAACTCCCCAGCGCAGGCCAAAAGAAACTGCAGAGGACAGACCTGAGGGAAACAGCAGCCAACACACAGCAGCAGAGTGCACACAGCAGACACCAAAAACCCTTCCTGAAGCAGCAGTCCCTGGACAGTGTATGACTTCTTCTTCATAAAGCCATTGCTCTCAGAGCAGGAAACATAATAGGCTTTCCTAACACACAGAAGATACAGAGCTAGAGAAAATGCCAAGACAGAGGAAGGACAGGGAAAAGTCATCTATCTAATCAAAAGAGGTATAAATGATATACCTGATACAGAATTTGAAACAAAAATCATAAGAATACCAGCTGGGCTCGAGAAAAGCATGGAAGACGCCAGGAATACCCTTACTGCAAAGAAAAAAGGCTTAAAAACTAGTCAGTTAAAAATAAAAAATACTGTAACAGAGATGTGAAACCAACTGTATGAAATGACCACAATGATTGAAAAAGCAGAGGGACAAATAAGTGATATAGAAGATAAAATTATGGAAAAAAAAAACTCGAAGAGGGAAAGAAAAATATTGGGTCACTAATGTAGATTTAGGGACTTAGTGACTTCAGAAAGCATAATAATTTTTGTATCACAGGAGTTCCAGAAGAGGAAGAGAGGGGAAAAAGGGACAGAAGGTTTATCTGAGAGAATTATAGCTGAATACCTCCCTAATCTAAAAAGGAAGCAGACATCCATTTCCAGGAGACACAGAGAACTCCCATCAAAATCAAAAACAGCAGGCCCAAACCATGACATATTGTAGTAAAATACGCAAATATAGATATAAGGGAAAAATTACTAAAAGCAGCAGGGGGAAAAATGTAACTTACAAGGGAAGACAAATAAGGTTAGAAACAGATCTCTTCACAGAAAGTTTGTAAGACAGAAGGGAATGGCATCATATATTCAACATGCTGAATGAGAAAAATATGCAGCCAAGAATATTCTATCCAGCAAGGCTGTCATTCAGAATAGAAGAATAGATGAAGAGTTTCCCAGACAAACAAAAATGAAAGGACTTGGTGACCACTAAACCAACTCTTCAAGAAATATTAAAGGGGACTCTTTGAGTGGGAAAGAAAGATCAAAAGCACCAAAGAATAGAAAGGAACAGAGAAAATCTCTAGAAACAACGACTTTACAAGTAATATAATGGCACTGAATTCGTATCTATCAATAATCACTCTGAATGCAAATGGACTAAATGCTCCAATCAAAAGACATAGTGTGTCAGAATAGATTCGAAACAAGAACAACACCAAGACTCATCTATATGCTGTCAACAAGAGATTCATTTTAGAAGTAAAGATGTATGCAGATTAAAAGTGAGGTGATAGAGGACCATTTATCATGCTAATGGACTTCAAAAGAAAGCCAGAGTAGCCATACTTATATTAGACAAGCTAGGTGTGAAAACACAGACTGTAACAAGAGATGAAGAAGGCATTATATCCTAATTAAGGGGTCTGTCCATCAAGATCTAACAATTGTAAATACTTGTGCCCCCAACTTGAAGGTCACAAATGTATTACACAATCAATAATAAACATAAGGAACCTCAGTAATAATAATACAGCAATAAGAGGGGACTTTAATAATCCACTTATAACAAATGGCCAGATCATCTAAGCAGAAAATCAATAAGGAAACAATGGCTTTGAATGACACACTGGACCAGATGGACTTAACAGATATATTCAGAACATTTCATCCCAAAGCAGCACAATACATTTTCTTTTCGAGGGCACATGGGATATTATCTAGAATAGATCACACACTGGGTTGCAAATCAGCCCTGAACAAGTACAAAAATGTTGAGATCATACCATGCATATTTTCCAACCACAATGCCATGAAACTTAAAGTTAACCACAAAAAAATATTTGGAAGACCACATATACATAAAGGTTAAAGAATATCCTACTAAAGAAAGAATGGGTTACCCGGTAAATTAAAGAAGAAATTTAACGATACATGGAAAAAATTGAAAATGAAAACACGATGACCCAAACCTTTGGGATGTAGCAAAAGTGTCATAAAAGGGAAGTACAGAGTGATACAAGCTTACCTCAAGAAATAAGAAAATCTCAAATACACAACCTCACCTTATGTAAAAGGAGCTAGAGAAAGAAAATCAAAAGAATCCTAAAGCCAGCAGAAGAAGAGAAATACTAAAGGTTAGAACAGAAATAAACATTATAGAAACAAAAACCCAGTAGAACAGATCAATAAATCTAGGAGCTGGTTCTTTGAAAGAATTAATAAAATTCATAAATTCCCTAGCCAGACTTATCAAAAAGAAAAGGGAAAGGACCCAAATAAATAAAATCATGAATGACAGAGGAGAAATAAGAACGAACACCACAGAAATACAAACAATTATAAGAAAATAATATTAAAAAATATATACCAACAAATTGGGCAATCTGGAAGAAATGGATAAACTATAAATGTAACTGAAACAAGAAGAAACAGAAAATTTGAACAGATCCACAACAGAAAAGAAATTGAGCCAATAATCAAAACCCTCCCAACAAACAAAAATTCAGGACCAGATGGCTTTGCAGGGGAATTCTACCAGGCATTTAAAGAAGAGTTAATACCTATTCTTCTCAAAATGTTCCAAAAAAATGGAAATGGAAGGAAAACTTCCAAATTCATTCTATGAGGCTAATATTCTCTTGATTCCAAAGCCAGGCAAAGACCCCACTATAAAGGAGAGCTACAAGCCAATATCCCCGAAGAACATAGATGCAAAAATTCTCCACAAAATACTAACAAATCGTATTCAACAGTACATTAAAAAAAATTATTCACCATGATCAAATGGGATTTATTCCCAGGATGCTGGACTGGTTAACTATTTTCAAATCAATCAGCATCATACACCATATAAATAAAAGAAAGGATAAGAACCATATGATCCTGTCAATAGATGTAGAAAAAGCATTTGACAAAATATAGCATCCATTCTTGATAAAAAAAAAAAATCTTCAACAAAGTAGGGATAGAGGGAGCATACCTCAACATCATTAAGGTCATATATGAAAGACCCAGATCTAATATCATCCTCAATAGGGAAAAACTAGGATCTTTTCCTCTATGGTCAAGAAGAAGACAGGGATGTCCACTCTCACCATCGTTATTTAACATAGTACTAGAAATTCTAGCTTCAGCAATTAGACAACAAAAAGAAATAAAAGACATCCAAATCAGTTAGGAAGAAGTCAAATTTTCACTATTTGCAGACGACATTATATTCTATGTAGAAAACCTGAAAGACTCCACCAAAAAAATTGCTGGAACTGACAAATTCAATAAAGTCACAGGATACAAAATCAATGTCCAGAAACCTGTTGCATTTCTATACACCAATAATGAAACAGCAGAAAAAGAAATCAAGGAATTGACCCTAAGTGCAATTGCACCCAAACCCATAAGATACCTAGGAATAAACCGAATGAAAGAGGTAAAGGATCTGTACTCTGAAAACGAGAGAACACTTACGAAAAAAATTGCAGAGGACACAAAGAAATGGAAAAAAAAAACGTTCCATTCAAATGGGTTGGAAGAACAAATATTGCTAAAATATCTATTTTACCCAAAGTAATCTACACATTTAATGCAATCTCTATCAAAATACCACCAGCATTTGTCACAGAGCTAGGACAAAACAATTCTGAAATATGTATGGAGCCACAAAAGACCCCGAAGAGTCAAAGCAATCCTGTAAAAGAAAAACAAAGCTGGAGGTATCACGATACTGGATTCCAACTTACGTAACAAAGCTGTAATGATCAAAATAGGGTGGTACAGGCACAAAAATAGTTTTGTTTTTTTTTTAATTTTTTTAACGTTTTATTTATTTTTGAGACACAGAGAGAGAGAGAGCATGAATGGGGGAGGGGCAGAGAGAGAGGGAGACACAGAATAGGAGGGAGGCTCCAGGCTCTGAGCCATCAGCCCAGAGCCCGACGCGGGGCTCGAACTCACGAACTGCGAGATCGTGACCTGAGCCGAAGTCGGACGCTTAACCGACTGAGCCACCCAGGCGCCCCACAAAAATAGTTTCATAGATCAATGCAAGATATTAGAAAACCTACAAATGGACCCACAAATATGTGGTCAACTAATCTTTGACAAAGCAGGAAAGATTATCCACGGGAAATAAGACAGTCTTTTCAATGAATGGTGTTGGGAAACCTGCACAGCCATATGCAGAATGAAACTGGACCACTTACACCATACACTAAAATAAATTCAAAATGATGAAAGACCTAAATATGAAACAGGAAACCATCAAAATCCTAGAGGAAAGCACAGGCAGCAAACTCTTTGACATTGGCTGTAGCAACTTCTTAGTAGATACATCACCAGAGGCCAGGGAAACAAAAGCAGAAATGAACTGTGAGGACTTCATCAAGATAAAAATCTTCTGCACTGCAAAGGAAACAATCAACAAAACTAAAAGGCAATTGACAGAACAGGAGAAGATATTTGCAAATGATATATCTGATAAAGAATTAGTATCCAAAGTCTATCAAGAACTTATCAAACTCACACCCAAAATAATCCCAAATAATCCAGGTAAGAAATGGGCAGAAGAGATGAATAGAATTTTTCCAAAGAACATACGTATGACCAAAAGACACATAAAAAGATACTCAACATCTTTCATCATCAAAATACAAATCAAAACCATAATGAGATATCACCTCACACCTGTCAGAATGGCTAGAATTGACAACACAGGAAACAATAGACGTTGGGGAAGATGAGGAGAAAGGGGAGCCTTCTTACACTGTTGATGGGAATGCAAATTGGTGCAGCCACTCTGGAAACCAGTGTGGAATTTCCTTAAACATTTAAAAATAGAACTACCCCATGACCTAGCAATTGCACTACTAAGTATTTAGGCCAAGGATGGAAAAATATTGATTTGAAGGGACACATGCCCCTCGATGGTTATAGCAGCATTACCAGGAATAGCCAAATTATGGAAGGAGCCCAAATATCCATCCACTGATAAATGGATACAGAAGATGTGGTATACATATACAATGGAATATTACTCAGCCACCAAAAAAGAGTGAAATGTTGTCATTTGCAGTGACATGGATGGAGCTAGAGTGTATTAGTCAAAGAAAGACAGATACCGTATGATTTACCTCATATGTGGAACGTAAGAAACAAAACACATGAATTTAGGGGAAAGAAAACGAAAAGAGAGGGGCAAACCAAGAAACAGACTCTTAACTCACGATTACAACCTGAGGGTTGCTGGGGAGGAGGTGGGCAGGGTGATGGGCTGAATGGGTGATGAGCATTACGTAGGGTACAGGTTGTGATGAGCACTGAGTGTTGTACAGAAGTAGATTTTACTCCTGAAACTAATATTAAATCATGTATTAACTAACTAGAATTAATTAAAACTTGAAACATTAAAAAAGAACTTCAACTAAAAAAAGAGATAAGATGGTGTCTTTTTACCTTGAGGTGAAAATATTTTGAGTGGATTCTAAAAACTCCCACCTCCAATCTAAAATTTAAATGATAATGATCACACTTTCAAGCTTCTGGATTTTAATTTAGAGAGAGAGATTGAAAATTAAACGCAAAATATCACAAACTTTGAATCAATACTTTTTATATGAATAACACTGTGGATGTGCTGTGCCACTAATAAAAAAATAAAAATGTTTATAATTGACATACACCGCTGTTATTCTCAAGAGCAAATCTTCATTAATTAAAAGAGATTAAACTCCTATGAGTGGCAGTTCCTTCTCTCACCTGGTAACCTTAATTACAAATGATTTGATCAAGAGGGACATTCTTTACGAAGTATTAACCAGTGCAGAATGGACCTGGGATGAGAAAGTTCCTAGTCTTCTCATGTGTCATTAGGGGTGTACGTAGAGAAAGACTAAAAACAACAATAACAACAACAAGAACAACAAAAGTGAACTCTAGCCCCAGCTTGGAAATCTAGCCACTGACTTCCAGAATCCTGCTTATCCATGTAATGCTTTACGTCCTAGTGCTCGCACCCCCTCTCCCTGGAAAAAACAGCCAAGCTATGGGGAGTTAAACATCATTGTTAGCACATCCACTCTCTGCCATCATCTCGATAAGAATCACGACTGGATGTGAAAAACTGTTCTATCTGGAGACCAAGGGTGAGGTGGGAACAGGAGAGCATACTGGCTTATCTTAGAACACTCTATCCCTAGTAAATGTGTTTCTTCTAAGAACAGAGGTGTTTGTATCTTTCACGTAGTTTAACCAAATAGGCTAGCTAGAAGCATGGAAGAGCGCGGTTTTTTTGTTTGATCATGTAGGTTTTCCTAAATCAGTTTCAGGATTTAAGGTGAGGGACAGTTAGGCTAAGTTTTCATGCATTTGCTGGAAAGCAATGTATACCATGGATTCACGTGTTCCATCAGATACTTGATTTATTACAGGACTTTTTACACAGAGTAGGCCACCTGGTCAACTGTGACACAGTAAACAATTCACCAAACTTATCATGTGACCCCACTCTTGCTAATAATTTAATTGCATCTTGCTAAGCCAATATCCAATCTTTATGTTTGTCAACTTGGTGCATTTTAGAATGCAGTGACGAAATAAAAGGGGTGCCTGGGTGGCTCAGTAGGTTAAATGTCTGACTTCTGTTCAGGTCATGATCTCACAGTTCATGGGTTCGAGCCCTGTGTCAGGCTCTGTGCTGACAGCTTGGAGCCTGGAGCCTGCTTTGGATTCTGTGTCTCCCTCTCTCTCTCTGTCCCTCCCCTGCTTGTGCTCAGTCTTTCTCTCCCTCAAAATTAAAAATAAAAAAAAAAACATTAAAACAAATTAAAAAAAAAAAAAAAGAAAAGGAAAATGAGGTCCCACGGTTGGAAAAGGAAGTGCTTATACAATAAATTAAAAATGAGAATCCAAAGAATGGGAAGGACATCAGGAAAGTGTACTATCAAGAAAGCCAAAATAAGAGTGTGCCAAGAATAAGTGTCCTCCATACCCCCAGGACAGCGAGAGAAATGACAGTTCCTCTCTCTGGCATAAAGAGACATGAAGTTCCTGCCAAGAGGCAGAAATCAAGAACCACACTCTCTCCTCAAAATCAGAGCCTGCTGTAGGGTTTCTACACATGACAAGCTGAAGAAGAAGTTACAGGTTTTATGCCGTTGCCCTCTAGGGAAGCGGAATGACACAGATAGTCTCTCATAAATAGAATATGAGCCACTGGCTTGATATCATATCTGTATTATCCACATGTAACCATTTAGCAAAAGTTCCAAGACACCTATGATACTATTGGTTCCCAGGATTGAGTGGAAACACTTAGAAAGCCACCAAAATATAAGAGGAAAGAAAATAGAAAAGGAATTGAAAAACTAAATGACACAAGACCAAAAACATAAAGCACAGAATAATGTCTCCTAAGTTGGATTTCCAAAAAAAAAAAAAAACAAAACAAAACAAAAAACATTTAAAAACACATAAAGAATGTTAACGCTAAAAACGCCACCCATATCTACAACAATATGAATTTATTCTGGGTCAGATGAAAGTCCTAGAGGGAAAAGTAACACAACTTTAAGTATTTTTAGGATTCTCCAAGAGGCAAAGGAAGGAAAAATTACCCCCCCCCAAAAAAAAGAGAGAATATGAAGTTATTAAACAGGCAGCAAAAACAATGTATATTAAGATACTTTTTAATCTTAGTAACTTACAGCTACTGAAATGTTTTCAAAAGTTGATCGTCACAATGAACCATGTGCAGGATTAGAAACACGCGTGTTAATCAACTGCAGGGTGTTACAGAAGTAATCTAGTTGGCATTACAAAACAGCAAGGGGTTTCAGTTTTTTAATTTTTTTTTTCAACGTTTCTTATTTATTTTTGGGACAGAGAGAGAGCATGAACGGGGGAGGGGCAGAGAGAGAGGGAGACACAGAATCGGAAACAGGCTCCAGGCTCTGAGCTATCAGCCCAGAGCCTGACGCGGGGCTCAAACTCACAGACCGCGAGATCGTGACCTAGCTGAAGTCGGACGCTTAACCGACTGCGCCACCCAGGCGCCCTGAGTTTTTAAAGAACTTAAAGGAGATGCTAGAAGACTCTACTTAAGCGAGGAATCAAAGGTTCCCAAGGACAAGGTCTAAAATATTAAAGATTGGCGCAAGCAAATAGTATATGCAACATACATGTAAATTCATTTAACTATTGACTGTAAAACCTTGACTAGTGTTTTGTATTTACAAGGCAAAGCTATCTCTCTAGACAGCAATAACACAAAAAATAATTGCAGAGAAGGTGCCTATAAGAAGTTAAATTTTGCTAAGAACCTTGCTTTATTCAGGAAGAGGAGAGTGGTACTGAATAACTTTAGACTTTGTTAGAGACATTGAAAATTTGATTAAACATGTTAACATTTTAAGGTAACAAGTAAACAATTGAAATTTTCTCTATATCTTCCAAATAAGCAGAGAAAAAATAAAAATATATATAAAAATGGATCAATCCAACTTTAAGCAAGAGAAATTGAAGAGACACCCAGAAACATGAAAGCAAATAGGAAATATGAGCTATTATGTAAGAAATAATTATAAATATGTAGGGAAATATAACTAGGACAATTTCACCAATTAAAAGAGACAGATTGCATTAAAACTTTTAGGTACAATTAAGCAATGTTTAAAAGAGATGTAACTAATAAAAAACATGGAACATTTAAAAAGTAAAGATTGAAAAAGATATATCAGGGGAGACTGGGTGGTTCAGTTGGTTAAGTGTCCGACTTCAGCTCAGGTTATGATCTTGTGGTTCATGAGTTTGAGCCCCACGTTGGGCTCTGTGCTGACAGCTCAGAGCCTGAAGCCTACTTTGGATTCTCTCTCTCTCTCTCTCTCTCTCTCTCTCTCTCTCTCTCTCTCCGTCTCACAAAAATGAATAAACGTTAAAAAAAAAGAAAAATGTATCAACTCATTTATTTTCTATATCAACTTGACTGGGCCACAGTGCCCAGATATTGGTCAGCATTTTTCTAGAAATTTCTGTGAAGGTGGCTTTTGATTAGATTAACATTTAACTCAGGGTGCCTACGTGGCTCAGTCAGTTAAGTGTCATCTGACTCTTGGTTTTGGCTCCAGTCATAATCTCACAGCTCATGAGATTGAGCCCTGCGTTGGGCTGGAGCTGAAAGCACAGAGCCTACTTGGGATTCTTTCTCTCCCTCTCTCTCCCTGTCACTCGTCTCCCCCTTTTTTCTCTCAAAATGAGTAAATAAACTTAAAAAAAATTAAATTTGCAGCAATCGAGTGAAGCAGATTGATCTCCACCCAATCAGTTGCATCCAATCAGTTGAAGGCTGTATTGCAACAAATACTGACCTCCTTTGAACAGGAAGGAATTCTGTAGCTTACAACCTTTCAATTCAAACCACAGCTCTTCTATGTTTTTCAAGCCTGCCTGTCTTTCCCCACCATATTTTGGACTTGGATGTCCACAATCATATGTGCCAATTCCATAAAAATAAATATCTCTCTCAATTTCTCTCTTTCTCTGTCTCTGTTTCTCTCTCTCCCTCTTTCTCTCTCCACATATCACCTGCTGATTTCGTTTTCTGAACCTGACCAATACACGAACACAAATGTGTCCGTATTAAATTATGAAAAATGATTTTTCAAACTAAAAGTCACTGAGGACTAGTCAACCATAACCAATTTACAGCTCCAAACTGTGTATCTTTCCGGGTTTCACCAGAGAAGCAGAATTAAGGCTACTGTTAGATAGATGATAAAGATAGATGATAGATAGATGATAGATAGATAGATGATCAATAGTGATAGACAAATGACAATGATGATGATGATGATGATAGATAATAGATGATAGATAAATAACAATAATTCTGCCTCAGAAAAAGATTGACAGATGGAAGGGAGAGAGGGATTACGGGTTTTGTTCTTGTGCATTTGTGGGAGCTGGTTAAGCAGTGTATCTAAGGCCATTGTCTTCACATGCTGGAGCTTGAAGCCCACAGGGTAGGTGATGGGTGGTTAGGATGGCAAGATGGATGTCATGCCAGGCAGATCAAGAGCAGCATGGAGACTCCAAGCATGAGATGGAACTTCATGAATTTCTCATTCAAATCAAGTTGGGCATTAGGATCTGGGACCTTTTCAGTAATCCCCTTATGCGGTAGTCTCCAAAGAAAACAACAGGAAAACAAGATGACAACATCCCTCAATCAAAGCTGAAAGACATACATTTAGTGGCAAATAATTAAAAAAAAAAAAAAAAAAAAAAAAGGAACACAGCTTGGTACGAAGCTAGCTCTACAAAGCAGGGGGCCCTGGAATATTTTCACAGACAAATGTGTAGCTGCTCAGAGCCTCTTCATCACTCATGCAATGAATATTAAATCACAAGTAATTGCTCATCAATTTCAGAAAGCATTTAAAGTACGGAACTATACTTTGCAATCTAAATTCGGTGATCGTAAAATTCACAACAAACATACCATTCAGAAAAAAAAAATAAACTAAAGGTGACTCAAAAATGGGGGTGGGCTTAGGAGTTTGACTACAAAGGGGTATGAAGGAATATTTTTGGATGATGAAACTGTCTTATGTCTTGTTTGTGGTGATGTTCTCTTGACTGTATACCTTTGGCAACACTCAATGCATTATAATGTAAAAAGGGTAAATTTCATTCTCTGTAGGCTGTACCTCAATAAAAATGACTGAAGAAACCCTTGTGGGGGTGCCTGGGTGGCTCAGCCGGTCAAGCATCTGACTCCCGATTTCAGCTCAGGTCTTGATCTCATGATTCATGGGATTGAGCCCCGTGTCTCGCTCTGTGTGGAGAGTGGAGCTTGCTTGGGATTCTCTTTCTTCCCCTCTCTCTCTGCCCCTCCCTCACTTAGGCTCTCTCTGTCTTAAAATAAATAGACTTAAAAAAAGTCAATCAAAAAAATAAAAGAAAGAAACCCTTGTGATGGAATGCTGAAAAGGCAGCCTTAAACACTTAGTTGGGTAAAAGGATAAATTTTGAAATATTTCTGATTGCACAGCCAGGAAATACATATGAAAACTTTTGAGGTAGTACTAATGCATTAATTACAAATGTATTTACCTCTTTACACGAAATTGTAAAGGAAAGTCCAAAGGAAATGCAGACATAAAACTAGAAGTCAGAAAGGTTGTTGGTTATCACTGGCTGAATTCAAGATGAACATACACCAGCAGTAACTAATTTGAAAATACAATAACAATATAATAAAGGGGAAAGAATAGCTAATATGAGTAAAACCTAAGATGGTAGGATCTGCATTTTCAGGTATCAAAAATATGACAATTAAAACTGTGCATTGATGGAGGCGGCCTAAAAATCAGTGTAAACTACCAAGGAGTCCAGAAACAGTCTCACATCAAGAGGGCATTTGGTATGAGTGACACAGTATCACAAATCAGCTGTGGATTTAACGACAATTTAACAATGGTTGCCAATTGTGTATCTCTATGACTCCCTCAAAATCAGTTTTTATTCTCAGCTTCTATAAAATAATTTTAGATAAATTAGTCACTTAAATATGAAAAGCAAAACTAACAAAAGTTTTTAGAGAATTATAAAGAAAATATCAGTACATATGATTATTAAAAATATACAGCATTTATATAAAAAAGATACTGATTAATTTTAAAGCAGGGGCATAGTCCACAAGAAGATCTTTGACATCATATACTCATAAAAATTTTTGATTCCAGAATATGTCAATCAATCCTATATTTAGACAAAGGCATATGGCTTAATAAGTGGCAAGGCAGGTGAAAAAGTAATTCACAGAAGAGGAAACCCAAACCTCCAGTAAATGAAAACATGTCAATCATAATAATAATCAAGTAAATGCAAATGCATTTCACACACATTGTGCTGGCAAACATTTCAAAAGACTGACCGTAGCATATGCTGTTGGTCTGATGGAGGAAAGTGAATCCTCACGGTGTTAGTGGTAATGTAAATTGATAAAACCAATTTACAAAGCAATTTGACATCTACTTAGGTTGAAAATGAGCATATCCAATGAGCAAGTAATTCATATCCTGGGTATTTCCTGGAACTGATCAAACATGTACTTAAAGAGACAGAAAGGCAGATTTTCATCACAGCGTGGTTTGGAATATGGAAACACAGAAACAGCTTCACTTTGTATCTGAAGGAATGAATAACCAGAGCATGATAGCTTTAGTCAATGGGATAGTACACAGCGTCGGAAATACATAGAATAGTGTGGATAAACCTCAAAAGCTTAAAAACTACATTTTGCAGCACAATACTGCAATTATGTATGGCTGTAAACAAATGTAGTAAAATTTAAGTAAAATGTAGTAAAAATGTAAACATATAGGACTAGACCTAAATTTCAAAACAGTAGTTAACTTCACAGAGGAATGAGAAAATGGTGAATTGGAAAGGTATTTCACATGATATACTTGTCTTTCATTTCTGAAAATAGTAATCTGAACCAATTACTAAATAACAAGTATGAAATCTCAGTAGGGCAATGTAATTGGTAGTTATACACTGATTTGGAATTTTCTATATAAGTGAAACATTTCAAAATTCAAACTGAAGAAAAACTGTAAGAACATGCAAATTGTTGCATAGAAAACATTTGAGGATTTTGTTGGGTGGGGAAGTTTATTTTTATGGTGAAGGGGGGTTTGGAGTAAAAGACTGGATTGTTACTTCTGGATTTCCTTTGATTTAAATATAGAGAATTATTGATTATATTTGGACGCTGATGAAAACAAACCAGCACAGAGAAAGAAGCTGAAGGTGTCTGGAAGGATGAGCAACCCTTAGAGCAAGGCCCCAAAAAAGGGGAAGTGGTGGTGGGGGGGGCGGTAGGGGAAATAGGTGAGGGGGGTCAAGAATACACATATCATGATGACCACTGAGGAATGTGCAGAATTGTTGAATCGCTATATTGTACACCTGGAACTAATACAACGTTGTATGTTCACTATACTGGATTTAGAAAACTTAATACAGGGGTGTCTGGGTGGCTCAGTTGGTTAAGCCTCTGACTTCAGCTCAAATTGTGATCTCACAATTGTGGGTTCAAGCCCCGTGTCGGGCTCTATGCTGACAGCTCGGAGCCTGGAGCCTGCTTTAGATTCTGTGTCTCCCTCTGTCTCTGCTCCTCCCTCTGCTTGTGTTCTCTTTCTCTCTCAAAACAACAACAACAACAAAACCCAAAAACATTAACACCAACAACAAAAAAAACATTAATATAAAGTTAAGACCAAAACAGTTAAAAAAAAAAAAGAAAAAGAAAAAAAGGGATACAGGAAGGATGCTGTATTAGAAGCATGGATAGGAGACACTGGCCCTTGACAGGAGGAGAATCTTCTCCTCCATCGTATCAAAATGCTCCCCGGATAGCCGTATTAGTTCAGCACACAGAGTGCCCAGGAGATGAGGGGCATCCTAGTGAATTTTCTGATTTTCTATGGAGGACACACAGAATTCTCTCCTGAAGAAAGGGGTGCAAGGCGGTCGCGTTAAATTATAACGCAGTCATTTAAGATATTAGGAGAACACATTTACTAGAAACACTTCATAGGTTTGCCAGGTAACACTGAGTACAGACCTGAAGTTAGAATCATGGGTTTATAGTGTTACTATTATTTCATTATTCCTGTGTTTATTCTAACAGTCATAGATACACAGGCAGGAAGGAGGCCAGTGAGTGAAAACATATATCAGTTCTTAATATTTTTGTATTTCACAGTGAGGTATGTGAATCTTTTCCTATGTTTATTTATTTTTTTAACTGGGCTCTTTAAAATATTTGCTTTGTTTATTTATTTAAGAGAGAGATAGAAAACGGGGGAGGGGCAGACAGAGGGAGAGAGAGAAAGAATCCCAAGTACGGTCTGAGCTGTCAGCATAGAGCCCAATGTGGGGCTCAAACTCACAAACCACGAGATCACGACTTAAGTCAAAGCCAAGAGTCAGACGCTTACCCAACCTGAGCCACCCAGGTGCCCCTAAACTGGGCTCTTTAAGGTAATATATTCACTCGCTTTGTAATTAAATTTTAAATCCTGAATTTTTTAACTTTCTGAACATCCTCCCCTGCTCAAATTCATTGTTTATTTACGCATATCATTTATTTAATACAATATGCCTATTTATCCCTTTGAAATCGTGTGTCACTTAATCTTGTGCACTCAGATATTAGACTAATTGGTTTGTTTTTGCATTGCTGCTACTTTACTGAATGATTATGCACAATTATAGTGGATTACACAAGTGCAGAGTTTGTCTAAGTAGCGCGCTTCCTTACGTTGTAAGCTACACTTTTGACTGAAATGTGCAGGTAGATTTATCTTGTCTGGCCGAAGGAATATAGTCTCAGCAGGCTTTGTGACCGCTGAACAAATAAAATTTTTCTTGTAAAAGAAAATAGTAACACTACTAGTTCTTGATAATCATGAATCAACGCATTAAAAGGTGCAGGTAGAAATGCACTTTCTACAAATGGGCTGGAATCATTTTCCAGGATGAATGTGTCCTGCGTTTACTTTCCAGGATGGTGTAGCATGGGCAAGTCAGTTCTCCCTTCTACGTCGTCATCTCTTCCCCTGTAAAGTGTCGTAACTCCTGATGCGACTGGAATTTGACAGCTCCGGCATTAGGAGTAAAGGAATTATTGCATAGGAAATATTTTTGAAAGGAGTGGCTATACAAGTAAAATATTTTGGGTATAGTAAAGCAATAGACTATACACTAACAATGATCAGAGGTAAATCCTGTTGTACAGTCTGAAGAACTTCCCACGTTTCATGAAATACGCAGTCATAGAAAAGCATCGGAAACAAAACAAAATGTTAAGTGTGGTAAGCTTGAGGTGGTGGGATTATTTATTCGGGAGTTTTATTTTCATCTTACTTTTTCTAAATTTTCTATAATAAACGTGGGATACCTTTATAGACAGAAAAGTAAATTTACAAGAAAAATTGACGGCAGCATACAAGGGACTGAATTAGTTTTATCTTAAAGCAACTCATTAGATTGGATTATCACTGGAGACGTGATGTGAGATATATTTGCCCAATGTAATTAATTTTAAAATAAGAAGTGTGTGATCATCTTCTCAAAGCACAGTGCCAAGAGTGCCTAAGTGGGGCTTACTCCCTGCCCTCCAGAAGCACACACTCTCAGTGCACATTCCGTTTTAAGTGATTTCATTTACTTACTTCATTTACTTCATCAGGTTCATGGTGAAAACAAATCATCGAGATCATAACAACCACAAACTTGTCTCTAATGTAACAGATGCTACCAACAGCTTCCATATGGAGCTTGCAAACTCAGTGAATTTTTTTTATTTTATTTTAAACTTATGAACCCAAATTGATCAATAAAGACCTCTATTCCATCTTTAAAGTGAGTGTATGAACCACACAAGAGATAACAACTGCTGAGATAATGACGGTTTTAACACCCATGAGAGCACTCGGGTATTTCTTGAGAATAACCTATAGTCAGACACTTAGAGGATAAAAAAAACAAAAACAAAAAACAAAAACAAACAAACAAGAAACACTTATCTTCTGGCAGTAGAGAATCAGAGGTTTGTAGTGTTTTTCGTTTTTCCTTTTATTTGGAAATAATTTTGGACATTAGAAGAACGTTGCAGAAATAATTTTGGACATTAGAAGAACATTGCAGTATCGTCTAACAGGATCAAGCTACATGAGCACCCTACAATTATCAGAGTCAGGAGATTGACATCTTAATGCCTTTTTTCTTCCCTGTTGAATTACTTTTAGTAAGAGGATTCCCCATCTTTTTGTATCCGTAGGGGATTGTCCCTGGGGATCGACTGTTCAGATAGAGAATGACTCGAAGAGAAAGGTAGCTAATGGATTTCTGATTAGATTCAAAGCCTAGAGCTTCCTTCAGAGCACAGACAATGACCTTCATCTTGGTCAGACAACTAGTTGTGCCCTATCTATTGATCCCTCAGACCTCCCCTACCTTTAATGTAATTCCATTGTCTGAAGTGAGAAATCTGGTTTTCTTTATTTGTTTTGAATCTATTTATGCATTTGCTCAAGGGTGCACACGGAGAAAACAGATTCAGAATTGCTGAGTCAAACCACTGTAAAAAAAACAAACCTACCCTCTAAAGTTCAATATTTGTATAGTCCTATTGTTTTCTTCATTTTTCAGTTTTTTAAAATTATTTTTAGAGAAAGAGAAAGAGAGCAGGGGTGGGGTGGGGGGAAAGGAGAGAGAGATGGACATGGGACTCCATCTCACCAACCTGAGATCATGACCTGAGCCGAGGTCAAGAGTTGACTGAGCCACCCAGGAGCCCCAATATGCTCGGATTCTTTCTTTCTTTTCTTTTCTTTTGTTTTTAAAAAAATTTTAACATTTATTTATGTTTTGAGAGACAGAGTGTGAGTGGGGGAGAAGCAGAGAGAGAGGGAGACACAGAATCCGAAGCAGCTCCAGGCTCTGAGCTGTCAGCACAGAGTCTGATGCGGGGCTTGAACTCAGGCACAGCGAGATTATGACCTGAGCCGAAGTCAAATGCTTAACCGACTGAGCCAGCCAGGTGCCCCTCCTAGTTTTTAAATGTACACTTAATATGTTTTAAAATTTTCACACATCTTAAATGCAAAATTGGATGAGCTTTGGTAGAGTTTATAAACCTAATTGATCCATGACCTTCTCAGCATATAGAACAGTTTCTTCAACCTGGGAATTTCTAGGGAGCAACTTTGCAGTGAATCCTTGCACCCACCCAGGATCAAGCATTTCTCAGAAGAAGTGGGTATTGAAGTCTCCAGCTAAGACTGTGAGTTTCTGTATATCTTTCTTTAATTCTGTCTGTTTTGCTGCATCCACTTTGAAGCTCTGCTCTTAGATGCATGTAAATTTAGGATTGTTGCTCGAAATGATCTTCCTGATCTATCAGTCATTTTGCCATTGCAAAATGTTTTTTCTGTATCTATGCTCTTGCATTTTGTCTTAAAGTCAATTTTTTTCTGATGCTAATACAGCTATTATAGGTTTCTTTTACATTTACAATTGGCACGCAATGTATTTTCCATCTTTTTATTTTGAATCTTAATCTTTATATTTAAAAGATGTCTCTACAAGACAGAACATATTAGATCTATCCCGTTTGAGCATCTCTAACTTTTTTCTTTTCATTTTAAATTTTATATTGGTAAGAACACTTAACATGAAATCTACCCTCTTAACAGACAATTTAGATGTCCAGTGCAATGTTGTTATCGAATAGGCACACTGTTTTACAGCACTAATTTATAGAACTCTAAATTATTTTGCATAATATTTTGCATAATTGAAATTTTATTCAGATTCATTAGCAACTCCTCATTCTTTCCCCTTATCAGCCCCTGGCAAGCATCATTCTATTATTTGCTTCTATGAATATGACTATGTTAGATACTTAAGATAAGTGGAATAATGCAATATTTGCCCTTCAGAGACTGGCTTAATTCACTTAGTGCAAACATCATCCAGACTCTTCTATGTTGTTGCATATTGAAGGATTTCCTTCTTTTATAAGGCTAAATAATAGTCCATTATGTGTATGTATATGCAAATAAATGTACACACACACACACATACACACACACACACACATATATGTGTAATGTTTTCTTTATGCATTCATCTGTTGATGGACATTTAATTTGTTTCCGTATCTTGGCTATTGTGAATAATGCTGCAATGAATAGGAGAATGCTAAACCCACTTTGAGATCTGGATTTCAATTATTTTGGATAAATACCCAGAAATGGAATATATATATATATATATATATATATATATATATATATATATATGCTATATACAATATATATATACATATATATGTTATATAGCATATATATATGCTATATACAATATATATACATATATATGTTATATAGCATATATATATGTTATATAGCATATATATATATGTTATATAGCAGTTCATATATATATGTTATATAGCACATATATACACACACACACACACACACACACACACATATATGTTATATAGCAGTTCTATTTTTAACTTTTTGAGGAAACTTCATATTGTTTTGCATAATGGCTATACCACTTGCATTCCCACCAACAGAGTACAAGGGTTTCAATTTCTCCACATCCTTGCCAACACTTCTTGTCATTTTTAGCTGTTTGTTTTGTTACTAGGAATCCCAACTGTCGCAGATTTCGAATCTGGAGTTCTCTCTTGTCCAGCAAGAGAGCAGATGCAGAATTGAGTATGAGAGCGGCTAATGTCTGGGAGGAGACAAGTGCAGAAGGAGAGGGAGAGAGACTCTTAAGCAGGCTCCAGACCCAGTGCGGAGCCCAACACAGGACTCAGTCTCATGACACTGAGATCATGACCTGTACCAAAATCAAGAGTCAGATGCTTAAGCAACTGAGTCACCCAGGTGCTCCAACAATCTCTACATTTAATTGAAGTGTATAATCTGTTCATATTCTATGTACTGATATGTTTGGATTTGTGATTATCATTTTTCTAATTGTTTCTATAAGTTCCATCTCCTTTTTCTGATCCTCTGTTCCCTTTAAATTGCCTTGGTACCTTTGTTGAAAATCTATCGACCATAAAGAGGCTTTATTTTTGGGCAGTCAATTGTGTTTCATTGATCTGCATGTCTATCCTTATGCCAATACTACACATTTCATTTAACTAGAGCTTTGTAGTAAGTTTTTATATCAGGAAGTGGAAGTTTTCTAACTTTAAAATAGCTTCAAGACTGGGGCACCTGGGTGGCTCAGTCAGTTAAGCGTCTGACTTCGGCTTAGGTCATGATCTCATGGTTCGTGAGTTCGAGTCTCACATCAGGCTCTGTGCTGACAGCTCAGAGCCTGGAGCCTGCTTCCGATTCTGTGCCTCCCTCTCTCTCTTCCCCCTGCCCTGCTCACACTCAGTCTCTGTCTCTCAAAAAGTGAATAAACATTAAAAAATAATAATAATAAAATAAAAAAAATAATAAAATAGGTTCAAGATTCTTTTGGCTAATGCATATTCTTTGTATTTACACATAGATTTTATGATCATTCTGTCAATTTCCGGAAACAAAAACAAAAACGAAAACAAAACAAAACCCTGCTGGGATTTTGACAGAGATTGTTGACTCCACAGATGAATTGAAGAGAATTTCTATCTTAACAATATGCATTCTTCCAACTGATAATGGACTGTCTCAATTTATTTAAATTTTCTTTATTCTTACCAATTTCTCAAAGGTTTCAGTGTTTGTACATGCGTTTTTATTAAATTTGTTAAGTATATTGCTCTTTTGATATCATTTAAATAAGTGTTTTTTTAAATTTAACTTGTAGATTGTGAATGACTATTAGAAACATACAACCGATTTTTGAAGTTGATATTATATCCTGCTACTTTTGAAATCAAATTTTAGTTCTAGAAAGAGTTTTGTGTGTGTGAGAGAGACAGAGACAGAGACAGAGACAGAGAGACAGAGAGGAGGAGAGAATTAGGATTTTTTTACATGTAAGATTATGCCATCTGTGAATAAAGACAATTTAACTTATTTTCCAGTTTGTATGCATTTTATTTCCCTATTTTGTTTTCTTTTGTTTTGTTTCATTCCAACCCAGCCCTTCCCATCTTTTATCTTATCTTATCATCTTATCTAATCTTGCCTCATCATCATATTGGCTTAGATATTGGATTTAATAAAAAAAAATTTTTTTCATTTATTAAGGTGATTATGTGTCTTTTGATAATGGTTGTCTTACTAGAGGATATTACATGAATTTATTTTTGTCGTTCAACCAACCTTACATTCCTGAGAAAAATCCAAATTTTTCATGGTGTACAATCCTTTCCCTATGTGGCTGTATGTAATATTTATAATCTTTTTGTGACATTTTGCTAGTATTTTTTGAGCAACTTTTTGTCTTCATTCATGATAGATTTTTCATCTGTAGTTTTCTCTCTGTGTGAAGTATTTGGCTTTGATGTCAGGGAAATACTTTTCTTCAGAGAATAAGTTGGAAAGTTTTTTCTCATCATATATTTTATAGAAAGTTTGTCGAGAATGATATTAATGTTTCTATAACTGATGGGTAGATTTTACCACGCTAATCATCTGGGCCTGAGCTCTTCACTGTTGGAAGATTTTTAAGTACTAATTTCACTTTTCTAATAATTGTTATAAATGTATTCAGATTCCCTGTTTCTTATTGAGGCAGTTTAGATAATTTGTTGTTCTAGAAATCTGTCCATTTCATCTAACATGACTACTTTGTTGACATAATGTGGATAATAATATTGCATTATAATTATCTTAATTTATGTAATGTCAGTACTGAGACCAGTCTTTCATTTCTGGTATGTTCTCTTTTATTTCTGGGTAAATGAAACTAAATTTTATCAGTGTTGTTTATTTTTTCAAAGAAACAATTTTAGTTCCACTAACAATGTTTCCCAGTTTTATATTACAACTTCTGTCTGAACTACATTAATTTCTATTCTTCGCTGCATTATTTACTTTCCCATGCCAACTTTTGGTTTAGTTTCCTCTCTTTTTTTTCTAATTTCTTAAGGTGCCATCTGAGGCTGATTTTTTTAGATTTTTTTTTTTCCTAATAGAAGTATTTATTGCCACAAATTTCCCACTAAGCAAGTTTTTGGCTAAATCCAATTAGATTTTTAGATTTTTTAATTTAATTCAAGATTCATTCTAAGTTTATTTTTTAATGTCTTATTTGATCAATATGTTATTTAGAAATGTGCTAATTATTACCAATTCTTGGAGGTTTTCAAAGATATTTCCTTTTTTGTTTGTTTTGAAATTTATTTATTTATTTTGAGAGAGAGAGAGAGCAGGGGAGTGGCAGAGAGAGTGGGAGAGAGAGAATCCTGGGCAGGCTCCACACTGTCAGCACAGAGCCCAATGTGGGGTTCAATCTCACAAACCATGAGATCATGACCTGAGCTGAAATTAAGAGTCAGATTCTTAATCAACTGAGCCACCCAGGCACCCCCCCCCCCAGAGGTATTTCCATTATTTATTTGAGTGTGGCCAGAAAACACCCCTTAGGACTTGCATAATTTTGAATTTATTGACACTAATGTTTAATGCACCCTTGAGAAGAAGGTATATTCTACTATTTTTAGGTGAACTGTTCTATAACTATCAGAGCAAGCTGATCGATAGTATTTTCAAGTCTGTCATTCCCTTGTTGATTTATCTGCCCATTTTTTTAATTAATTACTGAAAGAAGATTTTTATAATATTCAACTATAATTATGGATGTGTTGATTTCTCCTTGTAGTTTTGTTAATTTTTGCTTTGTGTGTTTTGAAGCTCTATCATTAGATGCATAGGTATTAAGGATTTCTTCTTTTTTTTTTTTTTTAAGTAACCTCCATGCCCAGAATGGAGCCCAACACCAGGCTTGAACTCATGACCTTGAGATCAAGACCTGAGCTGAGATCAAGAATCAGATGCTTAACTGACAGAGCCACCCAGGAACCTCAGTATGTTTTCTTGATTAATTTGTTCTTATTTATAACATTTTTAAAAGTTTAATTTATGTTTTTAAGAGAGAGAGGAAAAGTGGGGAAGGGGCAAAAAGAGAGGGATTCCCAAGCAGGCTCCAAGCCATCAGTGCAGAGTCTGACATGGGGCTTGATCTCTCCAACCATGAGATCATGATTGAGCCTAAATCAGGAGTCGGACACTTGAACAACTGAGCCACTGTCTTTCATTTGTATCCAATCTGAATCCTCTTACCTTTTGATTGAAGTCTTCAGGCTATTTGCATTTCATGTGATCATTGATGATGCTAAGTATGACTCTCATCTTGTCATGTTTTCTACTTTTCTCATCTGTTCTTTTTTCTCCTTTATCATCATTTTCTGCCTTCTCTTAATTGTTTTTAAATATTCCATTTCCATTCTTTTATTTATTTATTACCTGTTACTATTTTTTGTTACTTTATCATTCAGCTTAAGGTTAATATCTTAAGCTTATCACTGCCTGTTACCAATTGATACTATATAACTTCACATAGAATAAATGAACCTGCCAGGATTTATGTTATACTATTGTCAATCATGTTATCTTAATATATGTTATAATCCTCACAATACATTATTATTATCATTTCATTTAAATAACCAATCCTCTTTTAAAGAGAGTACTCAATTAAACATGGTTGATTGAATACTCGCCTCCTAAAGATTTTCATATCCTCATCTCCAAAACCTGTGAATATATTACTCTACGTGGTAAAAAAGTAATTTGTAGATGTGATCAATTTAAGCATTTTGAGGTGATAAATTACCCCAAATTGTCAGTTGGTCTCATAAAATCACAAGTGTTCTAATGAAAGGAAGTTAGGAGTATCAAAGTGTATCCTGGGAGAAACAAGGACTAAAGCAAAAGTCATAAAGGAGAGAAAACACTATTTTGTTAACTGGAAATGGAAGAAGGGTCCATACGCAGGAAGTGTAGGGGGCTTTCAGAAACTGGAAAGCAAAGACACAGATTCTCCAATAGACCTTGGAGAAGAAACACAGCCTTGCAGAGCCATTTCAGACTGCTGACTTAAAATTATATGTATATATATATATATATAGTTATAGTTATAGTTATAGTTATAGTTATAGTTATAGTTATATATATAGTTCTTTTTCTCTGTTTTTCAAAGTGGTTAGTGGCTATAAACATTTCTTCAGTTTTATAAATTTGTCTTCCATCTTCAGTAGGATGTTGTCAATCTAGTAAGCTTATCATTTCAGGTATTTTACTTTGAAATGCTAAAAGGTCTATCTGTTTTTATAGTTTATGTCTCTCTACTGATTTTCCTGTGTGTTCAGTCTTCATTGCCATACATTTTTTTTTAATTAAACATACTTTTGATAGATTTTAAAGCACTATTCTCTGCTTATTTGAACATCTGGGGCATGTATTGTTTGATTTATATTGGTTGCTTTTTCTTTTGACTATATTGCATTTTCTAGATTCTTCATTAGTTTATTGACTTGTATTATACACTGAACTTGTGAATTACATGGTCTAGAGACTATGGGTTCTACTGATGTCTATGAAAAAGTGTTGGTTTTTGTTCTAGCAGTGAATTAGTTTAGTTCAACTGTAAATTCAAGCTCTGCCTTTTTTTGGGATGGGCACCAACCAATTCACATTACTTTTTCATCCTTCCACTGGTGACATTACATTCCTGTATGTGTACTATTTAGAACTCAGCCAATTATTTTGGTGAAATTTATATGCAGCTTTTGGGCTTCCCTTGTGACAACATCTTTTCTGGAATTTCTGCTATTATTTCCCTGTTATTCTGGCAGTCTCAGTCTTTGTTCTCCGACTCCTCAAGCCAGTGAGACCAAGCTGTTGTTGTTATTATTATTATTATTATTATTGCTCTATTATTGCTTACTAATCCAACTGGGAAAATTAGGATGTACCATCTGGTGAAAAAGTGTAGAAACACAATGCTTACTCCGAGTCATTCCTTCAAGTTTTCTTCCCCATCACTTTCACGTAGTTATTTGTCAAGAATGTGCAACTGTTGTCCTGTTAGAGGACAAATCCAACATAACCTCTACTTCCATCACCAAAAGTGGAACCCGTGCACCAAAATGCACAAATACAGGTTCAACAGTCCTGCAGGCAGTTATGCACTCTGTGTTCAGTCCTATCTTGAACCACTTCTCATGTTTCTCTGACATTGTTTATTTATTTATAAATAACAAATAATAAATAATTTTTTAAATGCTGGTTGATTTATTTTGAGAAGGGGGGAGAGGAAAGCACTCAAGTAGGGAAGGGGCAGGGAGAGAGAGAGAGAGAGAGAGAGAGAGAGAGAGAGAGAGAATCCCAAGCAGACTTCACACTGTCTGCACAGAGCCTGATATGGGATTTGACCTCACAAATTGTGAGATCATCACCTGATCTGAAATCGAGAGTTGAACCCTTAAAAGACTGAGCCACCCAGGCACCCCAGATTGTTTATTTATTAACCTATTATGTTTTCCTGAATTCTACACCCAACTGAACAACCAGTATGTTCTCTGTAATTTCCAAGCCAGTTTCACACCTGGAGTAACCACTAAGAACTTTAAACAGCATACATAGGGATGACAATTACCCTTTCACTGTATCTGAATGTATCCTCTTTTATGCTCCACAAGCTGTTTTACATTTTGCGACAACCTCTTCAGCTGTGCACACCTTCCTTCCCATTCTCACACTTTTAATGAACTGGCTAGATGATTAATGGAGGAGAAAAAAACCCTAAATAAAATAATCGATACATAAAAATGCAACATCACTCACTTATGTTCAAATTATTACTCACATTCAATACACGATGTTATGTGCTGAAGAAATCAATTTCAGACATATCCATGAGATATAATTTACTAGAGGTAGAAGGTGTATAAGGCAGTCCATAGTTATGGTCATAGTAACATAATTCCAGGTTGTAATCTTCTTTTATCATAAATATGGCATATTGGTCTAATTAGAATTCCGGCAACCTAACAGATCTTTTGCCCCTGAAAATACGTGAAGTTGCAAGGCATAATGCTTTTAAGTTAATTTGTAGCTTCTGCAAATCTTCCTCAACCTCACATGGATTTGAAATCCAGTGCCATATAGCAGGAAGCGCTATACCAATCACATTGTCTGGAACTCATTGTATAGTTTCAAAATTTCAGGAAAAGAGAGCCCATTCCGAACAATGATGGCGTCTAAAATGTGGTTTAACATCAGAGTTGGTTTTCTTGTTTTGTTAGGTAAACTCAGCTCCTACTAAACAAGATTTCCAGATGTTTTACCTTTTCTGTTTTGTGATATGAAGAACTGGTTGAGTGTGGAAAACTACGAACAACTTCTTCAATAATGTAGGCAATATCCAGTTCCAGAGGGGATGTGTGCCCCCATATCCTGATCACATAAGCCATTCTCATAGCCACCAGAACTAGTTTTTACTGTCTATAGTTAGCACAAGGTCTGAGCCGACATTTCCTCCTTCATTTAGTAAAACTGGAGAGAGTCATCAGACTGTGAAAATTTGTAAACCAGCTGTTCATTTATGTTTATGAATTTTATTTCAGCCTTTATGAGAATGGTTAATCTGCTCTTTTTATGAAATGAGGCTTAAAGCATTTGATCCACCCAAATGCTAAAGCTGGACATCTACCCCCTCCTATTCACAGAAATATAAAGAAAGAGTTGGTTATCTCTAATGGCCTTATTTTCTCCAGTCTAGCATAACCAATAACCTTTGTGATTGTTTTTATTCTGGAAAAAGTAGTTAATAGTACACAGACACAGTAGGGAACAAGAATTAGCCAGGCAAACACATTTTCTCAGAGGCTCTTAAGGGAATGGGTTTTCAAGTATCTCTCTGGATATTCCAGAGGTCAAAGTTTTATGTGTGTTAGCTATTCTGCTATATTTTTACTCGCTAAAATATTTTTGTCCAATTCTCATCCAGTTTTGACCACAGTAAAAAATGATGAGATGTTTTGTACGTACACCATTCAATATAATGTTTTGAAATATAAATAAAAATATTGTTATAATACTTAAACGTAGAATTAGTAAAAAAAAAAAAAAAGGAAGCAGCATTGAGATTATACACAGCAATGCAATCACTATGTAGGATAACTCTAGGTTTTTGTTTATATGAAAAGAGTTTGTTCTTCGGTCATTTGTGATTTTGCAGCTTTCAAAGAATAACGAACCAAAACAGGTTCCTTTCCATTCTGATTATTTTTTATGTTTTGGAATTTACATTTTGATGAATTTGACACGCCTCAATATTAGCTTTCATCTTCAACCCCAATATAACATTTACTCATCCCCTGCTTTTATCTTTTTGCATATATTTAGTATAACTAATGTGCAACATGTCTTCTACATTTTTCCTAGGATGTAATATGTAATTCTTTAATTTACCTGTTGGGGATATTTTAAAATAAATCCCTCCTTTATGACTTTCTTCCTTCCTTCCATCCTTCCTTCCTTCCTCCTTCCTTTCATGCTTCCTTCCTTCCCTTTCTACTTTCTTCATGCTCCAGACTTTTAATTTCCCTTTAGATGAGATGTAAATTTAAAGAAAGAGTAGAAATCACCCAAACCACCATCATAGGTAATTGTATCCTGAAGCCTGTAGGTATCCTCTTTTACACTTGTCTAATGCTGCCTCATATGGAATATAATTTTACATGTGTAAATGTGTGCATAGGTCTACATGTGTGTTTGTGTATATTTCTCTCTATATCTATATCTATATCTATATATCTATATATATAATACTGCATTGTGTTGCTTTGAAAATTTAGGGTAAAAAAAAAGAAAATTTAGGGTAAGACACAATACATTCTATTCATATCTTGTAATATAACAAAAAAACACAAATTTTTTGAGATTTACCCATTATGAGTCTTGTAGCTTAGTTCTATCAGAGAGTATCAGATACACTTTAGCAGCAGGGTTTATTTTTATTTTTTTATTTTTTATTTTTTTTAATATTTTTAATGTTTATTTATTTCTGAGACAGAGAGGGACAGAGGATGAGTGGGGGAGGGGTAGAGAGAGAGGGGGACACAGAATCCGAAGCAGGCTCCAGGCTCTGACCTGTCAACACAGAGCCCAACACAGGGCTCGAACTCTCAGACCGCGAGATCATGACCTGAGCCAAAGTTGGACGTTCAACCGACTGAGCCACCCAGGTGCCCCTATTTTTATTTTTTTAATGTTTATTTATTTGAGAGAGAGAGAGAGAGAGAGAGAGAGAGAGAGAGAGACTAGGGTAGAGGGAAAGAGGGAGAGGGAGAGAGAGAAATCCCAAGCCAAGCTTCATGCTCAGTAGGGAATCCAATGCAGACTCAATCTCATGATGGGGAGATCATTTCTTGAGCTGAAATCAAGAATGGATGCTTAACTGAGTGAACCACTCAGGTGCTCCAGCAGCATTGTTTAAACTGTAGTTCATAGATATTATAGAAGACATGTGTATTCACAGCCTCAGTATTATTATGTATCTTTCCTAAAATAATCTTTTAGAAATAGATTTTTGGTTAAGGTCAAGGTGAGCCTTTTCCAATCATCCTCCTCTTATTTTACAAAAGGATTACAAATGATTGAGTAGAAAAAATACGTTTTTGAAATCATTAATTTCACATATTTTGCTTTCAACAATACTGAAGAAGGAATTAATCAAGCTGTCAGCTATTCAATCACTAATATGACTCAGAAGGAATTCAAAAAATCAAACAGCAAAATTCTTACCTGCTTGTCTATTCATTTTTGTGAACATTTTTGGAATATGATTCAGAAGGAATTCAAAGAATCAAATGACAAAACTCTTCCCTGCTTGTCTACTAATTTGTGTGAACAGAGCCACAATGTTTCAATCTAGAGAAATGATACTGAACTCTGATTCATTCAAGCACCAAGTAGTACTCACTTAGAGGCATGTGAACACAATTTAAAATAAATCATGACATTATTTATTTCAATGCAGGTAGAGTTAAGTGATATTCCTCTTTACATTTAAGATTTACTCAAATGTATAATATAGTTATATGATTTGATCAACTTTGAATGCTAGTCATTGTAATCAGTTAATCCAACTATACCATTAATTCAGAAACATAATTACAGAGTTTTTTTTTTAAATCAATGTTTATATGTAACTTTATAATAATAGAGTCATGGTAGAGTGATAAAATTACTTCAAGTATAAAATATATTTATTTTTTTAACGTTTATTTATTATTGAGAGACAGAGGGAGACAGAGCATGAGCATGGGAGGGGCAGACAGAGGAGGAGACACAAAATCTGAAGCAAGCTACAGGCTCTGAGCCGTCAGCACAGAGCCCAACGTGGGGCTTGAACCCACAAACCGCGAGATCATGACCTTCGCAGAAGTCTTAAGCTTAACCAATTGAGCCACCCAGGCACCCCAAGTATAAAATATATTTAAAAAGTATAAAGTACTGTGGTAATTTTGAGGGAAATGGAATGGAATCGCAATAGAGGAGAAAATATACAACATAAAGTTTCTGACTTGTAAAGAAATGCTGCACATTATGAAGGGTAGCAAATCACTGTAGTGTTTAGAATCTTTTGGAATTTTCAAAGAGCAATGTAACGATTTATTTTTAAATGTTTAATCAGGTTGGAAATTTCATCTTATGTAACTCATTAAACTTTAAATGGGGGGCGCCTGGGTGGCTCAGTCGGTTGAGCGCCGACTTCGGCTCAGGTCAACATCTCGCGGTCCGTGAGTTCGAGCCCCGCATCGGGCCCCTGTGCTGACAGCTCAGAGCCCGGAGCCTGTTTCAATTCTGTGTCTCCCTCTCTCTGACCCTCCCCCATTCATGCTCTGTCTCTCTCTGTCTCAAAAATAAATAAACGTTAAAAAATTTTTTTTTAATGAAATAATGTCATTTTTCAATGGAAAAGCATCCAAGATGGCATGTAGATTTCCAAAACTCTTAATTTAACTCACACAACAAAAATAAAACTATGAAGAAAAATATTCTATAGTATTTTAATTTAAAAATATTCCATCAAGGATTCAAGTTTGTTTGTTTGTTTCTTTTACTATAGTTCATCATTTTCCTACTCATTATAAAATTATCTTCTATCATATTTCAGGTTCCCATATTGATGTTGGTTTGTTTCTGGGATCAACAGTTTTAATTGGTCTACTTGTACATTTCTATATCAAAAATATGCTGGTTTATTTTTATAACCTTGGTACTTAATAGGCCAAATTCTTTTTCTGTATTCTTTCTTTCTTTTTTTAATTATACTTTCTTCATGCTTATAACTATTCAAATTGGTCTGTAAAGTTTTGTGAAATATAACTTAAAATTTTGACTGCATTTTAAATATCTTTTGGAAAGAATTAAACTTTGCTGTATATATGGTTTTTCCCTCCATGAATATAATTTACATCTCCCTTTAATTAATTTTATTTTATATCTTTAAAAAATATTTCATAGTGTTCTCCACAGTGTTTAGTCACTCCTCAAAATCTTTGAGTTTGTTTGCTATCGTGATTGAAGTTTTCAAAAAAATAATACTGCCTCATTGGTTGTTCTTGGTTTCTACAATGTTGGTATTTGTTTCCTGTTGTACATTCAGCTATCTTACTTAACTCTGGTTATTCTGAATTGTTTTTATTATATTAGATATACAATATAATATAATATTGTGTTTATATTATAATTTATAATATTATACCATATAGGATATATGTTATATTATAACTTACAGTAACATATATATTATAATATAATTTACAATATTGTAATAATATATATTACCATATATTATTAAAATCTATATTATAACATATATGATCATATAATTGATATCATATATAATATAGCATATAATTTCTGTTATATATAAACATATAATTTATGTTATAATATATGTGATCATATACATTATAATTTCATAAATTATTATAATATGATATATTATAATTTATATTACAATATATATAATCATATATATTATAATTATATTGTTTTCTTGGGCTTTCTCTGTAGAAAATCATATTATTTGGAAAGAAAATTTAATTATTTTTCTCTTCTTAGAATATTTTCTATTCTATTCTGTCTTTTTTTTTTATTTTCCTTTTATCTGTCTCCAATTTATTATGTAATACTTGAGTTGCAAAATACACACGGGACCACTTTGTGCCTAAGTTTTAATGGAATACAGCCTTGGACATTCATTTACACATTATCTATAGCTGGACTATAGTAATTGGAAAGGAAACCTTTTCAGATGCCTAAAACTTGAGAATTTTGAGGAGTTGTGACAAGCGGAAGCAGGATAGCAGTATCAACCCTCTATATTGCCACACGAAAGCAAAGCTTCCTGCCTGATCCCGGCCCCCACTGCCTTTGGTTCAGTTTAATTCAGAAACATCGAAAGTTCTTGGCTCTGATCACATCCACCTGACTACAATGCAGGTGGCCGGGCAACTTAATCTGCGAAGGCACACGATGTCGCTTTGCTCAAGTTTACAGACACCACGGGCTAACATGCCACCAGCTGGGGCTGGTGATCCTGACGGCCTCTCACCACGTTTAGGGATAAAAGAGGACCTCAGAAGAAAGGGACCAAGAGTCAATACAATTATGCTAAAACGTAACTGCCAAACACAAAGATGAAACAAGACCCGTGTGGGAAGAATAACCACCAGACATAGGACCAGGCTCTATGGTCCAAGGTGCAAAGAATCAGAGCAACAATCAGACGTTGTTAATGTAAACAAAAGAGATAATCCTGCCTAAAGAATAATGTAAGGCCGACTTTTACTATTGTCTTGAAAGGGTAAAAACACATGTAAAGCACAGAAAGACTAACTCCAGACAATACAGTGCTGTGTAAATAAGGCTTTGGTAACACCGAGAATAAAATATGGAAAAATACTGATGATCCTAAACTTATTTCACTGAGCCCAATAAAGACTTGATTCTAAGATTGAAAAAACTGAACTAAGAACACAGTAATTAAGACAAAGCAACCATAATAGCATACATCCATGAATTTCTAAAAGTCACTGATACAAACAAAAAACAAAAAACAAAACTCATAAAACTCCCAAAGAGAGAAAATAATACATTTAAGAAAAAGGGGAATCAGATTCCCAATCTTTTCACATGAAACGACCAAAAATCAGTGGTATAATAAAACAGAGCAACATATCCAGAAAGCAGAAATAGATTAAATGCTGGGATTATAATTCCAAGATACTTTTATGTTGGAGAAAGGAGGAAATGTACTTTGAAGCATATAAAAACCAAGAGTTATTATCACTGTTGTAACGCTCTAAGTACATAAATAAAATAAACAATACTGTGTGTTTAAATAAGAGTATACTTAAAACTTAAAGAAAAATATTGAATTCCTTCTGTTTGAATTCAGAAAAAATCAAAGGTTTTGATAGCACCACTTCTATTAGGTATTATTTTAGAAGTTTGAGTAATAAAGTAAGGCAAAAAAAAAAAAAAGAAGGAAAAATCCACAAAACTGCACTATTGGTGGATGAAATCAGCGTGTATCAAGATCATTCAAGGATTAAATAATTAGAATATATTATTAGAATGAATAAGAAGTTATCCCAGCTATGTTAAATGGAATGTCAGTCAGTAAGACATGGACTAATTGCAATTCTGTAAACCAGTAACAAAGAATTAATAAGTAATTTGAAAGATACTATTTACAATAGCAATGAATTAAATACTTCAGAATAAATATAATAAAAGGTGAAAAAGATATTTATGCTGTAAGCTTCAATGTAGTATTGGCATAAACTTAAACAGGCGTAAATAAACAGAAAATATCACGTTTACATGCATTAGGAGACTCAGTGAAGATGTCAGTTCTCTCTACATTTGTTTCATATTAAATGAAATACCAATTAAATTCTGAATAGATGTTTGTGAAAAAAATAATTGACTAGCTCATTCTGCAGCTTGCTTAGAAAAATCAAAGGGACAGGAATGGACAAACCCTCCTGAAAAGAAGAAAATCGTAGGGGCAGTAGCTACATTATATCAAAAGCTGTATATAGGCCTTCTGCCAAAATGGTCCCATTCATTCCCCATCCTCCCCCTACAACTAAAGGACCCTGGAGATAACACAATGAACAACCAGAGAAGTTTCCGAACATGGAAGGGGACTGCCTACAGACCTCCAAATTGGAAAAAATGTCCCTGTTCTCCTTAATATATTCCAATCAGGGTGCTGCAGAAACCCCCACCAGGAATAGACAGAAAGAGTTTCCATAAAGCCTATTCCTTGAACCAAAGGATGAGGGAACGGATGACAGCAAAAAACTGTTCTGGCAATGCCGGCCCACCTTCAGTGAAACACCCATCAGAAAATTTCCCCCTCTCCCAAGGTTTTGGTGGAGGCCCCATGGGAAACTGATCTTGCAACCCCCTCACCTCACACGCCATTCTGCCCTAAGGAGGCAAGCAGCCGTGCTCACAGTCTTCCAGGATGCTTCCAACAGGTTGAGCAGGGAGCTGATCTCCCGGCTCCTCAACAATGAAAACAGGAAATACACCGACCTCCCTCCTGGGATGGTGCCGGTGGGCCTGGCAAGCTGCTGGTTTTCCATCACTTCCCTCTCTGCTCACTGCCACGACATTCGGCTCCTCTGGGTAACTGACCCTTGGCATCAAACTGACATCGGCATCAAACTGACATCGACACGACTGAAGAAGGTAGTGCCAGGCAGGGCTAGAAAGCACCGCAGTCCTCCTCTAATCCTACCCCTGGTTTCAGTGGGACCCAGGGAAACATGAACCTCCACACCCAGCCAGCAGCAACAAGACTGAAGAGAGCAGTACAGAACAATGGGATCCAACACGCTACCCTCTCTCCCAGCCCTCGGTGTCAGCTGGGCCCAAGGAAGAAGGTCAGCCCCCACCCCAACCTAGCATCAACCAGGCAGAACGAGGCCAGAAAAAAGGTGGAATAGTTAACACTACTCAGTTCCGAACCTTCCCTGATGTCTGCAGAGGCCGGTGGGAAGCTTCATCCCCACTTCCCTCAGGCGTCACTGAGGCAAGGGGGGTGAAGGGAATATTGGGCATTCTGGACTGCCCCACTTCTTCTTGGGAGTCGGGAGGGCCCAGCAGGTAGCTATCAGCAAGTAGCTTCTGGTACCACGTTACAACAATTCAGAGCTCTGTCTTTACTGGTGGCATTTGACAAAAATGTTAAAAAGGATCCAGAGTCTCATAAAATAATGTCCTGCTGTCCAAGATACAATTCAAATCCCTTGTTATATCAAGAACCAGAAAATTAGGAGAAGAGTAAGAGAAAGAGAATTGACAGATGCCAACATCAAAATGAATTAAACGTTGGGATCATCTGAAATGATTTTAAAGCAATCATCATAATGGCATCTTACCAAGAATTATGAATTCTCTTGAAACAAATAAATAATGGGACAATATTAAGGAAAGAATACAAATTATTGCAAAAAAACCCCCCAAAAAAACAAAACAAAACAAAAAAACCCTGGTAATTACAGAACTAAAAATACAATGGCCAAAATAGAGCACTCACTGGATGATCTCAATAGTAGAAGATATATTCAGTGAATTTAGGACAGATAATTAGAGTATATTCAGTTTGCGTATTAAAAAAAAAAAAAGACTAAAAGTGAATGAAGTCTCAGAGATATAAAGAACAGTATCAAAAGTGCTAGCATTTATGTCATCAAACACCCAAAGGACAGGAAAGAATGGAGTTTAAAAGGTCCTTGATGCATAATGGTTGAATTCTCCTCAAACTGGTCCAAAGTCGTAGAACGACAGACTCAAGAAGTTGAGCGAAACCTAAGTGAAGCAGCCCCAAAGGAAGCCACATCATACCACAGCATAATTAGACTCGTGAAAGTTCAAGAAAGAGAAACAATCTTGCCTAGAGAGAAATGCACCACTGAGGGGAAATGGCAGTTTGAATGGCAGCCATCTCTCACCGGACACAGCCAAGGTCAGAAGGAGCCAGCACGGTGTGTCCAGGGAAGGAAAGCCTGGAACTGTCAACCAAGAATTCTTGACCTGATGGAAGTGTCTTTAGCCATGAAGAGGAAGTGAACACACACTCAGAAGAAGGTAAAGCTGGATTTGTTGCTGGCAAACCTTCAAAGGACGACTGCAGAAACTTCTCCAAACAGAAAGGAAGGACTAGAAAGCCTGGAACATCAGAAAAGAAAAAAAAAGAATATTGGGATGAATAAAAATAAGGATAACTTTAATACACTATTCTTATTTTCAGAAGTTCCCTAAATCATGGTTGGTGAATTAAATAAAAATTAGAATACCATCTGATGTGATGTTCAATATATTTAGAAGAAAAATAATTATATTTAGAAAGTAGACAAGGTTAAAGGACCTAGACTCGATTCAAAAATATTGATACAGGTAGAGTATGATAGGCTATTTATAAATAATTCAATACCTATAGTAACCACTAAAAAAAAATAGGAAGTAATATATCCAACAAACAATGTAAATAAAGTCAAGATAGAATCCTAAAAAAAATTTAATTAAATTAAAAAAATATCAACTAGCCCACACAGGGATAAGAAAGAAGAAGCAGAGTAATGAGAAAAAAAAAAAGAAAGAAAGAAACAACATACAACAACTAATAAAATGGCAGTTAAGTACTAATATCAATAATTAATGCAATTTTTAAAAATCAACAATTTTTGATTGGCGGATTGGATGAAAAAAGTAAACTTGGTCCAGCAGTATGTTTTCTATAAGAAACCCACTTCAAAAACAATGGTATAGGTAAACTGAATGTAAAAGGAAGGAAACATATACCACACAGACATTAATTTAAAAATAAATGGCAACATTATCATCATGTAAATCTGATGTCAGAGTTAGGAGGATTATTAGTGACAAAGAGGTGCATTGTACAACCATATTCCAGAAGAAAGACATAATAATCCTAAATGTGTACACACTAAACAAAAGTGCTTGGTTTTGTTGAAAAACATGAAGCAAAAGCGAATAAGAGCTGAAAAGAGAAAGGGACAAATTTACCATTAGAGTGGCAGACGCCGACATGCCACTCTCAGCAAGTGACAGAAATACTAGATACAAATTTAGCAAGACCAGATAACTAAGCGACCTCATCACAACCTATAAGATGTAATTGATAAAGGTAGAACATAAGCACTAAAACAGCAGAATGCACATTTTTCAAAAATCCATGGACGGTTCCTAGTACAGTGCATTTTTGGTGCCATAAGCAAATCTCAACAAATTTAAAGGCATAAAAATCATACAAGGTAGGTACTTTCACCAAAATGGAATCAAACTGGTAATCAATAACAGAAAGAGGACAAGAAAGTTCTTCAAAAACTTAGAAATTAAGCAATATCCTTCTAAATAGTCCATGTATCAGAGAAGAAATTGAAAAATGCTTAAAACTGAATGTACGTCAAACTAGAGCATAAAATATACTGGATGCAATCAAAGCAGTTTCGAGTGGGGAATTTATACCACAAGATGCATGTATCAGAAGAGAGGAAAGGTCAAAAATAAATGATTTAAATTTCTACCTAAAGAAAGTAGAAATAAAAAGAACTGCTTAACCCAAAGTGAGGAGATAAAGGAATAAAATTGCAAAAATTAATGATATCTATAAAGGAGAAAGGATATTAAAAATATCAGTGAAACACAAAGCTGGGTCTTTGAATATTAAAAAAAATAAATTTTAGCAAGATTAACAAAGATAAAAAGAGAGAAGCATCTGGAATGAAACAAGGGTTACCCACTATCTTGTGGCCATAATTAAGTTAATATGTGAACAACTTTATGCTCATAAATTTGGTATGTTATGGACTATGTATACGGATCAACTTCATGAAAACCAAGTACCAAAACACAACTAAAGTGAACTAGACAACCCGAATAGTCCTGCAACCTTTATAGAATTAAATTAACAAGTAAAAACTCCCCGCCCAAAATATCTGGTTGAAGATGACCTCACTTGGAATTTAACCAGTTAAAAGAGTATTAACATCAATTTTACACAGTATTTTCTAGAAAGTAGAAAAGGAAACATTTCAAACTCATTTTATAAGGTTAATATTCCCCCCCACCCAAAAGTGAAAAAAATACACAAAATCTAAAAAATCTCTCTCATGAATTTAACGTAAAATTCCTTAAAGTACTAGCAAATCAAATCCAGGGATGAATGAAGATAATTATACACAATGACCAATGAGTTTTTGTCTAGGAGTTCAAGACTGGTTGGCAATTTGAAAGTTAACGAATCTAATCCAACATGTCAATAGGGTTAAAAAAAACACACACACATAATTCTGGGTGCCTGGGTGTCTCAGGTAATTGAACACCCCACTCTTGATTTGGGTTTAGGTCATGGTCCCAGGGTTGTGGGATTCAGCCTGAGCCATGCTCAGCGTGGAACCTGCTTGGGATTCTCTCTCTCTCTCTCTCTCTCTCTCTCTCTTTCCCCCTTCTGACCCTCTCCCCCATTCACGTGCTCAGTCTCTCTTTCTAAAATAAGAAAGCAAACCAACCAACAACCAACCAACCAAACAAACAAACAAAAACAACAACAAAAAAAACCACCACATAGTACTACAAATTGGTTCAGACAAATTGTTTGACAAAATCCAAGACCCATCCAATATAAAATTTCTCAGTAACACAGGAATAGAGTGGCATTTTGGCAACTTGAAGAAGAACATTTATAAAAAAAAAAAAGTAAACATAAAACCAAAAATCTAGTGCTAATATCATAATTAACAGTAAGGGACAATAGTCACAACAAAAGACTTAGATCTGTTTATTGTATTGTGAAAACAGCCTTGGTACTTGAGGGAAACATTATACATTTTGACAACAGCATACAGAAGTGGTAAGACAAGTGACAAACTATATTTTAAACTCAATCTTGATTTAAGGGAAAGGCTACAAATTACTGGCTGAAACGCATTTGTCTTGAACTCACATTCTATAGAACATAAAGCCTGAATACAAAAGACATTTGAGTTCAATAAGCCCATACTTAAATTTTAACAGTAAAGCTGCAAGGACTTTTTGTTTATTCTCTTATACTAGTTTTCTTTTTCTTCTGAGGCAAGCTGAATTCACTCCAAGACTTAAAGCCATTCTGTCAAGAAGAATGACAATGCTTACAGCTATCGAATCTGTGTAAAACCCATAGGTTATTCCTTCTTAGCCAAGCCCCATTCAATGACACCACAGCAACAATGAAACCCAGGATGTACAAAACGGACTCAACGAAAATTTTGCTCGAGTAAGTACTTTTAGGGCCAGATTTACAAATAGTCGCTAGATTTGTAGTTTGGACTTCGAAAAACTCTGAGAACCCATTTTCAAACATCCCCATGGGAATCAATCTGGTTGTAAGCAAACAGTCCCGAATGGTAACCCCAAAAGGTGGACATCCTAATGAAACAAAAGTTGTATTTCTATTTTTATTCAGGCAATATTATTTATATATTACATATATTATTATTATTATTATTATTATAAATATATACATAAATACCTATATATACATACATATATATACACATACACATACATAAATATATATGTACATATATATACACATACATATATACGTACATATATACATACATATTTACATATATGTAAATATATATGCATATATACATATATATGTACATATACACATGCATATACATACATATATACATATATACATACATAAATATATATATATATTTATGTATGTGTATATATATATATATATATATATATACAACCTAGTCCCTGTTGAATTGACTTCTCAATGCCGACATTTGCAAGTGAATCTGCTCCGAATGTGGAAGACACATAGTGGCTCCTATAAAGCCACAGTAAACAGGAAGGGTCTGGAATAAATTGTTGATAAACTCAATACTTTACAAGAGAACGTTACATAAGCAAACCCAAACTGCATATGTGAATCACCACTCAAAATACTCCGTACGTTGTGATGGTTACGTGACTATGAAGTTGTCAAAACTCATAGAACCATAGGTGGAAAAAGGTGAATTTTACTGTGTGCATGTTCTACCTCAGCACACCTGGCTCCAAATAAATAGCACTTGTTCCAATTCACGTTTACACATTTTGTGTCTTTACAGAGCTGTTTGAGTGCCTCCCACGCCAGACTTTACACTCCATAAGGGAAGAGACTATTTTCCTTTTGTTCACTACCGTGTACCCTGCAACTCACAGAGTACTGGCCATATAATCCCGTTGGGGGAGGTCATCAGGAGAACACGACTGCATGTTGACATATGAGCTGGACCCCAGCAATCGGAGGCTCCTCAAGCCATCTCCTGGCCTTGGAATGTGCATCCCACTTGCCTTTCCTGCTCTTGGAGGCTGCTCTAAGGATGCAGCCTTGAGACAGTGATGTGCTGTTGAGGCCATCTGGTTGGTATACATTGCTGAACACAGTTAAGTCTGCTAGAGAACTGTAACTTTTGGGTGTGGGGGCGGAGATCCCCTCAATCCTGCACCACCAGAAAACAACTTGTATATAAGTTCCCTTGCTCATTATACTGTCCACCTTCCCATTTGCAGTGGCTGCCTCTTTCTTCCATCTCTCCCTGCCCTCTGCACAGTGGGTTTCAGATCTTACTCAGGAAGCTCCTGAGGGGGTCAAACAACAATTGGTGAGCCAGCCAGAGACCAAAGCAGTGGGCCTTCTGAAAGAGAGGCTGTGTGAGGACGGGGATGTTCCCAGAATGATGGCTGCTTTAATGCACTTGCTTAAGGAGCTGTACAAATGCATTGTGGCAGGGAAGGAGAGCCCATAATGCAGTGGGCTGGCTCCTAGTATGGGCGGTTCAGTTGACCACTGATGCCCAATGGGAGGCTAATGTCCAAGTTAGGAGTTGGAAGAACAGCTGAGATTAGAAAAGGATGTGTGAGGACCCACCACTCTGCTGGCTTTGGGGCTGCCAGAGGAGGTGGGAAAGCAGGATAATCAGTTGGAGACCTTTGTGTACCCTTCTGCAAAGCCGAGAGGGCACAAGATGCTGTGGATTAGGATCTGCATGCTTATGACCAATCGTGATTGGGAGGCTGGGAAGTAAAAGCCCTGGGAAGGCAAGGATCCTGAAGAGGAGGGGACTATAGTGATGGACAGTGAAGGGGACAGAGTACACTGAGCTACCTGACCCCTAAAACAATGGAAAGCAAAAGGACAGCCAGGAGGGCAGCCGCAGTTCAGGAAACACTCATGACAAGACAGTGTCCTTCTGCTGAGCTTACTGGCACATCTGCCACGTTCCCTCAAATGGCCAGGGAGGGCATCCAGGAGTGGTTCATGCTGCTACGGGATTTAAGGGAGATGCCATTTCTCTGACCAGGCAGGAGGCTGAGAAAATAAGCAATGTCACCACCCACCCTGCCCTTTGTCAGCACTTGCATTGCCCCAAGAGGTGGAGTATGTTCAAGGGACTCACTCCCTTAAATATTGGATTATTCTAATCTTTAGGAAGGCTTGGCCCAATGAATGGCCTTCCCTGGGCATGTGGGACCCTGGAAATTGAAAAAGGAGGTGCAACAAATTCTTAGAGCATTGGAAACTAGATAGGTCCCTGTCTCTGAAGGCTCTGATGGGGCTACATTCCCTGCAGGGATGAAAGCTGAAGATTCTCCAGCTCTTCCCCAGTACCTGGTATGGGGCATTGGTATCATGCTGGGCCCGGTGGTGGGACAAGGCATTTACAATGTTGGGCAATTCATTGTTGGGGAAACTGACAAATCCCGGAACAGGTACAGGCTATGGAAAAGACCTGAAACCAGAAGCTCAGAAAGCAAAACAAATATCATAATCAACTGTAAAGGGTCCTGTGAAAATGACCCAGGTAGTTTGACCTCATTGCTACAGGGATCCACCTGAGCAGATAGACTGAAACCATAGCTGCGTTGGTTGGCTGGTGGAAAGGCTTAAAACCTGAACAACAGTTCAGACTTGCCCCATCTGCCCCTACCATTCCTGGCCCGCCTGCTCAAGCAGAGTCCTGAGGAATACAGAACACTAGGGATGGGTGCCTCCCACGCCCTGGGGAGAGGTTCCAGGCCAAAGCTGCCTCCAGATGAGGGCCATTGGAGCTATTTGGAGACCTCATGTTGACTTCACTATGCTGTTGTCCTCCAGAAATGAACAAAATGGGGCAGCTCTTGTGGATACTGGAGCTGAATGTATTTCAATACATGGTACCCATCAGAAGTTTTCTGGTCCCCTCCGCACCAGCGATGATTATGGGGGCAAGAAGTTATGGTCAGGAAGGCCCTTTGACGCTGCAAATTGGATGTTCTTCACCTTGAGATGATAAGGTTTTTATCTCTCCAATGCCAGAGAATATATTGGGCATGGATATCCTACAAGGTCAAATTTTGCAAACCTCTATCCTCACAGACTTCACAGTCTGCCTCTGAGTTAGAGTAATCAAACCAGTGCTGGTGGAAAATGCCAGCTGGGAAGCAGTTGAGCCTGCCACCTCATGAAGGGTGTAAATGTCACACAATATAAACTGCCTGAATGGGGCACGAAGAGAGGGCAGACACAAAGAATGGCACCGAGTGGGCCTTGTCAACTTTGCCCATAGTGGATTCAAAAACCCAGTATGGCCAGTAAAAAAAGCCAGATGGCTCACGGTGGATTTCCATGGTCTACTCCGTGGTGCCCACATCCATGCATCTGTGCCCAACATTGCCACCATTTTTAGATGCCTTGGCCATGATCCTTCGAGGGTATCATGCTGGGCTGGACTTAGCAAATGCCTTTTTCAGTAAACCCCTGGACACTGGGTCACATCAAATCTGTAAACTGCAATCTGCAAACTGTATTTGTTGGCTAAACAAATATATGAATTAGAACTTACTGTTGGGCAGTAGATAAAATTAAAATTATAACAGTGGTAGGAACTTTATAAGGAAAAGCCATTTCCTTACAACCTTTGTTTCCTTTTTTGTCTTTCTTTTTCACCTTTGTCATACGTACACAAACAGCAGAAAATCAGAGTGTACCAACAATTCTGTATTCGAGGAGGTAAATTCTGACCCACAATCAGAGCTAGCAGAAGAGGTCCGTAACATCTGGGAATCCAGCGTCACAAACTACTTTGGAATAAGCCTTTAGCTGAAAGGGAGTACACCGAAAACCAAAATCTAAGTTGACTATTTAATTGGGCCACTGTACTACGAGCAGCAGGCTGGTGTGCTCCAGTAGGAAGAAGTAAGCAGATTCATTCGCTCTGGGGGATTGCTTAGTTCAGCTTGTTCAGAATGACACTGTTTTCCTCATGCTGAATAATAATAAAAACACACTGGAGGAAATACAGGAAAGTCAAGAATCTATTATACCACTCGCCATCAGATTTAAGTGAAATCTCACCTCTCTGGAGCAAGGCATTTTATGTTGGTTGACTTTAATATGTGCTATCAATAGTCATTAGCATCAATTACATTTGTGCAGAGGGAGGAAAAAGCCAAAGATGAACATTCTCACAATGAGGAAAGTTGTGAATTTCTTACCTTGGGGCCGAGAAGATCGTCACTTGCATGGCGTATTAGAACCTCCTTCCCACTACTTAGAGGAAAACATGGGCAACAAGCTGTAAATGACATGTACAAAATCTAAAAAGTTGCATCAGAAATTTCATAAACAGCTCACTTCACAGATTCAACATGCTGCGTATCAAATATTTCTGAAAGATAGCAAAACAAAACAGTACAAAATTAAATGCTTTTCCGCTAAGATTGGGAGCAAGGCAAAAATGTCCACCCTCAACGGTACTCTTTAACATAATGCTGGAAGTTTTAGCTACTTCAATAAGGCTAGATAAAGAAATAACTGACAGAAAAGAGACGAGAAGGTATAAAAATCATCTCTATTTTCTCTATTTGCGGGTGACATACTTGTGTATGTGGAAAATTTCAAAGCATCTGTGTTGGTTTTTAACGCCTTTGTAATAAAATATGACAGACCAGGTGGCTTGAACAACAGAAATGTATTTCTCCATGACTCGGGAGTCTGGGACTCCAGGATCCAGATCCCAGCAGGGTTAGCTTCTCCTGAGGCCTGTCTTCTTGTCCTGAAGATTCCTTTTCGCTGTGTGTCTTCAAATCGTTCTTTTTGTGTGTCTGTGTTCTCATCTCTTCCTACAAGGACACATATCATATTGGATTGGAACCCATCCTAATGACCTCATTTTGCCTTAATTATCTCTTTAAAAGCCCTATCTTCAAATGCAGTAGTATTCCTAGGTAAAGGGGGTTAGGACTTCAATAGATGAATTCTGGAGGGTGGGTCACTTTGAGCTCACAACAGCATCTAAGATAAAAAGTCCTGGAATTAATAAGTGTGCGTCACGAGTTTACAATATAAGAAAAATCAACACTCGACAATCAATCCAAAGCGTATTTGTGTATACTAACACTAAACATATAGAAGAAAAAATTAAGGGGTGCCTGGGTGGCTCAGTCAGTTAAGCGCCGACTTTGGCTCAGGCCATGATCTCACGGTTCATGAGTTCGAGCCCCACGTCGGGCTCTGTGTTGACAGCTCAGAACCTGAAGCCTGCTTCAGATTCTGTGTCTCCCTCTCTCTCTCTCTGCCCTTTCGCCATTCATGCTCTGTCTCTCTGTGCCTCTCAAAAATGCATAGTTAAAAAATTTAAAACAAAAGAAAAAATTAAAATTAAAGTGTTTTTTTTTCTTTTCTAAATATTATTTGGGCATAGTTGACACACATTGTTACATTACTTTCAGGTGTACAACATAGTGATACAACAAGTTTATATGTTATGCTACGCTTACAATCAGTCACCACAATGCTATTACAATATCATAAAATCACAATACAATTTAAATAATTGCCAAGAATGTGAAATACTTAAATATATACTCCACATGTAAAGAATTTGCAGGCAGAAAATTAGAAAAAGTGGTTGAAAGAAATAGAAGATCTTCATAAATTCGGAGACATACTGTGTTTGTGAATAGGTAGAATCAACATAGGAAAGATGGAAATTTTCCCTAAATTGATGTTTAAGTTTAGAGCAACCTCTATTACAAAGTTTTTTTTTTGTGTGTGGGGACATAGATGGATGATTGTGGTAAGATTTATATAGAAGTCGAAGTAGCTATAATGGATGAAACAATGTTTGAAAAATACAGATAAGGTGGGAGAACTTACTCTGCTTAATTTTAATAATTATTATAAGGCACACTAATTTAGACTGTAGGTAATTGGAAGATGGGTGGATTTCTAGATCACTAGAATAAAGAACCCAGAAGACTCACATAAAATGCCCAACTGTTTTTGGGCAAAGGTAGAAAAGGAGTTCAATGGAGAAAGGACAGCATTTCCGCGGGGAGAAAAAAGAACCTTGACCTATGACTCATACTTTATGCAAAAATTAACTAAAAGTGTCCTGCACTGGATTATTAATTTTATTGTTAACTGGACTGGGCCATAGTGCCCACGTATTTGGTTAACGTTTTTTTCTGGATCTTATTTTGGAGATGATTTTCATTTAAACTGGTGGATATCCAGAAAAGCAGATTGCTTTCCATAATGTGCGTGGGCCACATCCAATCAATTGAAGGCTTAAATGAAATGAAAGACTGACCTCCACAGAGAAAAAGGGAATCTTTTTTTAAATTAAGTTTTGAATTTTAATTCCAGCATGGTTAATACACAGTGTTATATTAGTTTCAGGTGTATGATATTGTGATTCAACAATTCTATACATTACTTAGAGCTCATCATGAAAAGTGTACTCTTAATTCTCATCACCTGTTTCACCCATCCCCCACCTACCTCCCCCCTGGTAAACATTTGTTTGTTCTGGATAGTTAAGAGTCTGTTTTTTTGGATTCTCTCTCTATCTTTTTTCCCCCTTTGTTCATTTGTTTTGTTTCTTAAATTCCAAATATGAATGAAATCCTATAGCATTTGTCTTTTTCTGACTTATTTTGCTTAGCATTATACTCTCTACCTCCATCCATGTCATTGCAAATGGCAAAATTTCATTCCTTTTTATGGTTGAATAATATTCCATTATATATATATATATATACACACACACACACACACACACACACACAGATACACACACACACACACACAAATATATATATATGTATATATATATATATATATATATATATATATACATACATACACCACATCCTCTTTATCCTTCCATCTATTTGATGGACATTTTGGCTACTTCCATAATTTGGCCATTGTAAATAATACTTTAATGAACATAGTGGTACATATATCCTTTTGAGTTAATGTTTTTGTACTCTTTGGTAAAGACCCAGTAGTGAAATTACTGGATCATGTGGTAATGCTATTTGAATTTTTTGAGGAACGTTTATTCTTCTTTCCAGAATAGCTGTACCAGTTTGCATTCCCACCAACAGGGCGTGAGTGTTCTTTCTTCTCCACATTCTTCCCACCACTTTTTCTTGTGTTTTTGAACTCTGACAAGTGTGAGGTGATATCTCATTGTAGTTGTGATTTGTATTTCCCTGATGATGAGTGATGTTGAACATCTTTTCATGTGCTGGTTGGCCATCTATAAGTCTTCTTTAGAGAAATGTCTGTTCATGTCTTCTGCCCATTTTTAATTATATTGTTTTCTTGGTGCAGTGTTGAGTTTAACAAGTTCTTTATATATTTTGGGTACTAACCATTTATTAGATAAGTGATTTGCAAAAGTCTTCTCCCATTCAGTAAGGTGCCTTTTAGTTTTGTTAATTGTTTCCTTTGCTCTGCAGAAGCTTTTTATTTTGATGAAATCCCAATAGTTTATTTTTGCTTTTATTCCCCTTGCCTCAGGAGACATATCTAGAAAAATGTTGTCATGGCTGATATCAGAGTAATTACTATCTGTACTGTCTTCTAGGATTTTTATAGTTTAGAATCTCACATTTATGTACTTAATGCATTTTGAGTATTTTTGTGTATGGTGTAAGAAAATAATCAAGCTTCATTCTTTGGCATGTGTCTGTGCAGTTTTTCCAACACCATTTGTTGAAGAAATTTTAACCATTGCATATTCTTTCCTGCTTTGTCAAAAATTGACCGTATACTTACAGGTTTATTTCTAGGTTTTCTTCTCTGTCTTACTGATCTAGATGTCTGTTTTTGTGCCAGTACCATACTGTTTTGGTCACCACAGCTTTATAAAACAAGTTGAAGTCCAGAATTGTGATTCCTCCAGCTTTGCTTTTCTTTGTCAAGGTTGCTTTAGCTATTTCAGGTCTTTTGTGGTTCCATACAAATTATAGGATTTTTTGTCTAGTTCTGTGAAAAATGCTTTTAGTATTTTAATAGTGATTGCATTAAACCTGTAGATTGCTTTGGGTCATATGGACGTTTTAACAATATTTGTTCTTCCAACCCATGAGCATGGAATTTTTTTTTCATTTCTTTGTGTTATCTTCAATTTCTTTCATCAGTGTTGTATAGTTTTCAGAGTAGGTCTTTCACCTTCTTGGTTAAATTTATTCCTAAATATTTTATTATTTTAGTGCAACTGTAAATTGGATTATACTCCTAATTTCTCTTCCTGTTGTTTCATTATGAGCGCATAGAAATGCAACAGATTTCTTTACATTGATTTTTTTTTAAAGTATTGGATTGCTTCCTTTATATTTGTTACAAACTACTTTAAGTGTTTGGGTGCTTTCATGTTGGGTGCATGAGTTTATAATTGTCATGTCTTCTTGTTGGATTGTTCTCCTTATTATATAGTGTCCTTCTTTATCTCTCATTACCATCTTTGTTTTAATGTTATTTTGTCCAAAATCATTATTTGTACCCTGGCTTTCTTTTCAAATCCAATTGTATGACAAATGCTTCTCTATCCTTTCACTTTTCAATCTGCAGGTGTCTTTAGGACTGAAATGATTGTCCTGTAGGCAGCATATAGATGGGTCTTATTTTTTTACCCATTCTGTCACCCTATGTCTTTTGATTGAGACATTTAGTCCATTTGCATTCAACATAATTATTGATTGGTGTATATTTATTGCCATCTTGTTACTTGTTTTATGTTTGTTTTTCTGCCTTCTCTTGATGTTCCTGCCTTCTCTTGATGTCTTCACTCACGGTGAGTTGGCTTTCTTTAATGCTATACTTGAATTCTCTTTTAATGTTTGCATATCTATGACTGGTTTTTGATTTGTGCTTTCCTCTCAGGTTTTATATAACAATTTGTGAATATAGCTGTCCATATTAAGTTGACAGTTACTTAACTTTGATCCCATTCTTTATTCCTCTTCCTACCCCCAATTTTAGGCATATGTATTGTACCTTACATTCTTTTATTTTGTGAGTCCCTTGACTAATTTTATAGACATGCTTATTTTTACTGCTTTCATGCTTCCTACTTTCCTTATTGTTGCTCATGGTCTTTCCACTCAAAGAGTCCCCTTTAATATTTCTTGTAGGTCTGGTTTAGTGGTCACAAATTCCATTAGTATTTGTCAGTTTGAGAAACTGTTTATCCCTTCTTCTATTCTGAATGACAGCCTTCCTGGGTAGAGTATTCTTGCCTGCAGGTTTTTCCCATTCAGCACATTGTATATATCATGCCACTTCCTTCTGGCCTGCAGAGTTTCTGCTGAAAAAATCTGCTAATAGCCTTATGGGGTTTCCCTTGTCTGTAACTGTTTTTTGGGTTTTTTGTTTGTTTGTTTGTTTCCTTTTGCTGCTTTAAAAATTCTCCCTTTATCACTGCTTTTTGCAATTTTAATTACTGTGTCTTGGTGTGAATTTCCTTGGGTTGATTTTGTCGGGGGATCTCTGTGCCTCCTGCATCTGGATTTCTGTTTCTTTCCCCACATTAGAGAAGTTTTCCGCTATCATTTCTTCCAATAAATTTTCTGCCACTTTGTTACTTGTTTAATGTTTGTTTTTATAGTGTTTCTGTGTTCCTGTCTTTTCTCTTCTCCTTCTGAGATATGTATAATACAAATGTTATTCTGCTTGATGGAGTAATTGACTTCCCTAAATGTATTCTCATTTTGCATTTTCTTTCTCTCATCTGCTCAACTTGATTAATTTCCATTAGTTTGTCCTCCAGGTCACTGATTCACTTTTCTGATTCTTCTTGTCTTCTGTTTATTCTATCCAGTATATTTTTAATTTCAGTAACTGTGTTCTTCATCTCTGACTTTTTCTTTTTTATATCTTTGTTGAGGGTCTCACTGATGTCTTTCTACTCTTATCTCAAGTCCAGTGAGTATCTTTATGATCATTAGTTCAAATTCTTTATAAGGAATAATACTTATCTCCATTTCAATCAGGTCTGTTGCAGTAAATTTTTTTTCTGTCCTATCACCTGAGACCTATTCCTCTGTCTCCTCACTTTGTCTAACTCTATTTCTGTGTGTTAGCAAAGTCATCTATGTCTCTTGTACTTGAAAGTAATGGCTACATGAAGAAGTCCAATAGTACCCTAAAGTTCAGTGTCCTCATTCATCAGAACCTGGTGCTTCAGGGGTGTCTCCTATGTGTGATGCATGCCCCCTGCCACTGGCATTAAAATGATGATGTAGAAAAGGGAAAAATAAATAAATCAGACTTCATCAAATTAAAATACCATTAAAATAATGTAAAAAAAAGTTACCGACTGGGAGTAAATATTTTCAAATCACCTAACTAACAAAGGAATATTATCTGGAATATATTAAGAACTCCCAAAATTCAACAGTAAAAACAAAACAAACAAGCCAAACAATTAGAATTCCTAAAATAAAATATATAGATACAGATATCAACAACACCAAAGCTAGTGATGATATGAATCTCTAGATCATTCGTGGGTTGGTGACAGAAATGTAAAATTGCACACACGCTCTGTGACAATTTATGTTGATACAAAGCCTGTATCAGGATGCTTATATAGATTTAAAAAATAATACTTTAAAACTGGAAGCAAACTAACAGTTTCTCAATAGGTGAAAGGTTAAAGAAAGTATTACATATTTAGCCCACAGCATAGTACTGAAGACTAAAAATGAATGCATTTCTGGTGCATACGGCAACCTTAATGTTTCTCTAGAAAAATATGATGAGCGGAAAAAGGCCAATCCTTAAAAGTTGTGTACTGAATTATCCCATTTATATGATACCCTTGAAATATCAAAGCTATATAAATGTAGAACATTAATGGTCACTGAGTGTCAGGGATGGAGTGGAGATAGTGAAGTGTTTGTGGCTTGAAACGGACAATAGCAGGAATCCTTGTGCAGATGGAAATGTACTGTATCTTCACAATATCAATATAAATATCTGGGTTGTGATACTTTAATATATATTTTCAAGTTCTTACCTTTGGAGGAAAATGGGTAAATGAATGGTACCTAGCATCTTTATTATTATTATTTTTTGCATGCAGCAGCTTTATTATATTTTGCAACTGCCTGTGAATCTTCAACATTACCAAAATTAAAAATATAATTTAAAACTTCCATTAATTAAGACAACACGGTATTTTTCCAAGATTATATTCCCTGTGATATTGAAACTTGGCTTATGATAAAGGTGCTATAGAAAAAAATTAAAGAAAAGGCAGTCATTTTAAATATTGGTGCTATCCCAGTTGCAAAAATACAGGATAAAATCAAAGTTAGCCCATCCTCCAAACCATAAGTGGAAGTGAATTGTACATGAATTATGTCCCTAACTATAAACAGCTATGCAATGATGTCTTAGGTAGATACTCTATGATAATGAATTTATGACTTTGAGAGTGGAAAAAAAAATTCTTTAACAAAATACAAGTAGTCGGGGATGGGTTCATTGGGTGATGGGTATTAAGCACTGACTGGGTGTTATACGTAAGTGATGAATCACAAAATTCTAGACCTGAAACTAATATTACACTGTATGTTAACTAACTGGAACTTAATAAAACTTAAAAGAGACAATAAATGCACAAATAAGTAAGTAATAAAGATACTTATATCGCAAAAAAATCTTATAAGCTAAAGGAAAAAAATGGTATATTTAAGTACATTAAAATCGTCAACTTCTGTTTATTAACATACAGTATTAACATAGTAAACACAGGTGAAGAAAATGAAGATCTTTATAATGTGTATTTTGCCAATAAGAGTGTATCTTTAATCTATGAAAAATATATACAAATCAATCAGATAAAAAGATACAAAACCAAGGAGTAAAACGAGAGAGACTAGAACAGATATTCACAAAAAAGGTATCCAAAAAGAGAAGTAAGGTATAAAATAGGTGCTAAGAATCATCATAATCAGAAGAAAGCAATCAAAAACTATCATGAATAGCTGCCTCTACACAACAACAGAGTGTCCACAGTTAAGAGTCTGAAGATATAGGGGCGCCTGGGTGGCTCAATCAGTTAAGCATCCGACTTCGGCTCAGGTCATGATCTCACAGTTTGTGAGTTTGAGCCATACATCGGGCTCGGTGCTGACAGCTCAGAGCCTGGAGCCTGCTTCGGATTCTGTGTGTGTGTCTCTTTCTGCTCCTCCCCCGTTTGCACTCTGTCTGTGTTTCAAAAATAAATCAACATTAAAAAAAAAAAAAAGAAATTTGAAGGTACCAAGACTGACACTCCCATAGCGCCATGGGCATCTCCATGGATGCATTCATTTGGAAATAAACTTAGCATCTTTTAAGGTAGGAGCCATACACTTCACATGATGATTTTTATTTTCTTTGGCTTACGTTCAACAGAAATATATACATGTGTGCATCAAAATACTTCGATAACCATGTTATAGTAGCAATATTTTTGTAATGCAAAACCAGGAAATGACCAAAATAGCCACCAACATACAATGTTTAAAAAACTATAGTATATTTGCAGCGCCTGGGTGGCTCAGGTCATGATCTCATGGTTCGTGGGTTCAAGCCCCGCGTGGGCCTCTGGGCTGACAGCTCGGAGCCTGGAGCCTGGAACTTGATTCTGATTCTGTGTCTCCCTCTCTTTCTGCTCCTCCCCTGCTCGTGTTCTGTCTCTCTATCAAAAATAAATAAACATTAAAAAAAAAAACTTAAAAAAAAACTATAGTATATTTATACAGCAAAACACTATAGAGCAGTGGAAACAGATATTACTGTCTGCAATGACATGGAAACTTCAAAGTGTCCCAAATATTCTTAGTGCTATGATTTAAAAAGAAAACTTTAAAACAATGTGTAGGTGTGAACACAAAAGTGATTAAGTGTTAAAGAAATAAATAGCTTCTATAACAGTAAAAATAATAGTTGCCTTATTGGAATGAGAAGGTTAAGATTACCAAATATATGCATTGTGGTCTTGTGATTTGCTGGTAAATTCTATTTCTTGACCCAAAGACTGATTATATGGTCACTTAAAGTAATTATTTAAGGTAAGTATTTTGATTTATGTCCTTTTCCTTATAAAGGACATATTTAAAATGTACAACGTTAAAAGGAATTGGTAAATAAAATTTGTAGTAATCCATGCAATCTAATCAATGAAACCAATGTTGTTTCTAAATCAAAAAACTATGGAGAATCCAGTAGCAATGCCTTTTGCAATTATTTAAAAGAGAGTCTTAAAATTAAAAAAGGGAAATATTAAAAAAATTAAATTCTGGAGTCATATGATACATTTCCACCTGTCATAATAAATCATAATGTAATCGTAAAACATAAACAGTTTTTAAAGCTTATACAAAAAGATTACTCCATTTTTCTTCCAAATAGCTGTATAATATTCCACTGTGTGTATGTATGTGTGTGAGTGTGTAAGTGTGTATGTAATTATTTATTAGGTTATTGGAGGTTATTGTAGTGTAGTTATTAGTGGAGGTGTAGTGGAGGTTATTGTAGTGTAGTTATTAGGTTATTGGAGGTTATTTTGGTGTTCTCTTATAGTCCATAGTATGTCACTAAAATAAATCTCTCTCTTTCTCTAATACGGCTCTTCACATTTGTCAGGGTCGCCTTTCTAAGTCACAGTAGAAAGGAATGTTGCTTTGTAAGCTTACAGAATAAATTGTGAGTCTTTACATTGTTGAATCAAATACCGAGTCTGAAGTGAGGAAAAGAGAATGATATTGTAGAAGAAAAAAAAAAAGATATCACAAAATGATTTACATATTACCAATAAACAAAATATATAAAGTATTAAGGTGCCTGGGTGGTTCAGTTGGTTAAATGTCTGACTTTTGGTTTTGGCTCAGGTCATGGTCTCACAGTTCGTGAGTTCAAACCTCACATCAGGCTCCACGCTGACAGCGTGCTTGGGATTTTCTGTCTCCCTTTCTATCTACCCCTCATTTTCCCTCCCCCCTTTCTCTTTCTTTCAAAAATAAATAAATAAACATTTAAAAAATATAACAACTATCATTACTTCCTATGTAATCATGATTTATGACTTTGTGAAATTATTTAAAACATACCTTGTAAATCTAAGATTTACACCTAATGTCAAAAGAATGTCTTTCTGGAGCAGAAGTGTTTTAACAGCAAATATATCGCTTTGTATTTATTGTTATGAAAGAAAAATGTGAGACGTAATGATGCAATAAATTCAAAGTGTGGTCCAAACTTTACTTCTGCAATTTTGCTTGCGCTTTTTAATTTGGTAAATTTTGGAATCATTTTGGAGATTTTGAAATTTATATTGAGATTTTGATTGGAACTTCCCTTCATCAAGCATTATCTGTTGGTACATCACTAATATCTCTTTACTGTTACTCATAGCTGGAGCCATTCTGCGTCCAGTGTTTCCCTTCCATTTGTCAAAGTTAAAGTTGAAGTCTGTTGGAAACCTTTTTTAGTTTCTTCATTTGCCTTTTACTCCACCCTAGTTCTCATCCCCAAGGTTTATGCTTTCCTGCCCCTTCTTCTCTGAGTGTAGCCAGGCTGGATAAGCTCCTTTGGATGCCTTTTACATTCTCTTTTTCAATAAATCTTAGGTTGGTCAACACTGTTGACCTTTATCCCAACTGCATCCTGGCATCCAAACACTCCTCAAATAATCTGACTTCTTTAGGGTGCTAGTTCCTTTTCTTCCAGCAATATTGATAATATCTGCTGTATGATTTTGTGTTTGTTTACTAATTCGGGTTTATTTTGTGGTTTTGGGTATTTACCCTTAGCACCTTCATAGGAGTATGCATATAGAGGGGAAGGAAACCCAGCTTTGGTGTTAAAAGTGTTTATTCCTTTAATATAAAGGTTGTAAGGGTAGGAAAGATTGTAAGCACTTGGATCAATGTCAAGTGACTGACACCTATTCTAAACCTTTAGCTGCCTACAGCCATTCCCAGAAAGCTAACAGAACACCCAAAATCCCTTTCCCCTGGTTTCCCCTTACTAAGTATTAGAAACCAATTTTTCATGCCTATTATTTTGGGAGGATTTTTTATTTTTTATTTATTTTTTTTAAGTTTATTTATTTTTGACAGAGACAGAGTGCAAGCATGAGCTGGGGAGGGGCAGAGAGAGAGAGAGAGAGACAGAATCGGAAGCAGGCTCCAGGCTCTGAACTGTCAGCACAGAGCTGACTCGGGGCTCGAACCCACCAACTGGAGATCATGACCTGGGCCGAAGTCGGAAGCTTAACCGACTGAGCCACGCAGGCGCCCCAGGAGTATTTTTATTTTTGCATGTGAAAGAAGGAGTAAAGTATTTTAAAAATGAATGGATATTCGCCTAACAGAGTGTCCCAGTTCTATTTTTTTTTTTTTTTTTTTTTTTTTTTTTTTTTTTTTTTTTTTTTTTT